>NW_021703774.1:109864282-110248444 GCF_005190385.1 Monodon monoceros
TGTGTGTGTGTGTGTGTGTGTGTGTGTGTGTGTGTGTGTGTGTGTGTGTGTGTACAGGCACAGTACACTAGTAAACAGGTCAGGAAAAGGGACCATGACTTGCAAGGATTTAGAATATTCTAGACACAGTGTACATTATCTCAATCATCACTATGATTTAGCTGAATCCACAGAATCCTGGCTGTTTAGTGGATTCTTACATCCCTTTTTAAGATTCGAAACAGGAAAAACCTCCTCGGACGAGTTTTCTCTGAAGCTATCCCACCTCACCCCCTGAGCTGTGTCATAATTCTGACAATACGTCCATGGACACTCTCTGCACTATCACATGGTTTCAAACGTATCCGTTTATCTGTCTCTCCTTTTAAGACTAAATATTCCTTGAAGGCAGGAATGGATACTTATTCCTGTTTTTATCCCAAGCATCTAGCACAGTGCCTGGTTATGGTAAGCACTTAATACATATGTCATGTTAATTTTACAGCTCAGAAAATGGAGGCTCTGGGGTATTTATCCAAGGTCACATTACTACAAAAGGAATATGAAGACTGGCCTTAATGCTCCTCTCACTATACCATGGTACCTCTGTCAAGTCCTATCAGTAGTTATTTTTGAGCTTCGAGGCCACTTCACGTCAGCACCTTTTTAGCCTATTTTACCATGGGCATCGCTGCAATTCTAAGAAATCCCTCAAAACCTTTCCTAGGCATTTAAAATAAACCCATCAAATGCACATTAAAGTGACACACTAATAAGTTTTGGCATAGATTTTCCAGAGGTTACATTAAACTTGTTTTGTAAACTATGTGTTTGAATACGTAAATTCCCTCACCTAGTAACACTTCCGTGTGTTAACACAAGTCGAAATTTTATTTGGAAATCTGATAGGCAAAATTTCAAAGTCAGCCAAAGGTTGGTAACAAACATTTTAATGATGAAAACTTCGTTACATGTAACATTATTACAATTTTTTCTGAGCATTCAGATGTCAACATTTTTTATTACCCAAACCAAATGATCGAAGACTATAAGAAACCTCTGTAGGATTCAAAAGAAATAGACTAAAAGGTTCTGTGTCCTGGTCTATTGCCTTGTTCACCTTTGCTTTCAGTGTCCAGCACAAAGGCAGTCTGTTGAATAAATTAATCCTCTTACCAAAATTCCATTTCATTATGTCTGAGGAAACATGCTTGGCCACACATTACTTTGTAATAAGTATATATTGGAAGTCTGTATGGATGTGCCCTCTGGAAATTGGAGAGAGATCGTGCTACATAAGGAGCCACAGACTGTTTTCTTAAGCCATACAGAACACAGCAGAGTGTGCTTTCTGGAGCTGGAAAACAACCGCTTATATTTTTAGGAAGGGGTTGTCATCTTTCCTAGACCCCTGTATCTTAATCTCCTATATTGCACTAACAATTTTACCTGAACCAAAATAATCAGATGTTACCCACTGTTTCCAAATATTCTCACCATTCACTTTTTCACACTCAGTATGTGTTAAATGTTATATGATCTGCAAAACTGGGATACCATGATGTCAAAAATCTAACGCCAATAACTTCAGTAACAGAAATTATATAACTATCTTTAATAGCAGCCCCACTACCTTTTCAGATATAATTAGGAATTTCTTCACGATATCTTCCCAGCATCCATTATACTATAATTTGAATTCATATGTTTTCTGATTAAAGATGGAAAAGTCTGTATGAGGGTATAGATAGTTTCTATTCTGTTCACAAGCAAAATTACAGCACCCAATAAGGTGGGTACTTAATAAATATTGTATATGTTAACATGCAAACATAACCTATGTCTAAATGCTATTAGATCAAATTTCTTGCAATAATTCCATATTTAATCTTTTAAACTCAGTTTCTATAATTCCCCTGCTTTTACTGTATTTCAGTTTTTTGGTCACTTATACATCACTGAAACATTTATTGAGTGGTCACCATGTGCTAAATAAACAAGACACGGTATACTAAAAATAAATTTTTCCATTTCTAGTTTTAAGCACTTCAGTCTTAAAAGTATGACACAGAGCACCTCATACAGTGAGAGAAAGGTGAATGATTTCACAAAAGATAGAAATAAATCTCAACAGGGCGGTGTCCAGGAAGGTTCTTCAGGTAAGGCAATGTTTTAAAATCTCCAATATCAAGAATACACCAACTGAAATAGGTAGGATCTGATCAGAAGTGAAATGACAGAAAGACCACATCAAGTTCACTTTTTAAACTATTACTATTTTTAATTGTAAGAACTTTCATTTTTTTAAACGAAACTGCAATATATGGAAGGCATAGTTGAAAGCATCCCATCAAAACATTTCTTTTCACTATAGCTTTTGTTTAATCAACAAAGCTAGAGCCTCATTTCAGTCTTTCAACATTTCACATAAGTTTACTTGGGCATTTTGCAAAGGTATCAAAAACTGCTCAGTATGTCTAAAACACTAAAATAAAACAATGTACTGAGAAACTCAATAAAATTCAATTAATGTGTGTATAAACGCTGTACAACTAATTTTTATTTTACTGTTTATCAAAAGAAGACTTTCTGACTCACTGTTTACAGTGCTCATCCTCATCATTTCATGAATGGCTCTTCTGAAATTCTCTCATCACTCATCATCTCCGTACTTTGAGTCATTCTCTACTTCAGTTCAACAACCACTCTGCTTACCTTTACCCTTCTAAAAACCAATCTCATTCTAGCAGGTTTAATAGGTTTGACAGCTCTCCCAGTTCTTCACAATAAACTCCAAATGCCCAAGTACGGCAGGCAAGACCTCTTGACTTTCTAGTCACATTCAAAGTTTCTAGACTCATCTCTTTCAATTCTCTACCCCAAATGAATAAAATCATACTCAACTTTCAAGGATATATTCTAACATCATGGGGTATTTTCTGAACTTGACGATCAGAACTAATCACTTGCTCTCTATGCTCTCACAGTTTTTAGAAAGGCCTAAATTATCACATTTAGTAATTAGGAACAATTACAGTTTATATAGGTACTATTTCTCTTAGACTATCAAGACTTGCATCTTCCTTATTTATCTTTTCATTACTAAAATTATCTGCAAGTGATAAGTTTCTATTTTTTTAAAAAATTGCAATCTAAGAAAAATTTAAAATTTCATGTGGGGGCATTGTAACTGGGAGACACTTTTAGGATGAACCATCCAGTATTTCTTTACACAAACACACGCACACACGCGCGCGCACACACACGTAAACTATGCCCACGGGCATGATACTCTATATCAAAACAATATAATTATTGGGTTCACACATAATCAATACAAATCTCATGAAAAAGTATTCTTATTATATATAATGTCCTCCATTTGCTATTCTCCTTAGGTGCTGATCATAACCCCACTAAATACTATCTTCACAAATTGATAATGGGTGGTACTCTACAATTTGAAAAGCACCAATCTAGTCCAAATCCTTAAATAAAGAAATAGGGGCCCAGGATCATTATGTGAATTCCCAGAGGTTCCTGAACTACCATCAGACACCATATTCTAAGACACTGGTCACACTGCCTAGGCAACTGTTCTGCACATTCTCAATATGCATTCTGTACTCTGTCACTTGGTTCAGTAAGAAATCTAAAGCTTCCAATGGACACTCATCTATTCTGGATAAAGTAATGATCCTCCTCTCACCATATTTAATACCAGTTACAAATTTACATAAAATAATCCCTATTAAACATATAAAACATATACTCAGAATGTCTATCTTTGACTAATTACAGTAGGGGGCAATTTTCAATATCTCTAGACTTCAGGACTAAGTGCATCTTTCTGAGAAAGTGTGTCAAATTCCTGGAATTTCAGAGCTATGGTCTTTTAATCCATTACCAGTTTTTCACCAAGGGATTACTGTGTTGTTTTTCTTACATTAATTATATATGGAATCCTCAGGCAGAAATTCTGACAGAAAGAATGTAAATGAGCTAAGCAGATGCTATTTTAATTAAAAAGAGTATATGCAAATATTTCGTTTTGAATAGGAATTCAGTGAGTTTTAAAATTATTCTTATTTGGCAGGCTTTGTTGTTTAAATAAAAACCACATTTTAAAAAGCTTATCACATTGATTATTAATAATGCAGAATAACTAGTCAATTTAGAGCTTCATCTGCAAAGGTAATAAGTATCTGAGGAGTATTTGGGAAGAGAAAACAGAGGAAATACAAACTTATCTGATGGTTAATTTCTTCTAAGAAGCTGAACTTCTGCTTTCTAGCAAAGAAGTACCTGATTATTACCAAATTTCAAAGACTGTAACTTGGGCAATATAAAAAGTATGTAATTATGTAGGTAATTGCAAAGAAATAACATGTGTATTTTACATCTAAAATGATACACGAAATACAAATCATGTACAAACTATTTTAAAACACTTTCAACAAAAAAGGTAAAATCCACTTGTTGCAAACACGCTCCTTTGAAGATCCGCAGGGGCGTCATTATTAAGTTTTTAGTTAGTGTTGATTAACATCATCACCCAACACAAGATCCTTTTAGTTTCAGTTAACTGCTAGCTAAGTGACCGGCCTAGAAATTCACAAAGCTATAGGGTAAGCCTAATTTGTCCCTGTTTTCAAGTAACATCAGTTTGGGACTGTTTCAGTGTACATTTTAACAACAGTAATAGGGTATTCAAATTTGGGGGGAAAAAAACAGAATTTATGGAAATCCCAATGGTTAATTAAATCACAGAATGAGGTTTTGAAGTAGTAAATAATAAATCACAATGAATCCTCAATCTGGTTGTCAAGGAAACTACTTTGCCTTTGCCATAATTGCTGTGATCCCCATCTTGCCCCCTTTGACACCGAGCCTTATCATGCATTCTGGTCAGAGACTGAGACTGAGAAAGTAGCTTTTCTATTCCTCTCAGGCAATCATGTAACATGCATTGAGCTCGACTGAACAGGGCCATGCGACCATACAAATGCTGAATTCAAGGCCTTTCTTCTTCTATCTGGAGACAGTAATTAACTAGTAAGCAGCAGTATATTTCTATCAAGCTTTAGATAAGTAATGGGACCATGTTGCCTTGGCAGGTTTTAGCAGCTGTGTTTGTAGAAAGTTTTTACAAAGTTACTGATTTATTGTCAGAAGACGTGTTTGTGAACAAGTAATCATTAATGTTTTCAAGTTAAACATCAATTTTTTAATTCCTTTGATAATAAAGATCAAATATTAGGTTTAATACAACAAATATTTACATCAAAACATTACATTTAATATTTATAAACCAAATATTGTAAATAAAACAATAAAAGCAGTGCCAAATATGTATCACCAGCTCAAATGGTTTAACTTTCTCCTCCTTACTTCTATTTTTGTATATTGGTCATTTTTAGTAATTATTATAAAATAAAATCCTGAAATAAATGGGCAGTTTTATGTCTCTAATTCCATACACCGCTTCCATTGTTTTCTATTAATTATTTTGACTTCCTTAACTAGATTTTTTTTTAAAGCATTTGTTTTCTAATATAATTCTAATTTGCTTTCAAAAGTATTTCTTGAGTTCATTTTGCTGTGTATTCTGGAATACTCAGACCACTCAATCATGAAGTTCTCTCTACTCACTTCAGGTACTAAATGGTATAAAAGTAAAGTTACCAGTGTACTTCTTAACGCTATTTGTCTACACTGAAATCAAAACTATCTTCCTCATCAGCAGGACAACTTCCAAAATTCAAGGTATGTATTCATTCTTTTCTCTTTTATTTACTTAAACTCAATATTGGGTCACACACAAACCGCATTTCTCTAGAGCTGGTCGCACTTAACCAGCAATAAAGATAATAATATTGACTATAGAGTATTATATGAAAGAATGCATACATAGTGTTTAGCTCTGTTCAACACCTGTTTACTCAGAAAGCATTCAATAAATTCTAGCTTTCAACAATATATTAGCAACTTCCACATTTTTAATTTAAAATGAAAATATCAGGCAGTAAATTGTACAATTTTTTTATTATTATTATTGGAGTAAACTGAAGAGCATAAAGTTTGGTAAAATGTTAGTAAAAAAAGATTCCACAGTAGCCTCTAGGAAACTATATTCTCTCAACATACAGTTCCAGGAAGAAAAAGGTATAAAGATTCTTTAACAAATCATTCACAAACATGAGATTGTTTAATTGGGATGAACAATGAAGAAAACAGTTTCATCTGAAAACAGAGAAAAAGTGTCTTAACAATCCAAAACACTTGTGAGTATAAAAAATAACAGCTAAAGACTTTTTCTTTTAATCTTTGTATTGTGTCACTACTACTATAATTCTGATCTCCAAAATACCATGGTACCTTAGTTTTTCAAAAGCAAAGAAAACCTGTGTCTTGCCTAAGCAGCTAAGTAAGGAAAGTAACTAGTTAAAACTAATAAAGAAAGTGTAATAATTATGGGAATTCAGGTAGTGTTAGAAATGGAAAAAATAATAAAATTGAACTGGCAGATACCTGGAAGAAGATCTAGAATCAAAGTTTGGTTCAAATATCAGTAGAAACCCAGTAAGTTGCCAGGACATAGTAATCTCATACTATGAAATTTATTGCTTAAATATTTTCTCCCCATTTTTTATCTTATTTCAAATAAATGGATTTACTTTTTTTTTTTTTAGAATTAGTAACTACAAAGTGTTCTTGAAAATAAGAGAAGGGTATTTATGTTTCTTCAAAAATTGACATCAAAGCAATATAGTCAAACCTTGATTATTCATGCAAATAGATGTGAAAAGAACATGTTCCCAAGTGTTCCTATTGGCTCCAATAAAGTTAATCTGACTTTTGAATATTGGTATCTGATTTTCTTGATTCAACTGTTAACTTAAAAACAAAATTAAAGTACTTTTGTAGTACTTTAACTAGTACTCAGGTAATATTAGAATGTTACACTTTTTTTTTTTCTCTGCTTAAGTTCTCTTCACATAAAATACATCATCCTGAAAATAAACTGCGTAACTTCTCAGACTAAAGCAGCATACCCCATAAAATCCTTACTCTCCCAATGAAATACACCATACCATAACTGGGGAAGTTAATTGTGTGCTTTGGTTTCACAAACGAACTGCTGTTGCCAGCTGCATTCTAAATAAGAGTAAACAGAAACAGTTTGAGCTGCCAACAAAAGAAATAATTAAGTAGAAAAAATGCTGTCAATAAAACACAGCTTCAACATTTAAAACTTTGAAAACAAATAGGGCCAACCAGATTTGGACTACATTGTATAGTCAACACATCTTAACCACTAACCAATTGGGTCAAATAAGAATAATGTAGAAGGAGAAAGCTCACAAAAACATATATGTGGGGAAATAAAGTTTTATGTAAATGAAGGTTAAAACAGATCATTTTGTAGTTTTTCTCAATGAGGATTCCACAGAAGAATAAAGCTTTACATAAAATGACTGAGGGTCTATTTTTCTAACTCTGCTCTTCTAGCTACAATGGAGAGAAACTGATTCATTACATACAATGGATATGTTAGATTTAAATTTTTTACTGGAACTAGTTGAAAGGGGCTAGTAGAGCACCGTATGAGAACAGGCTCCATAGTTTTCAGTTTGTGATGCTGTGGATACAAAAGGCATTTAACATCTCCCTCAGGGGCATCTTCTAACCCAGAAAGCTAACTTGTATATTTACAATGTTTCTAAGTTTTCAAACTGCTTTTACATTTGCTGTGTCATTATACACATAAACAGCTCTGGTTGTTTGGACATGCTTTGCAGAAAGCATGATTTTTTTTACTGCAAAATAAAAAAAGGGTTTTTTTACTGTAATTTTTCAGATAAAAATGACTTTCACTCTGATGAATACCAAAAGGTCTCAGAATCTACACAGTACATTTTAATTATTAGTAGTATCTTTGGCATGACAAAATCCTTCAACAGGTTTGCTGGAAAGCAGTGCTTCTTAGTGACAGTAGAAAGCAGTAAACCCTGCAAGCCGCAAGGATAATGCGGAAAAATCACCTCTGACTACTTAGCAACGACCTGATTTTTGGATATTTAACTAACTTTCTCATTTCTAGTTAGAACAATATGTCATGAATCATCATTTCTCTATCTTCCCATTTCTCCTCAGATACCTAAAATCATAAAATAAATTATGCAAATTCTGTGTAACCTAAAGGCTTCCGTAGTACCTCTATGTTGACACAGCAGAAAAGCAGGAAGGTCAGTTGAAATGGTGGACTCAGGAAAAAAAGGGAGTGTGGATCACTAGGCAACTTTCACACTCAATTAAAGAAAATGGATAATGAGAAAAAGGAACAAACTAATGAATCAATCAAATATTCACTGACCACCACTGAGGTGCTTTAGCACTGTCCGAGGCAGCTTTAGGGCAAGATGAAGACAATGTCTTGTGTCTTCATCTTGTATAGTTTGAGGTCTACTGAGGGAGCAAAGAAACAGCTCCATTCAAGGAAATATATGTAAGTAAATATTCAGTTATATGGCATAAACTGTATGGTGTAAAAACTGGGAGTAAAGAGAGACTGTATAAATCAGAGAAGGTCGTTTCATACCTTTTACTCTTAGATAGACAAGGAATGTCCAACTACTTGAGAAATAACTCCCTCAACAGTATCTGAATCTCAAGTAATATGCTAGAAAGCTTTCCAACTAGAGCACTCATAAGGATATTCAAACGGTCACTCTTTGAAAAGAGCAAACATCAGGGTATCTCTTTAGACACAGTGAGGTAACTTGAAGTATTATTATTACCATTGTTCAGATGAGAAACCAAATCTCAACATATTTAAAGGACTTGTTTTGTTCACAGTGCTAGTAATTAGAACTCGAAATCAAATTTAATTGTTCCATATTTTAGTTTCTGTAACACTTGATTTTTTACTACAAGTATAAAGAATAGTCTTTGTAAGAACTCCCACCCCTTTACAGATATACCTGGCTCACTTGTCAAATGCATTTTAAATATTTCATTCTGGATTGAGTAATTAATCACCCATCAGTTAGTTACAAAGCTTAAAAAATGGCCTTAGGATTTATCTAATCCAATTGGCTTATGTTCTAAATGATGAAATGATAGACCAGATCTAAATCTCTGCCCTTGGATAAATATCTAGTGGCAATTTAGTGGCAGAGAAAAGTCAAAACAAATGATTTACTTTCAACTGTAATGATTCTAGTTTTTTCAAACATTTACTCATAGGTATTTTTACATTTTCCCAAGTTTGTTCAATAATGACTCTGTGTTTTAAGAACAGTTCATTTTCGCCAGACATTTCCTAATCCCACTGACTCCAGATCTATTCATCTATATATGTTGCATTTCTAAACCTACAATGCTACGTTCAGTTTGGTCCTACACTGGGGATAATTCATGTCTCAAAGCCAGTCAGAGGAACAGATCACTTCTTGAGAGGGTTGAGGTGTGGGCAAAAAGAAGAAGCAGATAAATATGTGATTTCATTGTTAGGCTAACACATTTGTTTTAATTAAATGGTTTTGGGGGGAGGCAACTTCTTTCAGAATGTTTATATATGTTTTAAAACTGCAAACTTTTGATATGAATTAATTGTACCAGAATCCAACAGAACCAAAATGCTACCATAGTATATAATATGTATCTTTTTAAGAAAATGATAATTTCTAGTGTGTTCAAGAATAAGACTGTAACCACATAGGCCTGTATTTATTTCAAGTTTCCCATGATGCCATTTACTCTAGCTTTTAGTCTTTTATGTGACATTGAGCTATTTTATAATTACAAAATAGCTGAAAAGAACGACCTGTTAATTTAAAAGGGACACATTATAACATCTCTCTCTCTCTCTCTGGTACTATAATATTTTAATTTCTTTTTTGAAGACAAACCAGTTGGAAAGTGACCATCTGCTAGTGTGGTAGTATTATTTGGGCAAAGTAATGAATAAATGTCCTCCTTTGCTCCGAGAAGGGGACCATTAAATGACAGAAATTCAGAAAAAAGAACAATGAAACAGATTGATATAGGGCCATGTAAAAAGCATTCTTCATTTATTATTTACAACTTTCAAACAAAAGAATAACCTTTAAATGCATGCTCCTTTTTTTTTAAGATTTTTTTTTAATGTGGATCATTTTTAAAGTCTTTACTGAATTTGTTACAATATTGCTTCTGTTTTATGTTTTGGTTTTTTTGGACGCTAGGCATGTGGGATCTTAGCTCCCTGACCAGGGATGGAACCTGCACCCCCTGCACTGGAAGGTGAAGTCTTAACCACTGGACGTCCAGGGGAAGTCGTAAATGCATGCTTTTTAAAAAAGTATGAATAAATCTTCTACAATCTACCTTTTACACTAATTCAAGAAATATATTAACATACAACTAAAATGCAAACTTCCTATCAATTTTTCTCATGATTTCTTCAAATCTATTCATAGATAGGTTATGTCCAAACATACATATCTTCCAAATATGTAATTTAAAAAACACACATGTAGTAACTTAAATTTCACAGGTTGTTACATTCTCATGTATTCTGAAACATTTTCCAAAGATGTATGTGGTCAATATTCAATGAGTTGGGTAAAGTGATACTTGTTTACTTACAAATAAATTATTATAAGAATGTCAGATCAAATAATAGATTTCTGACCTACATTGTACTAATTAGTATAGTAATCTCTATGTATGTGTAATGTGGAACCTACAGCAAGTGCATAAGCTGTGTACCTAATGAGAAACTCCATCGTGCTAGGTTATGTTACAGAAGAAGGGCAAGGAAGGCCACCATGATAGTCTTCCTGTGCCTAAGGGATGGGCTTTGACCAGAAGAGATTTACTCACTTGGAAAACTGTGGCTTCCCTGAATCTCTAGGGAAGCTTACCAAAGGAGAATAAAACTTCCCCCCAAATTGTAGTACAATTTTAGAACCAGGAACTGTAAATGCTTATTCATTAAAACTACATAAATGGTTAAAACAACTATACCCCAATTAAAAAAAAAAACTACATAGTATTCTAATACAGTAAACAAGTGGAAAATTATATTCTTATAAATAGTCCCAATCTGTTCTTTAAATCTGTAAACATGATTTACAGGGATTTTTTTTTTTTCTGTCAAACACAACTAAACTGCCTTTGTCAAGCCTGACTCGTGATTAACACCTGGCAAACATTTTAAATGGTTTTGATTGCTATTAAGCAGATAAGCCATGCTCAACAACCTCTAAGGGCAAGGTAACTATATAACTATCTATTTAAGCCAGTAGCAAAATTTCTTCTATCTCTAACCTCTTTCCCCAAAATAGCAAGTGGTTTTTATTTTTTTAAACCAAAGGTCTCAGTGCTTTACAAATATTAATTTCTTTAATCCTCCTAGAAGTACTATTATAATCCGCATTTTAAAGATAAGTAAAACAAGGCACAGAGAGGTTAAGTAACTGGCCCAAGGTCACGAACAGCAGAACACTCCTATTAAAGACTGAACAAGTTGAGATTCACACTCAACTACTCTGGCCCCTATGAGCTCAAGCACTGTGGCATGCCACCTTAGTCATGTCAATTGCAGCAATAAATTCTGATGGACAGAGATAAAAGCAAACATTTTTTAGTTTGGAAGTGAATCCTGAGAATGATCCCATTTTAGGTCACTTAAAGTGAGAATATCTATCATAACAAAATGTTGTTACTTCACTGGCACTCTCAAAAAAATCATTTTAAAGGGTGATAATTAGAGAGACAGGAGTAGGAATTAAGACTCAACACTGTAGGATCAGGTGTTGAGCAGGAGTGGTTAAGATGAGCATCTGGAGAATCCTGTCTCAGTAAAAGAATCAATTCCACTTTCAACTCTACTACATAAGAGACTGAGCTTGTACATATCCCACCAGTCCATAGCTTGGAAACTAGGGCTGAGAGCTTCTGAAGCCAACCTTCCATCAGTAGATTAGCTGTATAAACCAAAGGCAGGAAATAATTTTTCTCTCAGCCTGAGGGGTTGAGTTATCCTGATTCTGCCACTAATTTACTATGTTAACCTGAATAAACATCAAGTCATGAACCATTCTTCAAATCAAAAATGAAGGTGGTGGATTAAATTATCTCCAAAGTCCCTTTTAAACTTCTATAGTCTTTAACTTGGTCACTCAAGTTAAACAAGCATTTATTAATAGTCAAATAACTCTACTTGTTATTATACAAAAAGCTCTGTTAAGAGTAGATCAGGGGGCTTCCCTGGTGGCACAGTGGTTAAGAATCCGCCAGCCAATGCAGGGGACACGGGTTCAAGCCCTGGTCCGGGAAGATCCCACATGCTGCGGAGCAACTAAGCCCGTGCGCCACAACTACTAAGCCTGCGCTCTAGAACCCACGTGCCACAACTACTGAAGCCTGCGCGCCTACAGCCCGTGCTCCACAACAACAGAAGCCACTGCGATGAGAAGCCCATGCACCACAACGAAGAGTAGCCCCCACTCGCCACAACTAGAGAAAACCCACGTGCAGCAACAAAGACCCAATGCAGCCAAAAATAAATAAATAAATAAGCAAAAATCTATTTAAAAAGAAAAATAATCCATTAAAAAAAAGAGAAAATCACGGATTTCTCTCATGATCTGAAATGGTCTAATCAACGGAAAAAGTAATTTTATAGCACATGTGAATGAGTGTAAAAGATCATACATTGTCCACTTCAGTATTACTAAGAGCTTTTCAAGAAAATACGTATAAGCTACAGCCTTAAAAACAAATGTTGGGATTCTTAAGTATTGTTTCATGGTAGACTACATACAAAGTTATGATAGGAGTAAATGAGAAAAGAGATCAATATACAAGTATCTGCTTTAAAAATATTTCAGGAACATATTCAAAGCATATGATAAAATCAACCTGAATTCCACTTTGAGCAGTCATTTAAAACTTTTCATATTTTTGAATGCATTTATATCATATAAAGTCATATTTGGAAAGCGTTTTGATAGTTTTGATAGTTTAGCTTTTCTTAATATTCTAAAAATTAGCTCAAATATGCTAATTTTTTTAGAAATGTCAACTTTTTGAACTACCTTAACTGTTCATTGAAAGACACAAAAACGTGAAAATTCTCAAGGTTTAGATTCTTACTCAAATGAATAAAGACTCATTCCCCAAGCACTTGATATACAGTATTTTCCTTTATGTACTGTAAAAAGTTGAACTACTACAGCAAATGAATAATTGATTTATGGGGGGAAAGTTCAAATGAAGGACATACTATTAACTGTGAATAAAAGAGGCTGGTTGGAAGAAAGTGTACCTCTCTGGAACATTTTAAAAGCAATATTTAAAAAATGCAAATGCCAGATACAGGTGATGCTCTCCATTTCACATCAGCATATAAGTCACACAGTAAACCCTAAGTCCCCGTCCAAAACAGTAACAAAAGGGCAGATCATATATCAAGCCACAAATAAAAGGCAAATCTTTTTCCATGTGAACATGTAAGAAGGGTACTGCACTCAAATACTATTTTAAAGAATAAGATTTAACTGTTGTTCCAAACTTCCAAAAGTACATCAATAATCTAATCACAACATAGTGCAAAAACTACATAATAATGAATACTGCATTAAAAGTCTACAGGAAGTAATGTTATTCACAATGTTTCTGTTACACAAAAGCATTAGAGAGGTGCTTTAATAAATTTTACTTCATAATTCTGTATTTTTTAATGATAAAAATGGATCTTTATTTTCTTATACATTTTCATCCCATGCCCTGAGAAATAACTACTCAAGCCAGTCAGTTTTTCAACCAAACAGCAGAAGATAAGTATTATTAGGGAAGTGGGCTGGCAGTTGGACAGTTGTTCACTCTGCCTGTCACATTCCCTTAATGCAACTCTGATTTGCCTTTGTTCTGACAGTAGCAAACAGCTGCTTGTAAATGAGCCACCTTCCCTGGGCTGCCTCCCATTATTCCCCACTTCCGTTTAACAAGGTCACTTGCTACAGAGATTTGGGGAAGAAAGTGTGTGCGGCCCACAAAATTAAGAGTTTAGAACATAGGCAAGCAGGTAGTTTTCTTTTGGTAGCTTGAGCAAATCAGGACTTAAAGTTTTCTGCTCACTAAGTCAAATGTTTTTCCTTTAATACTAATTTTAAAATCTAAGGCTGTATCACAAAAGCAAATGACTTTTCTGTTGATCCTCTTTCCTTTAAATCTACATGACATTGTATAAAAGACAGATTTAATCACAAAATGGTACTTACAAGCACATATTAATAAATACTAAGATGTTGCTCTTCTGTTGTTTTACAATGAGAGACTTCAGATCTGGAAGATAGCAACTGGAGACCCATTCTAGGGAAACTTGAGGATAAAATCTTACAGTTTTTCCCTGATTTTAACGTTTATGACTAATTTCATTTATGACTAATTTCAGCAAGGGTAAAAGACAGGAACCTCCAGGATCAAACATTTCACAATTTCATTCTGTGTTGATTGTTACCTTTAATGTAAATTAATCTGGACTGAAACTTATTAAAATATTTGACCAATATTCCACCAATGCTCCAAAAGGTATAACTGACACTATAAAGCAAGGCTCACCTCTAATTTTCAGCTTGAACTATGATCTTCAAAAGGGCTAAGCTACTTTGGACAATATAATACAATTAAGTTGTTTCCAAATAGAGGCATGCAGCAAGGGTGGAATGGCCAGTTTTCAATGCCATGGACAAAAACAGAGAGGGCATGTTGGAGCAGCCACCATGCAAGATGAATCATGACTTTGTGGTTCTGAAAGTTTATGAGTGGGAAACGATCTAGGAAACTCTTTGTACATTCTTAAGACTGAACCATCCAAATGTCAATAAAAGTCTGGAGTTAAATAATTAGTCAAAAATATAATTTCTCATTACTCTATCTTTTTACCTACATTTAAAATTACAGAGTTTTGAATATTTTTCTCATCTTGATATACAACCATCACAAGGAATGTGAGCCTATAGCAAACTTTATTAAGGGTTAGCTAAAACAAAACTGAAATTCTTTTCAGCAACACTGGCACTTTGGATGTGTCCACTGGTATGAATTAGACATTGCTACACTGAGGGGGGAAACTAAGAATCATGTGACCATCTCAAGTTCCCTCATTCTCTACTCAAAGATTTCAATACTATTCATAAAATATACTATCCACCATGTTTTTGAAAATTTCCAGCTTCCTGCCATCTAATTACACTTGACAAGTTTCACCAATTTTGGGTCATGTGGAAGGCGTCCGAATTCTAAAAACATTTTTACTACTTTAGCTAAGTTGATTTGGTACGCCTTGTAATGGCTACTCTATTTTCTCTCTAATGTTTAGTCATAACTCTGACCTATCATTTATGATGTTCAAATAAAATAGGTTTTTCTACATTTCAATCAGAATGTGTCAAAGCATTTTCACAAAGTACTATATTTAGAGAAATATTAAAGATTATATAAATATTTATTGTAACTGAATTATATTGAATCATCCAGTGTTAACAAGTATTCACATAATAAAAAAAAAATCAAAATAAGCTAATAGTCATCCCTTACAGCAACCTTTACTTTTTGCACAAAAATCTGAACATTCTAGTAGTTCACTATTAAGAGCACAGGACAGATTTTCAGCTTCATTTATATTCAGAGGCAGGCAAATCACCAAAACTCATTTATACCTCTCCATTTTCCTTACAGCGTGTTACCAGCAGGCATCTATCCATCCCACCTTTGAAACAGGTAGGTGGCTTAAAATGCCTCTACTTTTCAGTCAAGACCCTGAATTAAAAATAAACTTGAGCTTTAACTTCATCATTTTCTCTACAAGATGCAGTAATACAGAATAAACATAGTACTTAGTTTGTTATTTTAATCTACATTTCACATACTGGTTTCATACCATAAATTTGCTTATTTTAATCCTGCATGTTCTCTGAAGACTTAAGCATTTAAGCTAATAGAGCTAACAAATGATCCAGTAAGAAATTACATTTCTTATATTCTTATTTTATTTATTTTTGCACACCATAGACCTGTCGGTACTCCTTTATGCCGATGAACACTAAAACATTTTTTACACCATCACAATGGGGAAGTCATTATTATATTGGCTATGTACTAGCCCTACGATGTCCAGAATATATCTATGTAGATATATGTATAAAAATATCTTCATGTCTTCTGTTGGCAACTTTTCAGAAATAAAAATACTTAATATTTAAAATAATTTCCAGGGACATATGCCTCCTGCTACTTAGCCTGACATGAGTATTACAAGAGCCAGACTGAAACACGAAAGTCAATCACATCCAATACTTAATACAGTGTGAATAAATTAAATCTTGGTGAGAGGAATATGTCAATTCAAAAAGGTTACAGAGACTATTCAAATCACCAGCAGTACAAGCACTTTGAAAATAAAAATACTGAAGACTAAAACTACATATAAGTTGATAAGAATCTTTTCAGGGAGGAGAGGTGATACTACTTGAAATTTTTCAGACTAAAGTCAGACTTCTAAAGAACACTGTCTCCATATCCAAGAGAACTTAAAATTCAGCAGGTTGTGACCTAAGTTTTTCATTACTACTGTGGCACCTACATTTCCTTTGAAATTACAAAATAGGTAGGGAACAAACCAATCTACATCCTAATCTTAAAAAAAAGATGCTAAATATATAAACAATTCTAACTTCTCTGGGTATCAGTGTCTAGTGACAAATTAATATTTTAAATCAACGGGAAATAAAGTAAGATTTATTGAAACATAACTTGAAAAGTACAGTTTTCTTTCATTATTTTTCAATCTCCACCAATAACATAGTCATTTATTATTTATGTTGTATAGCTCACCCAACCAGACAATAAAAATATTGCCTTCTAAAAAGGTTGTGGGGGCTTCCCTGGTGGTGCAGTGGTTGAGAATCTGCCTGTTAACGCAGGGGACACGGGTTCAAGCCCTGATCTCGGAAGATCCCACATCCCGCGGAGCAACTAGGCCTGTGAGCCACAACTACTGAGCCTGCGCATCTGGAGCCTGTGCTCCACAACAAGAGAGGCCGCCATAGTGAGAGGCCCGCGCACCGCGATGAAGAGTGGCCCCCGCTTGCCACAACTAGAGAAAGCCCTCGCACAGAAACGAAGACCCAACACAGCAAAAATAAATTAATTAATTAACAAACTCCTACCCCCAACATCTTAAAAAAAAAGGTTGGGAAGATCATCATTTACTAATGCTTTAACTAAATAAAGGGGTACAAAGTTTTTTTAAAAGTACAGTAGTTTTATATAAATGCCAACCAATATAAACATAAACATTTTCATGACCAGAAAAATGAAAAACCCTCCCAAAAAAGTATGTGTTTTTGGTTGTTTTATCTATGCTAACATGTAAATGAGTACAGCACAGACAAAACCCTTTTTTATTTTAACAGTATTAACACCAATAAAAACCTGAACCTTGATCATTTAATAACATTCTCTGTCTGCAAATAAATGTAAGAATGTCTTCATTAGAACTAGTTCTGGAAGATATAGGAATACAAACTACTTAAAATGTAGTTTATATTCCTGTATCTTGAAAATAATTTCATAGTCCATAATTTTCAGATAAGCTAAAATTAGATTATCATTATAGGTATTTTCTAAAATATGAAACTATTATTTGAAATGACTAAGAAAAACCTATTTCTACCTTTGTTTTACTTGAAAACTGATTCTTATAATTAGAAATGTTACTTTATAAAGTCATATTGTATTTATATATCAAAATGTTTCAAGAAAGGATAAACAGGAGTATTTAGTTTTTCTCTTAGAGCATTTCAAATATGAATAGAAAAGGAACACTGGTTATTCCTTGTTTTTTGGATTGAGTAAGGAATCCAAATATTCCAATTTAGATAATTAGGAGTAAATAAAAGTTTTTGTACAAGTCTTCAGTTTCAACAAATGTTAGAATATCAAAAATATATTTTTAATAAATTAACTACATTTTATTCACATGAATAAAAACTCCCATGAATATGTATAAAAAGTTTTATGTGCAGATACACACACTGATATGTATGAAATTAACTCAATAATTGTCTGGCACAAGCCAAGTCTTTAATTTCATACAAATCTCATAATGAGTGTTACTAATTTTTTGCTATCATTTCATAAAGGAAAATGTGCATTTCCTACTTGTCCAATTTGGACATGGTAGAGTCATTATACATAGTGATCTAATATTAACAATAGAGGTGGCCAATATTAATTGAATTTTGTTAAGAAACAGCAAGATTACAGTCTCCATTTAAAAAAAAACTGATCTGTGTATCTTTATACTGTATTTTAAAGTAATGTAACTCGAAGGTCACAAGGGTAGGTACCTTCTCTGAGATAAGAACATTTAAATTTTAATCTAAATCAGGAAGAAAAGAAGCAATTGTGAGTAGGGGAGAGGCAAATGATTCTGGAGGAAGAAACTACAGGTATAAAGGCAGATGTTTACAGGAACTGTAATAAGATTAGTATGCCTGAAGCCAAGGGACCCTACTGAAGACCGGCCTAATGCAAGTTGGAGAGAGAATCCTAAATTAGATCACTTAGGGGTTTATACCAATCGAGGCCAGAGGGTTTTTAATAGGAAAAGAAAGTGACCTAATTTACTTTTTACTGAGTTCACTTTTGTCAAACTGTGGAGAATAAATGGAGAAAGGGGGGGACATGGATGAAAGTGACCACTGCACGAAGCACCATCATTGTAAAACCAGTCCCATTTGTCATTTTTTTTAGTTAATGCATGTCTCCCCCACATTTTACCTAAGTGTGAGTTAAACCTTGTTCGGCTTTTCTTCAACAAAACCACCAGTTTCTGGGATATAGCAGTGGCAGAGATGAATATTACCAATGAAACCCTTACAGAGTAAAAGAAAAAAGTCAGTAATTTTTTTTTGTAAATTTATGTATGTATGTATTCATTTGGCTGCATTGGGTCTTCGTTGCTGCGCGTGGGCTTTATTTAATTGCAGCAAGCGGAGGCTACTCTTGGTTGCGATGCGCGGGCTTCTCATTGCGGTGGCTTCTCTTGTTGCGGAGCGTGGGCTCTAGGCACGTGGGCTTCAGTAGTTGCAGTGCGTGGGCTCAGTAGTTGTGGCTCGCGGGCTCTAGAGCACAGGCTCAGTAGTTGTGGCATATGGGCTTAAATGCTCCTCGGCATGTGGGATCTTCCCAGACCAGGGCTTGAACCCGTGTCCCCTGCTTTGGCAGGTGGATTCTTAACTGCTGCACCACCAGGGAAGCCCAAAGTCAGTAATTTTTATAATACACACACACACACACACACACACACACACACACACTCACACCTCATTCCAAAGTTGAATTTTCTTATTAAGTAGATTCCACAGGTATACTTTGTGTCTACAGAAACCTTCATATTTACCTGGGAGTTGTTACCCAGCTTTTACCAGGTTCTCCAAGGAGTCTACAAGCTCCCAAATTTTAAGAACCACTAAAGCCTACATCTCACCATAAATCTGGAAGGTAGGGTTGTCACAGAACATAGAGAGATAACAATCTAAAACAGAACAGGGAATGAAATAGAATCTTGGTTCTTCATAGATGGATAAGTTAATTCCTGACATTCACTCAAATGAAGTGTAAATATCATACGGACTAAAATTTTAAAGAACATTACTTATTCTTTACTTTTCAATTAAATATTTGGTTTTCCTTTATGACTGACTGTATTTCATTTGAATACTTAGTATTAGCAATTCCACGTAAGGAAAAGCAGTGTACAATCATACTTTTAAATGTTTGTGGATAAAAATTAATCTGCAAATAAACAGATAGTATTTTACAAACTAGTTACTTTCAAATGTAGAATTAAATAAAAAACCCACCAGCCTCATTTTTATTTCTCTCTTATACATCAACAGAGCTGCCTCTGCCTCTGACTTTCTAAAAAAGAGCTACGTGGCACAGGCCCCATGTGCACAGAGCAAGGGAAGTCAGAGCCCCCCAGGGAAGAAGTTTGGTTTGTTTTTACAGACACCCAAAACAGTGCTCCCCTCTTCTCAGGGGGCTCAGCAACAACACTACTTTGTCCCCCAGCATAGCAAAACACTATTACATCCAGGCTATTTTTTGTTATTTTTGGAAAGTAGACATTTTAAAACATTGTGATCTTAGTAATCATCAAATACTAATCATAATAGTAACTTATTGCCAAGTAAGATGAATTAGAATTCTGTCATGAAAATACTAGCAGAATCAATTGGCTACTATTAGATCACTAAAAATATTTTACTAGGTTTATTTTCTCTCCTCTATCCTCTCTCTTAGGCTAAAAGGGAAAAAGTTCCTACTTAAATTTACTTAAGAAAAACTACTTAAATTAGTGGAATTTTTTTCTGCTTCCCAAGGTCTAAAAATTAACCACTATTCTATATAACACAGATCTCAAATTCTTCTATCTAGAAACATAATGCAGTTCTTAAATAACTTTGTATAATTTATTTATAGCCACAGATAGCAATTTATATTCTAGCAATGGAAGCATTTACTAGCCACTAACAATTCTGTACTTTAAGTTCACCCTTGGTTAATGTTAAGATGCGTAATATTCCGATGCATGCTATACACAGGTCTTCAGAGTACCTATTTCATAAAACACTAAAAATCATATAAATCCCCCAAATCAGTGAGAGATTACCTTGTTTTGTGTAAGACACACAATCTACTTAATAACTCAATCATTAAGATATGCTTGCAGAAGTGGGTCTTGTATGGGAGATGAATGTAAAAATTACAAAACGGCTTTTACCAGTAAACCACAGTTTCAATTAAGAATTTCCAATAATTTTCAAGGAAATTTATATATAACTCATTATTTCTTTCAAATAACTTTTGACTGCCACTGTAACAACTGGAAATTAAAACCAAAGTGCAGTTTTAATTATCTCTTTAAGAAATTTTTTGAGGAAATAGTACTTGTTTAGTTTATCTCTACATACTTATATGGGAGCCAAATACATAAAGAGTTGCATTCATTCACTGAACCAACAGCTGCTAAATATGCTAATGTGTGCCAAGTACTATTCTGTGAAACAAAACTTGAGGAAACAAAAGAGGAAATGACAGGTCCTTGTCCTCATAGAGTTTATAGGGGGAAAGACATACAAATATTTACAGATACTAGAACTATTAAGAAAGAAAATAAATAGGATGATGTAACTTGGAAGGTGCTTCCCATAAGACAGTTATGAAAAGCCTCTCTGGGGGCTGACATTAATTAGAGCCAAGACCTAAAGGATGAGGAAAAAAATCAGTGATGTGACAAGCAGAGGAATGACTTTCAGGCAAAAGAAAAAGTCTACATGTTCCAGAAACAGAAAGAAGGCAAATGCATGCAATGTTAACATTTCTTTCCTATTCCTCTAAGATCAGCATGAATTAACAGTAAGAACATGGACTCTGCAATAAATAAGTTTGAATCTGAATCTCGGCTCTACCGATTTAATAACTGCATGTTCTTGGGCAGTAAGTTATCAAAACATGTTAAGCCCCTTTTCTCTAATCCACATAGTGTAGAAAATAAGATCCATGCTTTATGACTCTTGACAAGAATATCTTCAATAAACAAATAATACCCAATAAATTGTTCCTTGCTTCTTCCAAAACTGGTGTCACTTTTATCTTTTGGAACTTTAAACAAATACCATTTTCTCTTTAAATTTCACTATCTATGTAGAACATTTTAAATAAAATTATTTCAAATGTCTCTTAAAATGACCCTTAAAACAAAATTTTCAATGTCCCTTAACACAATCAAGTTTTCACGGCAAGTGATGATGTAAGCCCTCTCTTCCCCTCCCTTAGGCTGATGAATTGTCACCCTGGGAATTCTTTTCTCAGTACTGTCTGTGGGGCATACAGCAAAGGTTACTTACAAAGGCTACCTCACTTCCATGGATTATCTCTCAAAAGGAATGAATCAATGGCTCAAGATTAGTAGCTAAAACTGTAAATCTCACATTTGAGAAAAATATGTTAGGAAGAATCAGAGATTAATTCCTAGAACAGGAAGCTTCTAAACAATCGTGCTCAGAGAAAAGTGATCTTTTCATATTGGAAGGATGGTATGAAGGAAAGAAAGAAGAAGGTTGAATAAATTATAATCTTTAAAGTAGAAACTATGTGAATGTTCCATATTCCCAAATAAAAGGGACAAAAAATAGCTGCAATGTAATGAAAGCTGCTAAAATGCTTCCAGTTTTAATACTTCACATTTATCTTCATATCAGTAAAAGTCTAATTAGGGAATCATACAGGATTCTCATCAACTTTCAATATTTCAACATATTTTAGCTAACAAGTCAGAACTGAATGATGGCATGGAAGTAAAAAATTTTGGCTAGTGTCACAACTAGTTTTGTTCAGTTAAAATTACACTAAACTTTAGAAAAACATTAATTCAAGGTTACAGTTTTAGAAATATAGATGGGAAGTTGAAAGACAACAGAGCACTTCAGCTAACTTAATGTCTCTTTTAAATAGTTAAGCCTGTTTGTTTAGAATGAATAGTGAATAGAGAGAAAGGGTAGAGATGCTAACATATGGAGAATCTGCTATCTGTAAAGCAGTACATGGGAGCTCTCACAAGTTTTAGAAATAAAGTAAAATGGACAATCAAATCTAAGGAGATGGGGAAATCTCACTGTCCTACTTCCCTATAAATACATTTATAGTAATTGAAACTTCCATATTAACAAAGATGTAAATAAGGCTAAATGTCAAATTAAACAGAAAGAGTGTAATAATCATGCAATTATATATATATATAAATATATACTTAAATTTTACCCTTAATAAATAAGCTACTGGTCAATTCATTGATCCATGCATTTGCTGGTGCAATATTCTACACGTATCAATTACCGCTATTTGGAGGAAAAAGGAAAAATTCTTCTACGCCCTGTATCAATGCTATAGGAATCACACTGAAATTCTTCTGAATCAGAAGCAGGTCCTCACTAAATATATACACATTTGCCAAATGATATGCTGTCCTCAGACACATTACTTAGCAATTAATCTTGCATATGACAAAATTTTCATTCTTGACAGTTCTGGGGCTCACACTGAAGGCCTTTTTGTTAGAAGGATATATGGAATTCAGCCATGAAACATATTTAACAACCTACCATTTAGGATGTTTATAATTGTTGTCATATCATTGTTGACCCCTATCTATGGTAAGTAAGCACATAGTAAAAGTATAAAATTAAAAGATCTGAAGTGCTAAAAATGTAACACTGTTTTCATAGCTTTAGTAACTTGTAATAAAGAAAAATTGAATTCCAGCATTTTTAGCTCTTCCTCCACAATAGACTGCTATTTATATCAGAAAATTGTAATTATTTTTTGATGTTGTTCCTATAAATACTTAAACTGTTGAAAAATAAAATATCTACTGTTCTCCAGATAAATTTAATTCCTGGTACTACGGAACTACAAGTCTAGAGGTGATTTAATACTTGTGACACATAATTCAATAAGTTAGGGTCAAATGTATTGATTTCTAATCTTTTCAGACAACTTCATTATTATTTTTTTTTACAACTAATGTATATAACTCAACTACCAATCTTTTGGTGTGGGAAAACATGCTCGTTTATTCTGTTGTAGGCTCTCAACATATGATATCTGGTCCCCCCCTTAATTAGCCTTAATGTAAACAATTAAATCTCACTTTACACTACATCAAATTTAAATAACAGCAAGAGACTGAGGTTTTCCCCCTCATCTTGCCATCTTTTAATCTGCTCACTACAACCCACTCTCAGCAACTTGAGAATCATCACAGGAGAGAGTCACTGTTGTTTAGAGCAAAATATCACATTCCTCAAATTGGGGGATGGGGGAGGGAGGGCAGTTAGGGTAAGAAAATGATTGTCAGCAGGGCTTTGGTTGATTTTTCATTTTCTAGAGGAGGATCCTTTCTGGGACTATCATTTAAAATCTGAGGCTCCTCAGGCACTAAGCAATACTTAGGAGGCAACAGGAAAATGCTATGATCAAGCAACCCTGAGTCCCATCCAATAGTTCCTGTGGTTTGGAAACCTCAACAGCTTGCAATACAATATGAAGACCGACATGAGCTGCCTGTTGCCCATCCTCAATTCATATGTGACAGAGCCTACAGCCAAAAAGGAATCAATCCTACACAAGGCAAAGATCAATAGCCTGGGAACCATACAAACTAATTTGGTTTTTTTTGAAGTGTAATTGATTTACAATGTTGTGTTAGTTTCAGGTATACAGCAAAGTGATTCAGTTATACATACGTATCTATTTTTTTTCAGATTCTTTTCCCTTATAGGTTATTACAAAATATTGAGTATAGTCCCCTGTGCTATACAGTAGGTCCTTGTTGTTTATCTATTTCATATATAGTAGTATGTACACGTTAATCCCAAATTCATGTTCTGACACCAGCTAGCCCTAGCTGTTGATCACAAACAAATCATCTAAATTCACTGTTAGACCCTCCATAAAATGAAGAAACCCCTTGCCTTCGTAAAGCCTATACAGAATATTGTTTATAAGAAAGTACAAACATGACATTAAAAATCATATTCCCAGCCTTCGAGTGTTTGCTCATTTCTCTTTGTGACTTAGTACTTAGAAACCAGCATAGTTTTTTGTTTTTTTAAAATAACTTTATTTATTTATGTATTTTTGGCTGCGTTGGGTCTTCGTTGCTGCGCGCATGCTTTCTCTAGCTGTGGCGAGCGGGGGCTACTCTTCATTGCGGTGCGCAGGCTTCTCATTGCAGTGGCTTCTCTTGTTGTGGAGCACGGGCTCTAGGCATGTGGGTTTCAGTAGTTGTGGCTCACAGGCTCTAGAGCGCAGGCTCAGTAGTTGTGAGGCATGGGCTTCGTTGCTCCGTGGCATGTGGGATCTTCCCAGACCAGGGCTCGAACCCGTGTCCCCTGAATTGGCAGGCAGATTCTTAACCACTGCGCCACCAAGGAAGTCCCCCAGCATAGTTTTTATGTTACTTGGTTTTATGGGCAATTTTTTTGTTTTCAAAACAAGGTCTGATTTTTTTTTTTTTTACAATAATGTGAATACAAAAAGGATCATTCATGTATTCACTTCTCCAACAAATACCTATTTTGTATTTCCTCTATGTATACACTGTGCTGGTTGCATGGGAGACATCAGTAGAAGTGAAAAGTGAAAGGTGACCTTGATTGGTCAAAAAATAAAAGTGCAATGAAAAATTAAATATTTCTTTTCTTTCTCTAGGGTTTATAAAAAGCAAATTCAGCTTTTTTTAAAAAGGCTTACTCACTCATGTTCTATTAATATAGTCATCTCCTGGGAAATTCATTCATTCATTAATTTATCCATTCATTCATCGAATATGTATTCATTTAAAAATATTTGCTGAGATCTAGGAATACACACTGGCAGAAGACATGGTCCCTGCCCTCGTGAGGCTACAATAAAACTACAAAAAAAGGAGCTCTGAATCAAGATCTATTCATTACATGAAAAGAGTAGCTACCTAGTAACTACTCAGTGAAATGTGCACTCCTAAAATTAATGAGGCTATGTAACAAAAATGAGTGAGGCAACTGGAAAGCAATCATACATTTAACCATCACCATCACATGTTAAAAGCAGTATTGTAAGACAAAATTAAAAAAAAAAAAAGAAAATGTACACTAAAGGCAAGCAGATTTTTTAAGTCAGAAACACATACTCTCAGAAATCACCTTTACTTCATAGTTCAGATTCAGCATATTCACCTCCTTCCAATCTAATAATTTCCTAACTTATTAAGATGAAGAAACTGGACCAGGGAAATTAACTAATAGACACAGATCCAAGATCCAAAATCTTGGATTCCTAGAAATTATCTTTTTCCCAAAACCACCTCTTTTGTCGTGTTACCATAGGACTTTTTTTTTCCAGGTAACATAAAGACCCTAGTGACTGAAGCCATACAATATGTGATTATAAAATTTTGCACATTTAACAGAAATGTATTGCACATTTAACACTCTAATGTATGCTGTAAAAAAAAAGCGTTCAAAGTAATAGCATGTCATTTGTTCTTTAAAATACTGAAAACCAAGTATTTTTAAAAATTTTATAAAAAAAACACTAACAGATGTTCCAAGAAAATGTTAGCTTCTGGATGTCAGTATTTCAAATCCTTTTTAATTTTTTCTTTCTTGTTTTCTAGTTTGGATTTGCTTAGAATTCAATAAAGCTTTAAACTACTTTTACTTTATATTTTTTAAAAGCCTCACACAGTATTACAGTCCAAATGACCAAAAACCAACTACCACCAAAAAAATGAGCACTAATCAAAATATATTAAAAGTTTTGCTTTTTGTGGTCATTTTTACTAATAAGAGAATTTCTAATCATAGGGGTAGAAGAATGAAACATTTCAAAACTTCTACACAATAGAAACAAAAATAATGCTGTTCAATGGACACAAATGATTTAAACACAGTATCTTTTCATAAAAATAAAAGAACATTTATGCACAATCATGTCAGAAAGTAGCAAATGTTTTTGAATAATTTGATGTTCAAATTATTAAAATATCATAAAACTCAGTCACTATATTTTACTTTACTGTCTTAAACCATGTCCATTATTTACAACTTTACTGGTAGCATCATTTCAATTCTTCCTAATTATCAAAATCTGAATGCTCAAACATAATTACTTAATAAACTCTGGACAATTAATTTCAGAGGTTTATATCAAAACTGTATTTATTCAGTCAACACATTCCAACATGTGGAAAAATAAACAATGATAAACATTATATGCCTATAAAGTCCATGGCATGTTAAAATAAAAACTCCATAGCAGACTGAAAATAAGTCATATCCAATTAAAAAATAAGCACTCAATTACAAACAGCACTCTCATTCTACATTACATTCAGGGAAAAAATGTTAAATGTGTCTATAGTTTATGAAATGTGTTTTTAAACTTTGTAAATGATTTTTTTTCAGGTCTTTGTACACTTGCTATCATTTTCAAAGGTACTAAAATTTTACTGGCCCTGATATAAGTAATCATCCCCAATTGTAGTAATTTAAGAAATAAGAACACTAGGTCAAATACTGACCCTGTTCCCATCTATTCAAGCTGAATCTCAAAAGGGGTGAAAAGGGGTGAGGATGTGCCATGCTTTGAAAGGCAGCAAAGAAAAGATTAAGGAATATGTAGTCTTAAGTCTTAGCTCTAAATATTTTTATAATACATCTGTTCTTGCCCTAAGAGTAAGTTTATAAAAATAGGAAAAATGAGGTTTATTCTTCTTAGTTTCAGTTCCTCACACCACCAACCACAAAAGTATGCTGCACATAGTAAGAACTCAATAAATACAGCATTTGCTGAAGAAATAACAAATGACTTTATGAATAAATCAAGTTAAGGAGTAGTTGTACTATTGGTTCAATGGCATTTGTTCTATGTCCTAAATGTTATTAGGTCTGAGTTTCTCCATTCTGACATATCATGTACTGAATTTCAAATTTCCTATATGTAGCCTCATTTAAACCAACACTGCTATTATTCCAGTAGAATAATAGTAAGTTTCAGTGGTTAAAAATAACTGCTTATACCTCACAGAGTATTATAATATCAAACTTTCATCCTCCTTGATTTCCAGTTTCATCTCCCTAAGTCTAAATGTAGTCATATTAATCTTTACATTTCCTTATTTCCTTGTTCCAAACTAACCGTTAATTTTACCATTCCCATACATTATCAAGGGCCAGTCTCAAAATACCAATATAACAGTAAAGATTTAGATGACAGCAGTGAGAGTGAAAAAAGACTGATCGCTGTATAAACGCAAGAAAAGTTCTTCTAAGGGGTCCAAAGATGGTTACATCAAAGGCATATCTGGCCAATGATATTCTCTCTAAATATGTCACAACATGGATTTTTTAAATTTTTATTCATTTATTCATTAACTATTTAAATACTCTCATATATCCAGAGCACACATTTTAAAAATAGTAATATATTCAAATCAAATACAATCTTTCAGTTGTATGTTTACTGATTAGGAACAAAAGCACAGCACAGAAGCTGTCAATGGATAGTGAATCTGAGTGAAGAAGGTTGCCACCAGAAGGAACCATCTGTGGGCTGATACAGGCTTTTCTACTGATTGTCGACATAATGCCAAAATATGTAGTCAATGCAGTGAAAAAACAGAGCTAAGTAAGATGTCTGGCACCAGAGACAAAAAGCATATGGTAAATGCCTACATCTTCCACTTTCTCAATAGGCTGTCAGGCATCAAACAGACATAGCGTGAGTGTGAATAGTGCATGTTCATTTATGAACCTTTTTAAAAGCCATTTCCTTTTTACACATATGCATTGCTTAAATTATGGATGGCTAAATTGTAGGCACCATGCTATATACATATGGAAACATTCCAAAACTGAAACCTAAAGTGGATTTTCATTATTACACAAACTAAAGAGCATCAAGAATGTTGTATCAGACAGTCATGGGGATGAATGAATCTCATCTCTACCTTTACTATTGATTTAATGCTATTGATTTAATGTACATAAGTTTCCTCAGGTATAAAGTTGAGAAAGTAATACAAACGCCATACAGCTGCTGGGAGCATTACCCAGGACAATGAAGAGAAAACACCTAGCACAGTCCTTGATATCTAGTACAGGGCCAACAAAGGACAGCCACTGCTTTTAGTTTTAAATTAAAAGTACAAATTAGGGAGAGAAATTCAATACTAATTGTTTCTGTGTATCTATAACAAAAGTTTTCCAAACTTTATTCATGTTTATTATTTAATAATTAAAACAAGCCTCATGTTATATGCTTATTATAAATTATGGAATATTAAGGCCATATGAAATATTAATACTAAATTTCTAATTCTTATATTTTTAAAATTCTGTAAGTATGGGCCACTGACAAGTTTGTCTAAGTCTCAGCTCCCTATCATTACTTATGTTTTTGATGGTAGTAACTTTATTAAACTGACTACACGAATTACACATCAAATCCATTTCTCTTTTTATATTTCTCAGCTTTTTTTTTTTTTTTTTTTTTGCAGTACGCGGGCCTCTCACTGTTGTGGCCTCTCCCGCTGCGGAGCACAGGCTCCGGACGCGCAGGCTCAGCGGCCATGGCTCACGGGCCCAGCCGCTCCGCGGCATGTGGGATCTTCCCAGACTGGGGCACGAACCCGTGTCCCCTGCATCGGCAGGCGGACTCTCAACCACTGCGCCACCAGGGAAGCCCTATATTTCTTATCTTGATGAATTCATGACGCACCCTGACTCCCCACACTCATCACTCACCATTCCTAAATATAAACTGCCATTTCTGCCAGCACTGAGTTCACGCTAACTGAAAATGCTCTGCTCATAGGCACTGGTGAGAAGGCAAGGCCAACCCAACTATGAGATCCTACCAGCATCCCAACACAATGGATCAAGACATGGTTCTTGAACTCAAGGGAGTCAGACCATGATCCCAAGAGCAATGTATGATGTGGCTTCATGCAAAAACAGGAGTGAGGCAAATGAGTTTCTCTCTTTCTCAAGAATCTGAATTGGGAAACGGGGCAATTCCAGAATTAGAGAAAAAGTTGAAGTTGCATAATGCAACAAGGCTGGATGGAGTATACTAGAAGCTATCCTAAGATAAAACTGTGAGGCAACAGAAACTATGAGTAAGGCAAAGAGAGAAAGGATAAGGAAAAGAAGGAGTAGAGGGAAAGGAATGCCAATTGGTATTTGGGAGAAGAGCAGGCAGATACAAAGGGAACCCACTGCAAGTAAACAGTCCCAGAAACTCCTGCTACTCCAAATCCCGGGTCAGCGCTGGACATGATGACCAGTTTTCTTCCATCTTTCAAACTCCACAAGGGCAAGACAGCCAGGCAGTGTTACTCCCCATGAATCCCTGGGAGAATCTAGTTTATTTTATTCCGAAACATCCATTATTCTCCATTCCTTACCACCAACAAACTTTAATAAATCACTCTTTCCCTCATCAGTGATTTACCAAACCTCATCAATTCTACTTCTGAAATCTCATCAATTCATTCCTTTTTATGTAGTCCCACTGCAATTTTTGCCAGTCTCTCATTCTTTCTCACCTAGATCACTGTGACAGTCTTACATAAGAAAAAGGGTACGGGGAATTCCCTGGTGGTCTAGTGGTGAAGACTCTACGCTCCCAATGCAGAGGGCCGGGGTTCAATCCCTGGTCAGGGAACTAGATCCTGCATGCTGCAACTAAGACCCAGCGCAGCCAAGTAAATAAATGAATAAATATTAAAAAGAAAGAAAAAGGATACAAATGGGCAGACCATAGGATGAATCCAGCTCACAGGTACATTTCATCTGCCCCCTCAGTGCTTGAATTTGTTGCCAAGATTTCAAAGTATGTGGATGTAACATTCAAAACCAATTTGGGTTTTCTTGGGGGGGAAGAAAAAAGATCAACTGAAAATATACTCACTTTGGCAAAGGAACAAAATAACGACAAATTAATCACCTGAAGTAGCATCTGTCTACTTTAGACAAGCATGCATTTTCCAGTTTTGTTTTGTTTCTTTATACTCTGCCTGCTTCACTTTTCATGTTAATTGCCTGACCCCACAAGAACTTATTCAAAGTTCTCTCTGCTTTCAGCAGTAAACCCATGCAAACTAAATAAATACTTCTAAAATAAAAATCTATAATCACCTTTGAAATTATTCATTATCTGTTACCTAGCTGATAAAATCCTAACTCTTTCATATGATCTGGCCCATATTCTTCTTACAGTCCTATCTCTTGTCACCTCTCACCTTGCAAACACATTGGACCACTTGCAATTCACATTTTTCAGTGGCAATATTTTTGCATACTCTAGTCCCCCTCCTGGAATGCCTCATTCTTCAGCTGGTCAATTCTTATGTGTTCAGTCATCTCTGCCAGAAAACCTTCCGCTCTCTCTAGTCCTCTTGCAGGTGTCATAACATACCACAGTTTTTGTAAGTTTCATTAACGGCAAGAACCATACCTAGCAAACAGCATAGTCCCAGCATGTGGCAGGTGTTCAATAATTGCTAATGAATGATTTTTTAAACGTCGCTTTTCTAAGTGTCAATAGTTATAAAAAGCAGGTATTTCTCCAATTTTATAATTAACAGAAAATGCAAACTCAAAAGTGAAATAATTCAGACAAGTTCACATAGCTAGTAAAAGTCAGAATTTGAATAAATAAACTTTATACTAAAATTTGCTCCCTTTGAATATATAAAGCCTTTCCCACATCCATGGGAAACTCTGGTATAAATATAATTTCACTACAGGATATATCAGTGGAAGGAAACAGAAACCAAGTCAATACAAAAGACAATAATGTCTAATCCTAAATCAAAGCTGACAGGATAAATCCTGCGAACGGTTCAGCAGTATCACTGAAATGTGACTGGCTGTCGAAAAGCCATGACAACTTTCACAGTCCTAGACAAACTAGAAGAAACTTCATAAAAATCTTCATATTTTGAGCACTTAGTACTTCATTGTCTTACCATAATGGAAAAAATGATTAGAAAAAAGAAAATGAAAAAGCAATCTACAACGGAAAATACAGTAAGAAAATTCAATGCCCAAAGGATAGGCAAAAGATAGATCATGAACTTTTAAGAAAATTATTTATGACATCAAAAAAAAAAACAATTAACAGAACTAATTAATGAATAATTTTGTGATTCAAGTTATTAAATTTCAAGAAAAGTAAATTATAAATGCTTCAAGCACAAATTAATTTGAGCAGTACTTAGCAAGAGCTTGTGATATAAATTCATAAAACAAAAAGAATTCTAAATTTTGCTTTTAAACGGAGTACTACAATACACAAGAATTTCTTCTAAAAAGTGAAAGAAAATTAAAAAGTTATATCATGTAGTAGTAAATCTTCCCAGTAAGATCAAAAAGTCTGAAGAAACAAACAAAAAAATCTTTAATATTCCTTTAACACTTGTTTTGCTTTCATTTTTTACAATTTTGGAAAACTTCACTGCTTAGTTTTTTCAAGACTCAAACATAAAGCCTCATTAAATGTTCTAGCTTAAAACACCACCCCCAGTTTTTTGCCCTCACCAGTATCTCAGGGCCAACAAAATACTGACAAGTATTGTTTTCAGTGCTTTAGGGAGTAAAACCCTTGAAAGCAATAATCTTCACAGAGATGGATATAGATGTTTTCAGTGTTCTGTATGGCATCTCCTTTCCTCATAAGCACCTGCAGTCTTGCACTGTCCTGCTAGGCATTCCTAAAAACACCTGGGCAAGCTGTTTACTAAAAAACTAGACATAGGAAGAGATAAGGGATAATTAGCAAATAAAACTATTCCTGGCACTCTCTCTACATTAGTGCAGAACCGAGCTCCAAGCCGGCACCTGGTGAAGGGAACTGCTAGATGTGATAATTCCAATTTACACATTCAGCACAACATTCTGTCTGCCTGTCAATTTGAAACAGTTTCCTATTCAGTGATAACAGATACCCCAAAAGAATGCAGTGTCAAAACGCTGACATGAATTTTTTATGCACCAGCTAGACCCTCTCTCCTCTGGACCAGCTATATCTGCCTTCTTCTCTTTTGGAATGGACTGACAGTTGGGTACTTTTTTCAACTGTACCAACAAAAAAATTGAAATTCATAAGATAAATTTAAAGTATTGGATCTTCCTGCAGAATAAATACCAATAAAATGTTCTTATGCAGTTAAGAAAAATAATTTAATGAAGTTGTAAAATAAAAAATTCACTGTGTCAGTGTATCTTAATTTATATAGTGTGATACTTTTCAGCTGCCAAAACCATGAAAGTACATATTTCTACTAAATATAGAGTTAACTAATTTTTTTTTCTAAATTCACAGAAAGAAAGCAAGAGAAAGAGAGAGGGACAGACATACAGAGACAGCACAGTAAACTGGATATTCATTTGCAAATGCTAAATAAAAAAGAAACAGAAATTTAACTTAAATGTATGCAGGTTTATTTTCCAGATACTTTCATATGATCATATTTTGAAGAACAACTATAAACAGGCAAATAAGTCAAATGTTATATTCTTATTCCCTTCATATTTAAATAACAAACATATGAACTGTGCTTATAAAGTACTACTGTTTATTTTTTCTACATATATACCAGATTATATTCATAAATATCTCTCCCTATAACAAATTATACCCTCTCCTTCCAGGTAGTCACGTGGATGGTTATTCATTTGTTCTAATAATGCAGCCATGGCACAGCTCAACCATTTCTGGAACTCCCCTCTCATATCTACCCTATGAAATGGCAACATATTCTTTTTTTAATGATGCCAAACTTACATTTAAAGAATGGAGTGACTTGCTAAAATAAATCATTCAGGAATGAAGTTGATAAAATAATGCTTCAATTCGAGAGACACCATTATTATTATAAAACAAGAGGTGATAATGAACTATGCTCAGAAACTAGCACTTCTGAAACTACAAATCAATGCTGAGCATGTCAATGAAAACTCCTTAAGTTTTCTAAGCAAACCTTTTAATTACAAAGTATTTAAAGCTAGACTATTTAGTAGAAGTATAGAATATAGTGGTTTTTAACTCACCATTCTAAACCAAATGCTTTATTTTCCAAAATTAATGAGTATAGAAAATACTTCCTGTAGTTGCACTGTGCATTTACCTCAATTTCTACTAAATATAGAATTTGTCATTGTTTTTCTAAATCAGAGACACAGGCAGTATGTTAAACCAGATATTCATTTGCAAATGCTATTTAAATAGAGAATATATTGTATACTGACTGCCAGTATACATATGTACACACATATATACATATATAAACATACACACACACATATCACATATATATACACATATATATAATTAAAAAGGCACCTTATCAAGATTTCTCCAAGAAAGCCATCAATTTTATTATAAGCTATAAACATTTTAATATTAATATTTAATATTAATAATAAAATCATTAAGAACACACTAACCGAAAAAGTAATATATTTTCAAGTGTGTTGTATAAGACTATGTAAAATAACATTATAATGAAACACCATTTTCTATTATAAGGATAAAGTTTCCTCCTTCTTATATCTAAGCTAAAATTAGAAAAGAATTTTCTAGTTACTAAAAGAAGAAGTTCACAAGCCAAAAATCACAAGAATGTTCTAAATGACGAGGGATATCCATTACTCATCATTTTTAACTGATGCCTTCATAATTACTTATTTTCTAAAGCTCTCAAACCATAGAAAGCAAATGGCAGTATCAGCTGGGTTCATCATTGGATTTCAAGAAGGAAGCTCCATTTAGGGAATAGAAGCCACCATTAGCTGCCTTAGTTAGATGTAAGTTATTACTACCCAGATAATTTAAGAACTATCAAAATCATCTAAGAACTGAGGCTGCAGTCAGCAACTAGCGTTTGTAACTGTTAAGTCTTAAAGTATATTTAACATATACTCAGCTGTTAATCTCAGACTCCATTCCTGCGAGCCACATACTATGGATACAGCTACATTAATTTGTTTTCCATATTCACAAACTCCCCACATTGTTTTTGGGTGATAATCAGTGAAACTGCTGTACCATGCATGAAGTATATATTTTAAATATTGCTTTGGTACTAACACTCCCTGACCACCTCTCAACTAACTGAAATATTTTTCTGAGTGCCCAAGCGCTATGAAAAGGAGATATAAGAAGTGACAAAAAAAAAAAAGACTGAAAAAAATGTTTCCCTCCAGTCACATTAGTCATAGTTCACGGGCTCAGTAATGACTTGCAGCTAGTGACCTACTCTACTGAACTGTGCTGCTATATAAATTCAGAAAATTCCCATTTAAATTCTCCCATTTAAACTCTCCTAAAGGTGCTAGGTAGTATCCTAAGGAACAAACAGGAACTGAATAGGGGGAAGGGTGGATTTCTTGGCACTGTTTTTAAGGAACTTTTAGTGATATAGCTTGGCTGAAACTACGGGAGGAAAACTCCACTCTGAAGTCAAAGCCAAGGTCCTTGAATTACATGCTACACTTTTTAGATTTTAACTCTGTGAAAAACTGGTCATAGAACTGACAATCGAATAATGCATACGTAAGTATGTAACTAACATATACTAGATGTTCAAAAACTGAAAGAAAGGGTAAAGAAGGGGGAGGAGAGAGAGAGGATGAAGAAGAGTCGAGAGGCTGGAGGATAAAGGGGAACTGAGAAGGTAAGAATGAGAACAGAGCTGCTGCCTCTTAACTCTCTTCACTAGGCTGGATTAACATTAAGCAGCTATGAGACTCTAATGAAATGTTAATGGTTAAGCTTCAAAATGGTCTTATTGATACCAACAAAAGCTTTTTTATACTTTGCTCTGTAACACAGATTAGTAAGGAACCAAAGTAGCATGTACCACTAACAGTCACAAAGTGGTTGCAGTCTAATAAAGGTATTCAGAATTATTGTGGGCTCTGTAATGGGGACAGTATTTAGGAAGAGGAGTTAAATACGGGTTGTGTCTACTGACTGTAGGACAATGTCAACCATATTCTGTGTCCTTGCACTTCTTGGTATATAGCATTTCAAATCTATAAATGAGTCTCTGATTTGTGTTCACTTGAAATGCATTCCAAAATCCAGAAGAGGTGCTACTCATTCAAGTTATTTATTTGTATTTTTCTTTTAAGCCTATGTATTTCAAGCTGTCAAACTGTATATCAAGGATTATAAAGCAAATAAACATTACTTAGGAAGGTTTCCACTGACAAATCTGTCCATATCTTTAATGCTTCACTACTTTACTAAAACATGTAATCTTAAGACACATCAATATCTAGATCAGTTTTACAATGTACAATTGAGTTACAATCTTCCCAAAAGACCAAAATATTATTTAAAATTAAACTTAGTTCAATTTTTCTTTTTAACAAAATTACTAGAAACATTTGTTTGGGCCTTGTCAGGAAGGTTTCAATTTTACATCATGTTTTAACTTGCCTAATCAGTTGAACAAAAGTACTTCATGTAAAATGATTCTTTTAGTTGCCTTACCTACAAATCCCTGCAGGATACTATAATTGAAACCTACTCACAGTAAGTTAGGAATAATTAGGGCCCCAAATTAAGCCAAACATAAAGTTAATTCAAATAGTCAGCTGCTGTCATTTAAATGGTTACAGAGTTTTATTATTACTTAACATTTCTGAATGCTTTTAAATGTACTTTGTTCCTTTAGTCCATGTTTAGTATTTTAGTACAAATAGAAATGGGATCAAGATGCAAAGATTCACCAGCCTTTTAGACTGGGAGTCACACCTATACCCAGTCTTTTGTCACTAAAGGTTTTCTACTCAATCTTTGCTATCAGTCAATTAACAACACAGCTGAAACAATGGAGTGACAGCTCTCAAAGGTAAGCTTTCTGGTAAATAAACCAGGATCACAGAATCTACAGTGAGTGCCATTAATGCAACAAAAGTAAGAGCTTTTGAAAGCTAACAGGGATAGTCTCTATTTGCCTAAACTCTAAAACAAAGGGAAGGATTAAACTAGCTTCCTGCGGTAAGCAAACAAAAGGGAAAAGATAATGTCAAAAACCCATACCTGAAGGAGGGGCTGCAAAGGCATGCCTTTAACTGCTTAATTGATGACTGCTAATCAGTGTTAACTGATAAATATAGTAAAAGTTAAAATTATTGTTGCTTTTTCAGTGTTATGGGTAGTTTAATCATTCTCAGCAATCGTTTGTACTTTCAAAGGGAAATACTGATTTTTTTTTTAAATATAGGCCTGTGGCTATATAACTTCTGAAGATTATTTGAAAGTTGCAGAGAGTTAGCAAGACTGGTCCTTCTGTAATACATGTTACATACATTGCAAAATACAGTCAATCTTAATACAGTTTTTAATCTGAAATAGTAATGATTTTAAAAGCTTTGAAAAAAGTGAATTTTTTCTGATCACCATTAAGTTAAACAATATTAAGCAATATATTTAAATTATATCAAATATTCTGAGTGACAACCTCATGAGGCAAGAAAATACACCAATGATCTGAGGCTAAACATTAAGTTCTACAGAAAGAAAAATGGACTGGTAGTAAGGAGAGCTTGGCAAAGGAACAATCTTGGCAGGCCTGTTTCTGCATCAGTAAACTGAAAACTTCTACACTGCTAATCTCCAAGTTGAGATTCTAAGTCTAAAATTCTTCAATTCTACCAAAAAATTTTGTAAAACTATTTTGATCTCTAAGATACCTACATATGTTTAAAATTTGCTATTTACTTACTTTTTATCTGGCTTTAAAAAGATCATGAATCTAATGAACTTCATAAAGAAATAAATGTAATTTGTGATTTGTATTATAGTAAAGCTAAAATAAATCAGATCAGTAACTTATCTTTATCTCTGACAGGAAGAGAAAATAAAATCATGTCCACTACTACTAATAAATAAAATCTTTGATTAAGTATAATACTATAAAGTGGAAAAATTGCTAGATCTTAAGCAGAGCTGTTTTTTGATAACCAGTTTACATTCAAGTACTCCCATCTTATACCCTTTTATGGTGTTAACATGTCAGGGTATTAATACTGACGTGAAAATGACAGCAATTCTTACTTTGAAAAATCAGTGAAATATAAACTTTTCCTAAATGGGTTAATAATATACACTTTGCATTACATGATTTTGTAATGTTACTTTAAGTACTAACATTTATAGTAAAATGCTATTCAAATGATGTTTCCATGTAACAGAATGAAAGCAGGGCAGATCAATGGGGAACAGAGGAAAATATTAGGGAGAAAGGGTCAGGCTGCATTGTTACTCAGGGATTTTTCAATACAAATCATCAGATAAAAGGTCAATAGAAAGCATATAAAATAGGACTAAAAGTGTAACAAAATACAAAAATGTGCAGTAAAGGGCTTCCCTGGTGGCGCAGTGGTTGAGAGTCCGCCTGCCGATGCAGGGGACACGGGTTCGTGCCCCGGTCCGGGAAGATCCCACGTGGCGCGGAGCGGCTGGGCGCGTGAGCCATGGCCGCTGAGCCTGCGCGTCCGGAGCCTGTGCTCCGCAACGGGAGAGGCCACAACAGTGAAAGGCCCGTGTACCGCAAAAAAAAAAAAAAAAAGTGCAGTAAAATGTTGCAAGGTAGCTTAGTTCCTTTTTTAAATAAACTGAATTATAAAACTGAAAGTGATGTTATTTCTATATTTCAACTGTGTTGTTAAGGTAAGAAATAAACCCTAATTTGCAAAGGTAGAAATCACTATCATGCAAAATCTGATTTTCTAGACTAAACATTTTAATACCTAACACTCCTTGATACAGATGTCCTCTCACAGACCAGCAGCCTCAGCATCACGTGGGAGGTTATTAGAAATGCAGACTCTCAAGGACCATCCCAGATTACTGAATCAGAATCTACATTTTAACAGGATCCCCAATTATATGTAAATTTTGAGGTGCACTGTTATAGATAAAGAAGATTAAAAACATCCAGCATGACCTCCCTTAAATTTCTTCTCCTGTAAACATCTCTTCCTGAATCTTCCTCTCCCTATATCAAAATATACATGTTCCTTTGCTGATGAGCCTCTCTATCCTTGCACTGGATCCCATTTCCTTTCTTTCTGCCTGGAAACAAATTCAGGTATTCAACTTATCTACTACAAACAACCAAAAAAGAAAATTATAAAAAGTACTTTCCTTAAACAATAGAATACACTTAACCGGCACCACCTGTCTCCTTCACTTTACTTACAACTTTGGAATCAACCTGCTACCACCAATCACCTCATTACAGCATTCTGTCATATAAAAGTGGGTGTCTTAAAATCCAGCAGAGAGCTTTCTCCCCACAACCACCAGCAATGCCCCTATCCATCCTTTTCATTGTGTTTGACTAAGTTATTAAGTCCCTGACTTTTAATAACATATTATATTGACTCTAATCAAAACCTGGTTTAGATTTTAATACTGCAAAGAGAAAAAATAGAATCAGGAAGGGGAGAGAGAACTAATGATTATTAATATAAACACACACACATATATTAGATACAAAGAGATAGATAAAAAGCCATAGTAAGAAGTACTCTATAAATAACCAGCAAAATAAATGAGAATTTTACTTAACCTCTTTTTTTGATTAAATCCTTATGCAAAACAAAACTCTACTTTATCTGAATCCCTCTATTTTTTCCAAGAAATTGTGGTGTTTCTTGACATTCCAAAATTCCCAAAATGGAGAACTTCACTATAGGGTATTTTAATCTCTATTGTCCTGCTTTTTGCTTCTCTGTCTCTCTGTCTCTGTCTCTCTGTCTCTGTCTCTGTCTCTGTCTCTCTCTCTCTCACTAGCTCTCTTTCTCTCAACAACAACAAAAATACCTTAAAAATAAACTTTATTAAATAGACTAGATGCAAAACAAAATCATTTCAGTAGCATTATTATTGGAATCAAAAGAACAGTAACATTTTCATGCACAGTTCATTCTGTGTAAACATAAATTATATTCATTTCCCTCTCTTTTTTTTTAAACTGTTTTCTATTATCCATTTTTAATTTAGGTATGTCCTAACTTTATCTACTGTGTTAGTTAAAATCTGATTCATTCCAAATGATTAATATTAGTTTACTCCCTTGGCTTTTACCTGATAACAAAGTTAATTCCTAATGGATTAAAATTTTAAATAAAAACACGTAAGAACTACAGGGAAATGCAAGTGAATAAATATTTAACTAATCTCAAGATTTTTAAGGATAAAAATAATGGAATATCTCACAAAAGAACATCAAAAAGTAAGGAAAGAGGAAAAGGGGGTAAATAAAGCAAATCAAGTAAAATATTGATAATTGTTAAATCTGTGACTAGTATTATTTTATAAAACTCTCTCTTCTGTTTGAAATTTTCATTAAAAAATCAGTATGAATTAAAAGGCAAACAAATACATTTTTCATAATAAAAATCACAAAAGGATATCACCAAAGGGTTTAAAAAATAAGAAAAGCTGTAACAACATAAACAGAAAAACTGGCAAAGGTAGTGAACAAAAAAATTCACATCAAAATTACAAATGGCCAATAAGTAAATCCATACAAAATGTTTTTGTCCTCACAATTATCCCCCAAATTAGAAATTTAAATTACAATCAGATATCCTTTTTCACATATCTAAGTGTCAATTCTTTTAAAAATTTAAAATCAGTGCTGGTAAAGCATATAGATTGATACTTTCACACAGTCGTCAAAGAGAACATTGGTATAACCCTTCCAGAAAGCCAGTTTGGAAGATGTATACGTGCCTGATATAATAATCAGCGTTCTAGAATTCCAGTCCTAGGAAACAACCAAATATGATGTAAAAGACATATAGATATTTATTTTACTTATACTTGAAAGAAATTAGGTTCAAATGGCCAACAGGTAGTTTAAATCAGTTTTGACATATACATGATAAATTACAATGCAGCTGTTAAAATCTATTATCTAAATATATAATGACAGGGTAATACAAGTTATGATAATAAAGTGGAAAAAATCAGAATATAAAAGTATATGGAAATGAAGAACCTAATTTTGTTTTATACATTGTAATTTTGTTTTTATCATGTGTGTTGGGGAAAATGAAGGAAATGTATGGTGGTTATATCAAGGTCTAGAATTATGAAAAATTTTAAGTGCTTATCTTAATTTTCTTATTTTTTATATTTTCTCATAAGAACGTATTACATTCAAATTCAGGAGGAGGGGAAAGCTTTTAGGAAAAATAAACCCTCAAAGCAAGAATAATAGCAAACATAAAAGTCAAATTCAGGAGAGTCCCATGCTCATAAGGAGGGATTATAAATGTTTTTGCTTCCAGAAGCTCTTATATGGAATTCCCTTCTCAGCCTTACATTTTAGCCAAAAGATCCCGGGGCCAAGGCTAGATATTCTCCTGGAATCAGTTCTGTCAAGTTGACAAAAGCAGTAAAAGAATAGGGTTGAAAGATGTCATGAGATATTCACTAATCCACATTGATGTCTAATACATGTAGACTGCACGGCTGTCATATGTCGTTCTCTGTCTTGCAGGAGGTGAAAAGAAAATAAAGACTACCATAGGGTACCAAGCATATGTTTCAGTAAGACACTCCCTTAGTAATGTGGCAGATAAATAGTTCTTTGAGGGCTTCCCTGGTGGCGCAGTGGTTGAGAGTCCGCCTGCCGATGCAGGGGACACGGGTTCGTGCCCCAGTCTGGGAAGATCCCACATACCGCAGAGCGGCTGGGCCTGTGAGCAATGGCCGCGGAGCCGTTTTTTGAGAACTACCAGTTCTACATTAATACTCAGATGTGCTCAATCATTTGTATTATCTTATTCTCTAATACCATGACCTAGCATATAAAAAAGGTACATTAATTCAAAAAATGAGGCAAGAGATTCATCACGATTGAAATTACTTAGTAAGGAGTAATGAACACAATTACCGTTCAGAAAAATTAAGGTGCTTTACATGTCTCCTGTGCTTTTAATTAAGCCACCTTTAATACACTATTGATTATTTCAAAATATAATAGTAATGGTGATAAATGTCTAATATGAATGTAAAATCAGTATTTCAAAAATTTACTTCTGTTTAAACAAGTTTATGACCTCTTTACTTTTAGCAAATTACTTCATAACAGATTTATTAAATAAATATTTGATGCAGTCTTTTCTGTCAGAATATGGAGGTTTGCAAAAATTAAGCAGCCAAGCAATACAGTGTTATTAAGGTCTGTGTGTAACACACTGATTTTATAACACTTTTCTACCAGCAATAGACCTATTTGTGAATCAACAGAGATTATGCATAAGTCAACCTTTCTAAACACTGGAAAAAGAAGCAAAAGAGGATGAAATAGGGTGGGAAGTGGGGAGGAAAAGTGGGGAGAAGAAAAAAATCAACAAGCAAGCACTAGAATTAATCTCCATATATACTAAATATGGCATAATTTAACACTGAATATTGGTATCTAAAATGACAAAATTAACTTTTTTAAAGATGCCAGGGTATCCAATAAGTTTAATCTTATTTTTTTTTCAATTTTGAGTCATAATCAGAACTCATATACCTTGCTCTTAAATCCTGGTAGTACTGTAAGGCATTTGTTTTTTACAAGATCAGAAGCAATGTCATATAATATGTAAGTGGCATTAATATTTATATTTTTGAAAATGAATTACATCAGAACCTATGCAGAAGAACGCTGCTGCAATCAAACTACATTGCATTCATATAACACAATAAAGAATATTTAGTGTCCTAAGAGCAATATAGTTAGGTACTTTCGTAAGGAATAAAATCGCATTAATCTGCACTAAAAATATAAATAAATCATTTTTAAAAATGCTTTGTTTTATATCAATGTTAATTTACATAATTTGCAAATTTAAAAAATAAGGTTACATTTGCCTGCAGCAAACACGGATATACCGTACAATTCCTATTAATTTAATGGGAGTTGTGACCCCCATTAAGTTTAATAGGAGTCATACGGCCAAACTCCCATGTACCTTGCTGAAAATTTACCTCCTAGCTTTAAACTAATCAAATAATCTGAAATGAACAAAAGTAGTCAATTTTGCTAGACTGGGAAATGTAAAGTCCCTACAGTAAAGTCAATTCAGCATTATGATGGCAATGGCCACATAGTTAATCCCAACAAGAAAAAGAACAAGGTTATAACAGTGAGAAGAGACAAACTGAAGCAAGGGTGGTTTAGGAGTGCGGAAAACAACATTTACCCATCACAGAAAATACGTTCTGTTTTTTCCAATGTGGAGTCAATTTTCCAATTTTTTTCTTTCTTAGTACAATGTCTAAAAAGAGTAAAAACAAAAATCCCTTTTTGAAGCCTAAAATTATGCCCAAGGAGCCTGATCAGACGGATAAAGAACCATATGAAAAGGTATAGATAACTGGTGACAACTTCTGAATCACAGTGAATTAAATCATAATTTTTTCTGGAAAAACTTTTAAAAAGTTACTTTATAGCAACAGCCATGCAACCATATATCTCACCCCAACTACCCACACACCAGATTACAGTGGTTCTTAAGTGTGATGCTGAGCAACATGAGCCTCATCCCAGAAAATTTTCAGAAATGCAAATGCTTGGGCCCCACCCCAGACCTTCTAGGTGATTCTTATGCTCAAGTTTGAGAACTACTGCAATACTTTATTTCACATCCATGCTGTTCTCTCTCGGTTGGTTTTTTCTCCACCACCATGCTCACCACTGCCTTTACCTAGCTTGTGCAGCTCATACTGAGATTCAGCTCAAGAATCATCATCACTTCAGGCTGGAAGCATTTCTTGACACACACCCAATGCTTCTGGAGTATCACCATCATGGCACTTATCACCCTGTTATTACAACTGTTTATTGTCCCTCTACCAACTATTAAGACCACGACCCTCTTCAAAGATTTATGCTATTCAGTGACGGATACAGAATAAGTGCTTACCATAAGCCAGGCATTGTTCTAGGCATTTGCATGTTGATGAACAACAAAAAAGATCCCTGCCCTTGTGAAGGTGACATTCTGTGTATGTGTGTGTGTGTGTGTGTGTGTAAATATAAATTCTGTACATTTTATTACATGTATGCATCAATAAAAGAATGAAAGATAAAAAGAATAAATATAGGTCTGAATTATTCTAATCTTTCTTAAGTTTAAGCTTGGAGAACGAAGTTACTATTCCTTCCACTAAATTATAGACCATTCTGAAAAAAATATTTATAAGCCAAAACAGGTTTTTTAAATTCATAAGTGACCCCTAGATCTACTATTTTCCTGCCACTCAACTAGCAAAAAGACCCTACAGCCAAACATCATTTTTTACTAAGACATAATTAACACAAAAATCATTGTAAAATGTGCTTAGAGAATTTAAAAGTACAGTAAAAACTGCTAAGATACTATTTCTACAGCTATGTTCTTAAATTTTCTTGATGTATATAAATAAATATGTAAAGCTGTATCTATGTGGCATTTTTACCTGGCATAATATTTTCTTTGAAATAAGGATAAGCAACAATGTAATTCAAGTTAATTAACTAAAATTTCGACTAATGAAATCTAATTACATACTCACTGCATAAAGAATTCAACCTGAAATCCATATTACCTACTTCGCTGAAGAACTGCTATTATTTGTAACTTGTCACTTGAGCAAGCCTTCGTATATCTGACTTATGCTGGCCAGGGCTCCATTATACAGCATAATTTAATTCTCTAGGACACAAAAATTCAATTTACTTTCCTACTTACTGATACATGTTTCCACAGTGGGTTACTTGGCTTGTAAAAATTGGCCAAAAGAATCAAAGTACCCCAGTTTCTCAACAAAACTGATTTTTAAAGGGCTAGATTTAGTCCTCTAAGAGTAAAATAAATTCTAAAAAAACTTACAAAATATTGTGGAAGTTTGGTCTTTTATAATCATTTTTTATTTGAAAATTCTAAACATAATTTTCAAAAAAACATAGGAGAGACTTTAAGAATAAATAAAACACTGTTCCTACTTTGCAAAAACCAGTAAATTTTAACGGGTAAGACTTTATTCTTAAACACTAATTGACAGAAATGGAGAAGATAAGCTAATTCTAACAATTAAACCTTTATATAATTAGCTTTTACCATGGTAAAACTTAAAAAAAAAATGTTTAGTGATTTGCTCTTTAACATGCACACAAAACATGACGTATTTATAATGTTTGCCTGGACTTAGAACAAATACATAATTCCTCCTTGCATATATGGAAATTTACCTCTCATATATACAGATGTAAAACAAATCCAAAATTATGTTAAGCCTTTAAAATCATACACTAATGTAAAACACTACTGTAAACAGGAGAAAAGAAAGCTCTGAAAAGGAAGGCACGGTCCATGGCTGAATACAATACACAGGCTTGTTTTGTTTAAAAACAAAATCTTATTTAGTTGCTACTACTTAAAAATCTAACGACTGGTTTCTATTGAGAAGACTGGCAAAACCAGGCTAAACACTGGAAAGGCAACCATGGTTCCTCCAGCAAGCACTTTCCTGCTTGCTGCAGACCTCCACTGGCCTGCCGCACTCAAGTTACTTTGCCTGCTTGGCCAAATAGGTAGGTGTTTGAGGTTTTGACCCCTGCACAAGACCACAAGCTCCTGAAGAGCAGGACCTGTGCCTCGTGCATTTTTGAACCCCAAGCACCTGGCTCAATTTAGTCACTCAATAAATGAGGAAGGAGGGAGGAAACCATCTAGAAAACCTTATCTGAGCTTACCGGCAAATATCCAGGAGCTGATAAAAAAAGTGCTCATAGCTATAAGATTTGAAAAAGTAACAATCATGTAAGGGCCCTGAAGAAACTTAATGGCTGAATAATTAAATTTATATCTTCTTTCCTGTGCTCTCATACCCCACTTTGATTGGTTTTCTCTATAGGTGTTCACAAAGCATTATCTGCTTGCTGGCAATAAAGGACTATCATGTCGTGTAAAACTTTTCTAAGACAAAACCATGTGACGCTGGATCAATGTTCTAACAGTGAAGTGCACAGTAACTCTGTATACCCTCACAGTTAGTAGTGTGGGTTTGTCCTAGGTTCTTTTTGCCTGGAGGAGGGAACTGCTTCAAAAGCAACACCCCCTGGCCTGATGCGCCAAAAATGAAATTTCCCTTAACAACAGATATGCATCCTGACCTGATAGGTGACACTAGAAATAAAACTGCAGTATCTCATGCAAGTCTCTGGTTTGCTAGCCCCCTGCTGAGTTAAGCTACTGTGCCAGCAAAGTAGTCTCTATCTTGATTGGAAAACTTTTTATTATGTGGACTAATGAGCCATTGATCTACACCTGGAATCTTTTTAAATGTATAAAAACATTCAAACATAACAGCAGGAATTCAGTTAGTTTTTCCCTCTAAAAAACAGATGCAAAATTATAGACTATACACAAGATTTTCATAACAATCCAAGCCAGAGATTCATATTATTAACTCAGTTTCTGCTCGTTGTTTATCATTACAGTACTATTCATTCAGACATTACATTTTAATGTCAGATTTGATGTATCTTTCAATTCTGATGCAAAGAGCAATATCTTCTGAAAATAAAATATTAACCCATTTGTAACTTTCATGTGTGACAAATCCAAGTGAGCATTATTTACTTTCTGAATACAGAAGTTCTTATGTTAAAATTTTTCTCAACTTGTTATTTATCTGAATTATATTATTAAGTTATGTCAATATATTGAAAGTAGGGGACTGGGACAGCAAGGAGAAGTGATGAAACATAATTTTGGAACAAGCAATTCAAACGGAATTCTTTCGGAAAAATGTTAACATTTTGAAGCTTATTACAAAGACATTAGAATAATAAGCTTCTATCTATTAGTTGACAGTATGCCTTTTTTTCCATCTCCGATTTTATTAACAGGTATAAATGGGATCATTTAAAAGTACATATATAGCCAATTTAAAAATTCCAAGACATTTTCTTCAAGAATATTTAATTGTGACCAAAAAATCCATTATATTTTACATGCATTTCTGAGATTTTGCATTCTTTCACAGATTTTACAAGTTTAATATAATTTCATGCTGAATACAATGACTGCCACTACCAACTAGCTATAAAATTAACACATCTTAGCCCCACATTAACTTCTGACCTGCTCTGTAAAAAGCACCTGGAAGGGTGTTATTTTCACATGGAAATAACATGTAAGACTAAAGAAATAATGGATACCAGAAAATCCATATAGTAATTATGGTTTCAACTATTTCATTAACCCTCTAAAGTGTCTTTACTTCTTTAAAAATCAGGTCTGTTTTCAATAAAGATAACATTAGAAAGGAAGCACTACAAAAAATAACTTTTTCCAGAAAATATAAAAAGAATTTATTTAGAAGTATTAGAACAATGACCACACTTAAGTAGCACACAAAACTAAAGATGAAATCAAAGAGTTGCCACAAAATATTTTCAATTTTACTGGCATAAATTCAGTCAACAAATGTAACATATATACCAAAGCAAAGCTTTCATTTAGTTCTCTCAGGATTATTTACAATGATTATATTTATAAATGTATGTAAAATATAAATTCAGATTTCTATCACTTTCTATAATATATAGCTGTGTAATGAAAATAATTCAACCACCAGGAAAAGAATATGACATTCAGGAAATCTTTTTAACACTTAATTCTAAAATAATAAAAAATATTCATTCGAGCCACTTCTACATAAAAAAAAAAAGATTGCATAGTTTAAGTTCTCCTGAACTTAAAAAATAAAATTTAAACTGTTACCTTACCTTCTGTATTCGGTAAGAAGCTGATTATAATGATAAACCACAGGCTTCGCATTCTGCAACCAGAAGACACCATTATTGATCCCTTTAAATATTTTCTTTGTATTCCTTAATGAATCTAGTTATAAATGTCCAGCTTCATCGAACCCAGCAGTCTGCATCATTGATCCTCATATCTGAAAAACAAACAAATCCATCATTTACTCTATGGTCCTGCAATGTCACAAAAGATGAAAAAATAATAATAACAACAACTCCTCTCTTTCCCTCCTTTCCTCCCTCCTTCTCCTAAGTATAAAAAAAAGGGCATATATTTTGATTCTGTATGCAACAGGAAGTTGCTCCTATACACTGGATATATGAGCTTTGCATTCTGGAAACAATCAAAACCTCCCAAACTTAAAGGTAATCAGAACATATGAATTCACATAATAGTTATATAATTTCCAAAGATAAATTTTTCTTTGAAAAGATTAAAAAGTTATTCTAGAATAATATATCTGCCTTTCAATGCCACGTATTAGTCATTTTATCAAAGTACTAGCTTTGGTACACAATACCTCCAACAAAATTTCATAAATACATACACTTTCTTTGTTTCTAGTGATGGTAACAGCAGTATTATCTACTCTTTTATCCTGTTACCTTGCAAAGTACATTACAGATATAATAAAACAGTTTATTTTTCTATTCAAGGGTGTACAATTTTTAATATACGGTTGTACTTTATATCATAATGGCATTCCAAACACCACATAGCAAACTGTTATCTGGCTACTAGTTATTCATAAAGGGAGCAGTTTAATAAAATGATTGCTCTTTACTATTTCGTTTTAAACTTTTAGATTTTCATGTATCAGTTTTTCTTACAGCAAAACTTAGTAAGATCAAACCCATATCCTTGAGTAGTTTAGTCCATCCACTGGACGAAAATAAAACCGCAGACCATGATGATTATATCTCCAAGGTTGCATCACTATTTTTTAAAAACCAAGGGAGGGGTGGCAAAGAATATAAAAACCAAGAGCCAAGTTTAATTCTGACTAGCCCTTAAGGACACAGTTCTTCAAATGCAGAGGATACAAAAACTTCAGAAGTGATTTAATCAGCATTTCTAAGTTCCCAGGATCACGTGAAACCAGGTTATTTGCTGGGTTCTACTGAAGTGTTTTACTGCTTTCTGGGGTAGCATGAGGAATCAAAGAGTAAATACCAGCCTTACAATACACACATACTATGAAGGCAGTTCCAAAATATATACAGCCTCCTGATCTAGCTTCTGAGGGTAAAGAAATTACAAATTCTTCCTTTAAAGTTTTCCCATGCTATCCTTAACCTGGTGCAAATAAAGAGGTTTTTTTAAGTGGAGCACTGAAAGTTACATGAGGTTGTGTCTATAACGCAAATCAAATGAACTCTTACATAATTTAGATGCTATCACTAAAGCGTAAAGAAAATTTAGAAAACCAAATTTCCCTAGATAACTTTTGAGTTCTCTATTTCACATTATCTGAGCTACTCTGCATTTGCTACATTCTTAATGCATCATATGTGATTCTATTAGCAGGTCACTGTATTCTGCTATCACTTCCCTACAATGTAACTTCAATGGAAAAGGGGTCAGATGCTAAATGGTTTGGAACACTTATGCTACAAAGTCACTATCTTGCTTCACCAACACACAGAAAGAAGGTAAAAAATTAATCTGAAGTCATTATCTAGTGTTTAAATATGAAGACCCATAAAACCACAAAAGGAACTAGCAAGATATTTTTGTCATAAGAAGCTTATTTTATCATGCCTATAGTTTCTGAGATAAAACTGCTTCCATATACACCTCCATGATCCATAATCAGCCCAGTTTTTTTAGCTCCCTCTGAAACCTGTGACAATTACGTATCATAATGAGGGAATCAGAACTGGCATTACCAAGTTCTAAGAACACCTCAGATGTTCTTAGAAATAAAACAAAAACAAAGGGAAAAGCAAGCTTCCTCCTCTGCATGCCAAAAATATAAAAAGAAGAATGATACATCAAAAATTAATCTGACGGAGGAGACACATGGCACACAACCCTGAAAAACTGGCTGCCTCTCTATTCATTTTTCACTCTGAGCTCCCAAAGACTATTCAAAAGACAAAATCAAAAGTAAACCTTCCATTTACAACTGCTGTGCAAAGTACCTGCCTTAAAACTGCAAGCTATTTTATATAAAGCACAGAGAGAAGTCAGATAATTTCATGGCCTGTCATATCAAAAGGGCTAATCAGTGAACAATTTCTTACTTCCCACAGACTGGTCAATGATTGGCTCAAGCAATTAGAATAATTTTAATGTGTGGAAGAGGTGCATTAATTTTACCTGTAGTAATTAAGTCAGCCTTTGGAATGCTCCCGATTTAAGCAAAGAATCCTGACTACCCAGGTTTTGGTTGTAATGGGTACTTTCCTTTCAATGAACTAATGCATACAGGCTGCGTGCCCACATGCACAACCCTTGAACACATTTCCACTTTCTTAAAGCGATCCAAGATCGGTCTGTCTTTGGTCATCCGCTATTTGAAAGAGTCCTTGTTTGTGGGAAGAAAGAGAAGGAAGAAATCAGGGACTGGCGACTGCCTTGTAAGAAACAGCTGCCAAGATAGGAAAACCTCTGTTAGTGAAGGGAAAAGGAGGAGGAAACCACACAACCCAGATCTCTTTTGTGGTCTCTGGCCAGGATAGAATATTTTATGAACTGATTTTAACTATACGCTCTAGTCAACTATGAGACTTAGTATAAATGACTGTTTCTAACAAACAGAAAGAGATTCTGGAATGTAATAAAATCATGGCTTCTTTCACCCAAATAAAGCTTAAGTCCATCCATCTGTCTGTGCAATGAGTAAAAGAATATCAAATTTATTTTTCTCATTCTGCTATCTACATCAAATCACTTTCACATCAAATAAAATTATTTTCTAAAGTTCAAGCTTTAAATGCAATTTTGAAAACAGTCAAAAGATTTTACTGCTGTGATCCAAATTAAAAACAACCTTCCATTAAAAAATTTAATGAAAACTGAAATACTTAGCAGACCATAATCAGCTAAGGATAGAATGAATAAATAATCAAACATGGTGAAACTAATCCCAAGAAAACATTGCTCCTAAATCAAACTGGAGCCACAAGACACTCACTGGCATAGATGTAGCCAACAGACTCTATATAACTACCTGCAAAATGAAGCTCAGTATAAGTGTCTCACAATGCAAAACAAGAACAAAAACAAGGAACAAAACCAGAAAAGGGCTATTAAACTTTCTTTCAACAAACAGAAAAGATTAAGTGACTTCCCATATTGAAAACCAGTTTGTCCTTAGATTTTTAGAAAAACTCTTCCCAAGAACTTCAGGGGAAAATTGGGAGTGTAAAGGCACAGATGAAACCCCACATAATGCTAAGTAACAGTTCATTGCTTAATAAAAACTGAAACAGAACATTTTTACTCAAACTACAAGTGACTATTTCTTTTCTTATCCTTCAAATAAGGGGATTCAAAGTATTTCATCCTAACCTTGTTTCTATAACCACCTGCCATTGTCTACCAAACCTCTGTCAAGATTTTTTTTTAGAGTAAGTATCCTATTACTGTCATGTAAAAAGTCAATTAATGCATCATTAATACTAAACCTTCCAAAGCTGAACAGCGACTTCCAGGAACATGCCTCAGCATTGTTTATATCCCAACAGTCCTCAATGTTTTATACACTACTTACAATGTACAGTTAGCTGTAGCCTTTCAGACAGTAACCTGCTTATATTTATTAGCTGCATTAAACATCCCATGCCTTAAACTGTCAGCAAAATTAAGAAACCATTACTAATCAGTTTTAATATTTGTGTATTTATGTTACATTACTAAGAAATCACATTTAACCTTATATATGATATCTGTCTAGCAAAAACAGAAAAAGAATAAAACCCATTTGTTGAAAAGCATCAATGAAAGAAGTAGGATACAGCATGCTTCAAATTAATGAGAGAAAAAGATAATTTATTTTTTTCTAAAAATGGTTAACTGAGCTGATATTCTACTAAGTGCAAAGACACTAAAATTCATATCTAAAGCTTTATCTTTGATTTCTACTCATGGACACTGAACTACTGTGAACACCGGATATTACGCCTAAACAACCATAAGTATGAGAACCGGAAAGGCAAAGAGACATATTAAGCAGGAAACCTACCAAAGTTACCCATCCTTGTTACTATGCACTAATGCTGTATAAAATGAAACATTCACACTTTGTGTAAGCCTAAAATTCTATGCACTAAGTGTATGTCAATTTTAAATGAGAGCTAAAGACAGCTGTACAAAATCAGTCTTTCTGATGTAATTTGTGCTATAAAATTATAGTCACTATGGGACAGAATTTACTAACTAAAGAAAGCTGCTTTTCTGTTTTACCAAAACAACAATAACAACAGCAACAGGATGATATTAACCCCACTCTGCCCCCACTGCAAAGATTTAGAAAATAAAAAATAAATTGCAGAATTTCCCCTTCTTGTTAACATAGGAGAAAACATCAACACCCTTGGGATTTTTCTTTCAGTAAGTTGCCTAAGTAAACCCTTGTTATCACTAATCAGAAAGCCTTTTTTAGCTCCAGACATTTGACATTCTTTTCGCGTTGGACTTTATTTTCTTTCCCTTCACAAAGATAGGGCTGGGGTTGGAAATGCTAATAGCCATTTTAAAACCACATGGCCAACCAATAGTCGCCACCCTCTTTCTGTTTCATTTCTGCAGATACTGGTATCAAATATAGAGTACTTTAATTACACCATTTATACTAAAGTCCCCTTAACATTCATTTTTGATCTTACCCTTTACTGAAACTTCTTCATCATTGTGAATGTATAAATTCTCCTGTGAGAGGACTTAGAGGAGGAGTAGAAAGGAGAAGAGTTCAGGAATGCTCCCAGTAAATTATATCTGCTATCTGCTATGATATCTAGGAGTCATGCTGAGCGTGCAAAAGAGGCTTGTAGCTGTGGACTCTGGAGGCACAATGCAGGGCAGTCTGCCATTCTCTTCATTAAAATGCTTCCAGTTGAAATAATAAAAACAAATGGCTGTCATTTTCAAACCAACATAGGGGACATTTTATGACTGAACATAAAGCTGCAAATGAAGTATCAAAAGAAAAGGAAAAAAACGAAGCTACATGCCCAGTTCAAAATATTACCTTATATAACATGAAAGTTGATGGCGTCCCCAACTTTTACATCAAAAAAAATCATAAATCCATTGGTTTAAAATATTTTGTATTTATTGTTAAATTACAATACACCTACAATGTAGAATTTAGTTTTTTCCCCATTTGGGGGAAAGGGAAAGCTATTTTTAAATAGCACTCCTCTCCAAAGTTAAAACTTTTGATTTCTTCTTAACTTTCTAATGGTCTAGAATTCTCGTGCAGTATTTTTGAGTTGAATATAAATAATGGGTACCAAGGCCAAAAATATTTCCTGAGTGCCTACTGTGCATGAAATACCGTATCAGACACATATCACTAATCCATAAAGGTCAGAAGTCTGAGGTTCAGAAAAGTTAACTCCTTTACTGGAAGTTACTCAGCTAGCAGGCAGCAAAGCTTGAATTCCAATCAAGGCTAATTACAAGGACATTCTTTCTTAGTTGCTAAGTTATTCATTCAGCAAACATTTACTGAGGATCTATTACATGCTGTGTACTGAGGAACCTAAGAGACAAAACTCCTAACCCTCAGGGAGATTACATTCTAGCTCAAAAATAACCCTTTCTAAATAGAAAGCTACAATTGCCTGGCACAGAGTTAGGTACCTCCAAAATGATAAAACTACACAGATAAACTAAATAGTTTACTTATATTATTCATGAAATCTTCACAACAACCTGTGAAATATAAATTATTATCCCCAATTTGCCTTAAAATGAGAATACATCCTGTACAAGGACAGTAAACAATAGCAGGGCTGGGATATAAGACCATGTTCTAAAACCACTATTGCCACGAATTAAGTAGTTCAGATAAGCCTACTCACTTTATGTGTTTTATTATCTTTCCTTTTGGAATAAAAAATACAAATAGAACAAAGTCATTTTGGGATTATGAAAGTGATGAAATACAAAAAAAATGAGTTGATTTTCAAAATGTTTACATGAGTAAAACTAACATCCCTTAGGTAATGATAGCTAAATGTTAACTTAATTTTTAGTATTTCCAGTTAAGCTATCTTAATTTTATTCATTTACAGTGTTATTTAAAGTGCTAACGATATACGTTATAAATTAACAAATTATTCTAGATGAATCTTATGAGCCAAAATACCTGAGAAGTTGCTTACAAGTCAAAATTATAAACCTAAGTATTTCCTCAAATATAATTAACAATGGAAAGAACATTTTAATGTCAACTTCTGTGATATTATGGTCTCTTCACTGTTCAGGCAAATAGAAAAGAAAAAATCCAATGTTGCTCACGAGATGCAATCTTATCCTTGGCTCACTACACTGGATCCTTTGTTCATAAATCATTGTTACTAGCCATTCTTTGAATCAATATTCAGATTCCCTCTTGGTCTCTATGTACAACCACTAAATGAAATAATAATGACCCAGGATCTGTCGTATATTAGATCATCAATATCACCATCAGGAGTTTCTTAAAGGTAATGAGGTAATCTGAGTAAAACATGTCAAATGAACTTAAAAATGAAAAATTAACTACAAAGAACACACAATAAGAAGCTGAAAAAATTTTCTGAAGTATATAGCACATTGCCTTTTGTAATCAATAAATGATAAAACTCAGCTGCAAGCTATGTCAATATATATAGTGTCATCTCAACTTGCAATTCTAAAATAAAATAAATAATATTAACAGTAAAATTGCATGTATGTCAGTTTAGGTCAATGACTATCTAGTGATCACATTCCAGATATTTTTGATATTGAGTACTGAAATGAGTGTTACCTATTCATTTATTATATTTACTTTATATACTGGCCCTGTGTTAGGCTCTAAAGGGATTATAAACAGATGAAGATATGACTGCCACTTTCAAAAAGTTAATAATCTTCTAAGGAGAATTAAATACATAAGAAAATGATTAAGACCCCAAATATGAATTAATTAATAACTGTTAAACTCCCAAAAACTTAGTGATAATAAATATATTTTATACCAAAATAATGAAAGAAAAGAGAAATAAAAGCAGTTTATAGACCTGTGTTTCCCTTGAGATGTGAACTTAGGTCAACCAATATCATCTTAATGACAAGAGCCCAAGACTGAGACGAGGAACACAGTCTAGAATCCTGGTTTAACCTACCACTATGAGTGCTGGGACAAATCACAATCATCTAAGCCTCAAGTTCAGCAACTATACACAAGGATAGGAATACACAATAAATTTACTATTCCATTATTTTCTCAATTATTCCAATAACATGTTTATGGTCCTGATTCCATCTTAAGTAATCTTAAAGGAGCTTTTTAAGGGTTATTGCAATATGTTTCACTAAAAGCTTGTCTCTTATCAAAATATCTCTCAGCCATTACTTTAATAATTCAGAGTTTTAAAATTACATCTAAAAGAGTTGCTATTACAAAAAACATTTTTTGAAACCCACCTACAGATTACATTACAGATTATTACATCGGCAGCCATAATACAATAACCTGAGACTCATTCAGCTCACAGATTCACACTCCGCCTTTGTGGGAAAACGCACATGATCAAACAGCAAGACGACATGCTTTTTCCAGAAAAAGCAAGTTCCTGTGCCTTAGCCCACGTTAGTCTCCATTAAGCCCTACATTCCATACCATACACTCTGTGTCTACAAGCAAAACTCAAAATAACAGTATTTTATTGAGTGGTAAAGAAAAAGTATATATCAATTATTTCTGAAAATTAACTTAATGAACAACATTAGAAATAAAGTTTCAGTTTAAGTGAATGAACAAGAACAGACTCTTACTTCCAGTGTTCGACTGATATTCTATGTGGTCAGCATGTCTGATTCCTCTAAAGAGCATTAGAAGACATATGGGAAGGCAAGAAAAATGTTTATAGATAATATTTTAAAACATAATGGACTGAGTCATTTTTAATGATTGTTAAAAAAATTTAAAACTTTAGTTCATTAAAAACTTAAAATATAACATGTTTTATGTCTAGTGCTTCTTAACTAGTGACTCATGGAGTGAGGGAGGTATGTGGTTTTTAGAAAAGGGATTTTCAACATTAAAATATAATTTTATAACCTCTATTAAAATTTCAAGGACTTCCCTGGTGGCTCAGTTGTTAAGAATCTGCCTGCCAATGCAGGGGACACAGGTTCGAGCCCTGGTCCGGGAAGATCCCACATGCCACACAGCAACTAAGCCCGTGTGCCACAACTACTGAGCCTGCGCTCTAGAGCCCATGAGCCACAACTACTGAGCCTGTGCACCACAACCACTAAGCCCATGTGCCACAACAACTGAAGCCCGCATGCCTAGAGCCCGTGCTCCGCAACAAGAGAAGCTACTGCAGCGAGAAGCCCACGCACTGCAACGAAGAGTAGCCCTTACTCGCCGCAACTAGAGAAAGCCCGTACGCAGCGATGAAGACCCAACACAGCCAAATAAAACCAAAAACAAAAACAATGTTCAATAAAAAGAAACACAGGTTATAAAAAGCTGAGAAAAATTGACTAGAATCTTGAATTACTTGCCAAGACTCTCTTACTTGGTAAAAGACATGTTATTTTTGCAGTATTTCATTATTTTTTTATAAATTTTCCAAATCAGAAAACTGAGGGCTTCCCTGGTGGCGCAGTGGTTGAGACCCCGCCTGCCGATGCGGGGGACGCGGGTTCGTGCCCCGGTCCGGGAGGATCCCACGTACCGCGGAGCGGCTGGGCCCGTGAGCCATGGCCGCTGGGCCTGCGCGTCCGGAGCCTGTGCTCCGCAACGGGAGAGGCCACAGCAGTGAGAGGCCCGCGTACCGCAAAAAAAAAAAGAAAACTGATATTTGAGGAAAATATATCCCTCGTTGCCACTCCACATATAAAGCAAAAAGCTGAGCTTAATAAGAATAACTTCCAAAGATAACAACCAGTAATTCTTCAGCTCTCTTAAGCTAAAAACTATCAATAATATCCCATTATGTTTAGAAAAATTAGAAGCAAGGAATTATGTAGACTGATACTATACAGAAGAGATCAGGAAACTTTTTTCTGTAGAGGACCATATAAGTAAATATTTTAGGCTTTAAGGACCGTAGAGCCTCCGTCACAACTATACACTTCTCCCTTTGTAGCGTGAAACCCGCCATAGACAACGTGTAATGAATAAGCATGGCTGTGTGTCAATAAACTTTACTGCAAAAATTGCCAGCCAGGCAGTTTACTAACTCCTGCTATAGATTAACCGATACAAGATGGAGATAACTGAATGCAGTTCGGTCAAATAATGAACTGACCAATAACCATCAACATCTACCAGAATATTCAAACCAACTTCAGTCTGTTATTTTAAGAAACTAATTTAAATGTAAAGGTAAGTTAACTACGCTGGAATGAGAAAAACAAAATAAAGCAGCATTATACTGACCAAAACAAATTAGTGTTTCAGTGTGTGTATAACAGAGCCATATGTACAGCTTACAGTGCTCGGGGAGAAACTCCAGAAAAGAAAATAAAAGGCATTACCACAGTAACCTATCTTACTACTTTGGCAGGAGAGAATGTAAAGCCAATCAAAACAGTAAGTAATGGGAGGCTGAAAAGCAATGAGGTTTTGGACAAGACCCCTGAGGTATTCTACCATTAGTATGATGGTTTCAAATAGCTGTTGGTAAAAGTGGCTTCAAACTCGTGAAACTTCTGTCATCACTGCTACTCACCCATATGAAACACTGGATATACCCCAGTCCCACACTGTATTCAAAAGGAGACTACTAAATTCTAATTTGTTGAATTTCTGCTATAAAGCTAAAAATTCTACAAGGCCAGAATCACCAATCTTACTCCAAAAGGATTATGAAGTCACAATAAATGCATACATTTCTGTTAGAACAAAAGAATTTTTAGAGTTTTCCAATTCCTTATATCCAGGCTCTTCCCAATCAATATTTGACTGTTACTATTATAATAAATATTTTTACTTTCTGCAAGCTAATGTTTCCTAAAATTGAATACTCACACTATAACATGCCATAAGAATAATATTTCTAAGCTACAATTAATAGGTAACCACATTTAAAACACATCAGCTAAACTTTTCTATCTATCTATATATACATATATATATGTATATGTATATATATGTATATATATATATATATAAGACAAAAGAGTGGAGGTTACAAATTTTTAATAAGAGCATTATATTATGGTAGTAATAATCTAGGTGTTTTACTGGAAGTGAAGTGGATTACTGTAAATGAAATTTTAAAATGTCCTTTCCATTTTACAGATAACACAAAATGACTTTTTTCATGTCTCTGGCGATAAGGATAGATCTGCCACACATTTAAATGGTGCCTTCATACTTCCCACCCTGACTCATGAATTAATAATTTAGTGACATTAATACAAGAAGATAAATGATAAAAAGGTTAAGGCGCATGGGCCAACCATACACACATACTTCTTTGAGCAGTTAATACTTCTCTGCCAATTACAGCTAAAACTTTTTAACTGTTTTCAACAGCATTTTTACAATCTAAGTAGCAGCTTATGCACACACAATTTCACACAATTCAGGCTTAATAAATTTCCTGCTGGTACCAAACAATCATTCTAGGGGATTAAAGTGCAACATCTGTTAACATTAATAATGTTTTATATAGTCATATGTATTAATGAAGCCTCTATACCATTATTAGTCTCCTAAAAAACCTTCTAGGCCAAAATACTGATTCAACATGAATTACACATTCATGCTTTACAGTAACAAAGAAATACATTAGTGTGACATGGTAAAATAAAAAAAATCACACCCACTATGAACTGACAGATTTCCTTTGACCCAAGCTTGCTAAGTGTGCATGCAAAGATACATATACACACAAATGAAATTAACTCAGTCTCTATGTTTTCAAAACCAAAAATTCTCTGGAGCATTATTCATTAAGTTTGGATAAAATACAGTTCTGTGAATATAAAAGGTACTTCAGTTTAAAGTGGTACTCATTCACTCACAGTCTTATCAATTCTTTTTCTGAAATGTTTTAATCCCCTCTCATTCTTTTCATTCCTTCTGCCCTGACCTCTTTCTCTCTCAACTTCTGTAAAAATCTCGTGGCTAATTTCTTGCCCTCCATCCAGCTTGCCAACCTCCATTAGACTGCTCTTCCTAATTTCACTCTAAACCGTAAAAATGTGTAAAACTGGAACCAATTCTAGAAATCACTTTATATATGAGACAAAGAAAACACTTGGGGTTGTGACTTAACAAAGGCAGACCTCAGAACTGCTGATTTTCAAATTTTCTCTTAAATACATATATTATTATCTCACTGTAGTTTAATTATCACAACAAACCTAGTATCTCTATTTTAACAAAGAGGGACTGGAGGGGCGGTGGTAAAAGGAAAAAGTTTAAAAAAAAAAGTGGCAAAAAGCAAATAACAAGAATAGAGCCCAAATAGATCTAACTTCAAAAATAATTCAACCCTCTACGTCTGTCAAACTTATTTCCTCAGTGATTCTGAATATGCCCTTCAAATTGACTTATATTCAAGATTTTTTTTAACCATATAGAAAACATTCCCCTCCCTGCCACCTAGGAAAATTCCATACAGACTTAACAGGTTTAAAAGACACCTATGACATAAAGCCAACTGGATCACCTCCAACTGAAAAACACCCCTCTTTCCAAAAATTCCTACAGTCATTGTACCATTTGCATAATAGTTATTATTGGGTTGTCTTATAACTCTTCTTCTATTAAGCTTTTAAACTATTTTTTAAACCTCTTTTGTCAAAATGTTCAATATTTATCTTTCTTCAATGTAAGTCTCTTCAAACCAAACCGAATAAACGTCCAGGATACATACTCTGTTCGAAGCATTGAGGCTGGTACTGCAAGAGATACAATGATGTGGAAGATAAGGAAATGACACAAGGGCACAAATAACTGTACATAGTACTTAAATGTAATTAAGAAAGTAAGTGCTCCTTAGGGACCACAGCTTTTGCTCATCCCTTTAATCGATTCTGATAAGTAATGTAATATCCTGGTGATTAATAGAGTGAATATACAATAAATTAACCAGTTTTCTGGAAAATTATTATAATTTTCAATGAATTTCTTTTTTGGCTAACATCTAAACTTGGGAATGAACATCCTTTTTTTATTTCCTGTTCTTCCTCTTTAACTATTAAGGTAATTAATTCGATTTTTGGACCTAGGAGGCTTAACCTCACCTTGCACCTTTCCTAGCATATTTATGCTATTCCTTCTACCTGAAATCCCCTCTGCCAACACTATTCCTTTTCTAAGACTCAGTTGAGGCCGATCACTTGACGATCTAACTCCCTCCTTCCCTCAACCTACACAGCACACACCAGAGGAACACTGTCATTTGTGTACAAAATCACAAGTATCTAAAGTATCATTTTCAAAATTATTGTGAGCTAAATGAAAACAGGATCCATGGCTTTCACATCTATAACCTCAGTTCTGGGTACCCTTGCATAATGCCTGGCAAATAGCATATAATAAATGTTTTCAACAAAAAAGAAGGAAGGAAATAAGGTAAATAGAAAGGAGAGAGGGAGGAAGGGGTGAATGAATAAACTGAACTATGGGAAGTAATGTCCATGAATCGAGGGATAGATGAAGAAAAGTGAACGAATTCAGAAACTGAAGTACAAAACTGAAACACAATTTTTTAAAACAACTGGAAACAAACGTAGAGATCTCCTAAAATAGGGATTTTTCAAGCATTTTTTTTTCAAGCATTTTTTTGAAATAGTTAATGTTTAATTAAATATTGAGGAATTGCCAATTTAAGGCACAAAAAATAAAAACGGCTATTTTTCACAAGTTTAATTTATCATTGTTTGGCATAAAATACTTTCCTGTTATCATTTGCAGAAGTCAAATAAACTCCCTCAAGGAAGTTTTAAAAACCACTGACCCTCCTCACTAACAGTGAGGAAGCAAAAATGTCCACAATTAGTTAGTGGAAAAACTAAACATGCAATTCAGGTCCAACCAAACTCCAGCAGAATAATCCCCTGATGAAGTTTTTCTTTAAAATACAGATTTCCTTCAACTTACGATGGGATTAAATCCCTATAAACCCATGAAAGTTGAAAATATCTAAGTCACAAATACATTTAATATACCTAACCTATCGAGCCTCATATATTAGCCTAGCCTACCTTAAATGTGCTCAGAACACTTACATTAGCCCACACTTGGGCAAAATCATCTAACATAAAGCCTATTTCATAATAAAGTGTTGAATATCTCATATAACTTATTGAATACTATACTGAAAGTGAAAAACAGAATGACTGTATAGGTACACATATTTGTCATGGTGGCTGGGAGCTGAGGCTCACTGCCGCTGCCCAGCATCAAGAGAGTATTGTACTGCATATAGCTAGCCCGGAAAAAATAAAAAATTAGAATTTGAATTACGGTTTCTACTGAATGCATATCGCTTTTGCACCACAGTAAAGTCAAAAAATCCTCAGTCAAACCACCGTAAATCGAGGACCATCTGTATTTGAAAATTCAATAAGTGAAATACTGAAAGTAACTTAAAATCTTTTAAAGTATTAGAGAATGTGAAATTATATAAAACTATATTAAGTATACCTGAGAAATTTGCTTTTAAATAAAAACAAGATGGGGTAAATAAACAAAGTTGACATTTATTTTCAAAGTACACTAGAAGTGCAAGATAATTTCTTCTTGCAAAAATTTTTGATGAAGTAGGCTTCCACATCTACATATTCTCCCAGCAATATTTTGAATTTGAGAACACACCGTTTCCAACAGTGAAATTCCTCCCAAAAGTCAATTGTTTTAAATAAGGTCAGCATAAAGGTACAATACAGTTTTATCACCATTCAGAACAAAGAATGCAAAAATTAAAATCCACACCTCTTTTCTCCTCCAATATTATGGGACTGACGTTAGCACTCTTAATTCAATGCCAGTCTTGGGCTTATATCTCACCTCTGTACGAAAAAACAGTAAATTTCACACTGGGAATTAAACTTCAGCTTTAGTTTGCAATTAAGGTATCTGACATTGCCTATAATGCATATGGCATTGCAGATTTATTTCTTTTTAGCATTTTTTATTTACTAAAGCTGTTGAAAAAACATGGCTACTTCTAAATCCTAACTTTCCACCCTTCCTCAGACTAGCATTTGCAATTAAACTGACTTTAATATATAAGTCAAGCAATGTTGACATTAAATCTAAGCAGCTCGTTTGCAGAAAGATATCTAAATATTAAATATGAAATTTAACAGGTTTTAATAATTAAATGGTAATTGTAAATGGTACAATATATATGTCTGTCCTAATTTGGGAAGATGAGCTTCTCACATAATACTCAAACTAAATACAAGAAATTGTTCAGGCATTTCACTAAATTAAAATCTTGAAACCCTACAGCTACAATGTACAAATTTAGATTTTATTAATACTTTAAATCAAACCATAGTTATTATTCAGCTTCCTATTATGCAATTTATAGTCTTTGGCTATGAATACAAGAACCTCATGTAAAACACAAATATACACCTGAAACTAGCACAATATTGTAAATCAACTATACTCCAATATAAAATAAAAAATAAATTTAATAAATCTACAAAATAAATAAATAAAACACAAATAAACCAAAAAACTAAACCTTACAGCCTCAGATCCACATAATAAAAATTTTCACTTTAATCAGCACTTACAAAAACATGAATATCACTTAAACATATGCATAATCAAGAATATTTTTAGAGATATCTGTAAAGGAAGCAAAATTATAATTTTTCACAGGTCACATTAAAAATATACGTATCAACTTGAAGCAATTTTTGCACAGCCAATATTCTTTAGGCGCAATGCACACACCTCAAAGCATTGTCAGAAAAATGGGCTCGTTCCTCCTCCCTTGCTCTCAACAGGCCAATGGCAGGAATGAATGACTCATATAGAACCTAGCTCTTCCTCTACCCTGAGTTCAATCAATGGCCAAATTCTGTCCCATCACTACAAAACTTTTCCACACTGTCTACTGCCACTGCCACTCACCTGGACTGTCATCCACACTTTCTAAGTAGGTTCCGTTTCCTCCAGTATTTCCCTACTCTAGTTCATTGGTTACACCACCATGACGGTCAGCAATTAAATGTAACACTTTCTCAACAGAAAAATATTAACAGCTTTTTATGGCTTTCATGAGAAAGTCTAATCATAGCACAGTAGGCTCTTCATAAACACGCCCCTAACTAACATCCCAGTTTCATCTCCTTCCACTTCCTGGGCAATTTGTACCCTCCATACACAGTCTCCTTAAGGTACCATTTTCTGCCTTTGTTTTCCCTGACCTTTACCTCTGACTTCTCCTCCTCAAAAAGCCTGCATCTGCTGAAATCCTCCTCTGCCTTCAGGTCTACTTAAATGGATTCTTTTTTCTATATTATTCATTCTGAATTCACTCCCCCTACCCGATATTTCCACAGTCTTTCCTCTAAACTTCAGGTTGGCATGTCATTACGGTATGCCTTATAATTATTTGTGGAAATGTCTGTTTCTCTGATGAGATTTTAAGTACCTAGAGAGCACAGTCCTTATACAGTACATTTCTTCAGGCAGGGCCTTAATAAATGGCTGTTGATCTAAAATGAAGAATTAAAGCCCCAAAGTTAATGGATACCTAGATGAGAAATGTGCTTATAGATAAAACTGCTCTTGTAAAGAGCAAAACACAATAAATATTTCAAAATATAGACTTTAAGACCAATGAAAGTAAATACATACTTTCGGTCTGGCAATTTTGACAAACTTGGTACTAGAAGTTCTGTCACATTTTTAAAACCACATGTGCTGTCATAATAACTTCTGTGGCATTGCAAGAAACCAAAAATAACATCTTGAAGGTAAAATCCAAAACATTATAAACACTGTGTATTACTAAAATAAACCCAAGCCCTTACCTGTCATTTATACACATGCAACATTGCCAGGAAAGGTTGCTCTGAACTACAGAAACATAATGTACTTTGAAAACATACCTGCACGTGAAATACCCTATATTTCAAAAGATTTGGGTATGACTTTTACTTTAATTAAACTCTCAAAAGAATTATATACTAAAAATTCTCTATGACTGTGCATCTGAATACAATTTAATTTATCAAAACTGGGAGTAAGTTGTAGGATAATGGCAAAAGTTGGATCGCTCTGGCTTAGTGATTTCTCCTGACCTTGAGAAACCTATAAATTGCACAACATAGAATGGTAACAAGGCTGACACAAAAATTAAGATTTGCTTCTTTCAATTTTACCTTTATGATCTTATTTGTACCCTATAAATGTCCCTATAAATTAAAAGTTGGTTTAAGGAGTTTTAGGTAGACTAACAGTCTTGAACATAAGTTAGCCAAAAACAGAAAATCTGTCTTTCAGCTAAACTACCAAATACACCATTAGGTATTTTCACTATACTGTGAAAGATAAAGATAAGTTTATGATTATTATATTTAGAATTAAGAACAATTTTCAATTTTTTGTATTTGTAATATATTACATACATATTAAACCAAAAACTATGCTGTTTTAGATTTGTTATCATTCAATTCTTTATCTATTGTGCTTGCACAGAATCAATAAAACTCAAAGTCCATATAAAGGAATCTCACTACTAAAGACAGGGAGACTCTAATTTCCACTGAATTGTTTGTTAAAATAATTTTCAATCTATTCATAAATCTTGCAGCAACAACAACAAAAATGAACTGAAGTCCCATCTTTAAACCTGTTTCTATACCATCATGACAGGTGATTTCAAAAAATTTTAACCTAGATGTCAAACACTTATACTTCATCAATTTTTGATTGTATGTTAAAATTATGTAAAATATTGAAGCTTTCATGAGCACTCAGCATTAAAAAGCCAATTTGATAAGGAATGAATGTTCAAATAGATAAGCAGAGCTTTAAAAATTCAGAATGGTATAGCTGTGATACCGTCCAAAAGTTAACCTTTATAAGCCGTGTTAATGAAAATTTTAGCTAAAATTACATTCTGTTTCCCGGTCCTTCCTAACAGTTTTAGTCTGACTTTCTACCTACTTGATTTATTGACACCTGTTATAGTTCCCTATCTAAAATCCTATTCTTATACAGGGCTGCATATATTTTCTACTCTTTTTAGATCTCTTTTATGTAATAAATATAATGTCAACAAATTAAAACAGTAAAAGTACCACAAAGGTTTATCTAAGTTGTAGATTCTAACAGAAATGATGAGAGAAAATCAATAGAAACTTGTCTTACACATAATGCAATAATTTGTAAGTTTAGATAATAGACAGAGCCTAATTTTCAGCCAAATTCTGGCCAATAACTAATATATATATTTTCCTTACCATATTTTGATTGAAACAAATCTAAATAAAGTAGGATGGCAGGCCAATCAAAGGCAACAAATGTGCTACATAGTTGCCCATACCAATCTTTTTTATACACAAACTACCTTATTTTTTCTTTTAAATAATTTTATTCACAACACAAATTTAATTATAGGATGGCAGTATACATGCATTCCTCAAACTGTCATTTAAGATGCTTCAATGAAAAGCTTCTATATTTTCTTTGAGAAAAAAATGCATGAAATAGTTTTTATTTTGTAGGTTGAATAAAAGTATGCAAATATAAAAAGCTCACACATATGCTATAATGAATGATCAATTATCAGGCCCAATATTAAAAAAATGTTTTACAAGAGTTGAATAATGCCAAGCATAAAGGTATAGCAAATATCCTTTTTTAATTATGGAGGCCTTAATATATATTAAGTCATACAGAAACACTTTGAAGACCACCACCAAATAATGAGATTCTACGTTACATAAAAAAACTGTACACTGATAGAAATCACTAAATGTTTATCTTGGCTCTCTTTAGGAGGTCAAACAGCAGTTTACTTGGGAAGTCAAATGAAAAACATGACAATTTTTTTAAAAGGAGAAATAAGGCCCTCAGCCATCAATTCAGAAATGAGTAACATCAAATTATTAAAACAACTGAAGAAAACATTCTATCAGAGGGAATGTCAAAAATACTAAGTCAATATACAAAATACTAAAATGATGTTCTTAAGAATGCAAAAAATATCTGACATTATCATCAATTTTATAAGTATGTTGGAGTTTGCGATGACTTACTCCTTAAAAACAGGCAAAATCAGTTTTAATAAAGTAAGCTAACAAATTAAAGCTATATTTTAGTTTATTTTCAATTAAAAGTTAACATCTTGGTGAGTTAATTGCAACCCTCTTGATAGCTCCTCTTGGTTTTCACAGAATTAACAGGCAATATAGAGAATGAAGCTATTAGTATATGTAATCTACAAGATTCTCAATATTCTTAAAATACTTAAGCAATGGTTGTACTATAGGGTTTTCAACTTAGTATTGTTCTAAAGAGCTCTAATTCTTATTCTCTAATTTCTTTAAAGAATATTCTTAAACTATTAAAAATCAATTCTAAATGTTTTTGAAAAATTCAACTCTAGAAAATGTGAATTCTAAGATACTTAAGATTTGTTCCTGGGTTTTTTTAATCATGTAATATTATTAACTGAATAATAATTGTCTTAAAAGATATCTATTCTCATTTTAATGAAACCAATTATAGGTTTCCAGGCTGAAATGTCTAAAGAACTTACGTACTTAACGTATAACACAATACCAAAAAATTAGTTAAGAAAAAAACCACATGGGAGATGTGGGAGAGTGACTACATTATTAAAACAGCCAAGTATAAAAGTTACGACTGACCATCAAGTTTATTATAATTCTATGTCACCACAGTTCTACAAAATATTTTACAAGCGCGAATCAACCCTAAAGTCCTATAGCGATCACGAAGATAGTAAAGTGCTTTGAGAACTGTGTTCTTAAATACCTTAGTGTGTTGCAGCTGTTATCTGAATCCCACATAGCAAAGAGTTAAAACAAAGATTTTTTTGAAGTGTAATTCAAGTCATTTCGTAGGCCCAGGTATTTATTTTTACATTAGTTATTGGGGGCCAGTAACTACTACTAAGAGAACAGAGCATTTGTTACGATGCTCTGACAAGTAGTAAAATGCTGGGCTAAGCCTTTTTGTTGAACCTAAACCAACTTTTTACTTAGGGCCACTCAACTACCTTTCTGCTTTGACTTACATTTGGTCAAAACAAAAATGCCTTTTGAATCAATAAACTGATTTAAAGAGCATTAAATATAAACTAATTTTTAAAAAAACATTACATAAAAATTCAATGATTCAATAGGTTTTCTTTTCCTTCTTAAATATAAATCTCAAAAAAGGTTTTATGAATCATATTTATATTGAAATATGGAAAGCAAATATGAGACAAAATTATCCATAAGTAAAATGCATCAGTATTTTTATTTTGAATTTCAGATATTTCCTTAGGTATTGTATTTATTTTTATATAAGCAATACAATTATGCCTAAATTATTGGAGATAATTTGTAACATCTTTTTCTTACTAAAATAGCATACTTTTTATTAAAAATACATAACATCTTATAACTTACTCTTTTTAGAAATGAATAGAAATTTGATATTCTAGGGTCTTAACATTTTCACTCTTTAATGCAGTTCTGAATTAACAATATTATGTGAATGTCACAAAATCATGTTATACGAAGTATACATAATAAAAAGTCTTTTTTTTTCAATTTGAATAAATCTATCAAATAGATGAAAGGAAACGCCTTTGAAACATAAAGGCAAAAAGAAATTAATACTGTTTATTTTTATAATTAAAATGAAAACTGTAGTTTTTAAATCCTGGTAATAAGGCAATTTAAAATACATTTAAAAATTATTTTCCAATACAGTTATGAAAACATGCAGATTCACAGTTTTGCATTCCAGACTCTTCATATAGGTATATACAAAATTTTGAAGAAATATTATTTAGGCTTTACTACAGTTTTGTTAATTTCTGTTTAAGATGTTAACATGTTAAAATATTTGGCTTCAGTTCAAACAATAAAAAGGTATCAAGTCTTTTTTTATAGGAATTTCTATTTTTATAAAACTTATACTAAAAAAAGATTATTTCAAATGTACATTCATAACACATATTACCCTTATCTGGAGAATTATTCTTTATATTATATTATCCTCATAGCTTATTTTAAAAAGCGATCTGCTCATATAGATGCAGGAACAACTAATACATACATATCTACTCTTAACATTTATACAAATGACAGGATGTTTTATCATAATTCATACTCTTTTTTATTATTCATTCGAGAATGTTTAATAAAAATTTATTTGGTAATTTACAATGTTGGGTTATTTTAAACTGAAAAGCAGCTGTCAATTAACTCTCTCATCATAAATATCCCCAATATAATAAAATAACAATAATCCTTTTACAACAATAGTTTTTCAATAACACATTTTCTTCACAATTCAAATGTCATTATTTTAAAAATCACTCAGTAGTCTACCTTCAGATTTAAGACAAAACAAGTAGAACTTACCCTAGCTGTGCTTTTCCAGTAACCTCACAGAAGTTATGCACTCCGTGACACTTACTGTTCCTCACGCAATAATTTTCCTGGAATGAATTCTCTCTAGTAACCCTTACCTCACTGTGAAGGGAGGTGTGATATTCGAGGGAAAAGGGTAATGAACTATAATATGAGATTCCATTTTCCAGTGCTTATCATATTTAGCACCAACTATGATAAGAAATCTCTTTTTATCATATTATTTAAGGCAATGAAGTAAAGTTGGCAGTACAGGATGTCTATCAATAATTCTATGGAAAGGAGTATTTGGACACTTTTGTAAAACATACCATCGTAATCCTATTGAAATGTAATTGCTGTTGTTAATATTCTTACCCTGATATGAAAATGTTCTGCGTAAATGTAGCACAGACTTGTTAAGATAATACAGGACCATGCTGGGAGAGTAGTACTTATACAAAAGCCCATGCCAGTACCATAAATCTCATTATTAGACAACAGTTTCCAAACTTACAGGGTCATTCTGTATAACAGTTAATAATCTAACTTTCCACATTAGTAAAGATTAGCTAATAAAATAATAAATCCACAACAGTAAATTTCAGTAAGAAACAGTCTTTTAAAATACAAAATAAATACTTTTATTTGTCATCTCATCCTTTGGTAAACTAAGGGAAAAAATGAACTATTATATCTCTTTTCAAGGATGGATAAGTAAGTAGATAACCTTCCTTCTTCCTAACAAGCAAATTCTTAAGCAATGTTACCATACCAAAATGTAAAATTAAAATAAAATGATTCAATTTTAGTAGAATTTAACACAATATCCTGTCCTTAGATTTCCTGGCACAATTAAACATACTCGGGTAATGTGAAAAATTCGCTCGCTAAAGAGATCCAAATGCTCCTAAAGTCTTTCCAGCCAGATTACCAAAACACCTGCTTGCAAAACTCTCAAGTATTCCTGAGTATCTGATTAATAATTTCTTAGAAATTTAGTTGACACGGGGTTCATAAACAGAATTCAGTTTTTAATCAAGCAGTCTATCATGTCTGCATTCATTTTTTACCAAGTTAGCAGTTTCCTAACCCACTTAACAGAAGGTCCTTATTAGCAGTTTCCTTGTTTAAGTGTCACTGCACGAATCGGTCCATTTTTGCAAGTAAAAGTCACTAATCCAAGGTGATCATTTTTGTTTTTAGAGAAGAGCATATGCAACACACCTAATTTGATCTATTAATTAAATGTAGAGGAATGTAATTTACCCCTTACTGTTAAGTGACTGTTTTACATTTTACATAATCTGGAAAATTATCTAAAATATTCGGATCGCTCTTTTAACAATTATTAGGTATTAAACGAGAGGTCTGAGACCATCCTCCCAGAGCTTTAGCCAATCATTTAAAAAAATAAGAATCTCAAAATGAACCTGATTCATTATTTTCATTATCTTTCTAGCAATTTTTACTAATTAAGAAAAGGTAAATACAGAAAATAAAATGTAATCTGTAAATATATAAAATGATAAATACCTGGCATTATATTTCGCTAGAATTTGGCTAATCTCAAAATGCTTTATTTTCCTTAGAACAATTTTTCTCAAACAAGAATAAAAAATATCTTAATAAAATATCATTTTCAAAAGGGAAATAATCAATTTATACTGCTTTGATTATTTTATCTCATATGCAAGCTCCCTCTACAGGTAATAACAAAGGTTAGCAAAAATATCTGAAACATGGAGGCAGTTGTGTGCGTAAAGATGCAGGTCACCATTGCATAAAAATGCTATTATCTAGCATTGTTCCCTCCTCCTTACCAATTATCTGATTAAAATAACTGCTCCTGAAAATCTGTGGTTCAACATTATTATTCTTGTACTTCATCTTGGTTAAGAATGCAGCTAGAGCAGGGAGGATACACAAACTTTTCAGTCACCCAAGAGCTGCTCTCACAAAGTGTATTTCAAGGAAAAGAAAACATTACCTTGCTTACACAGTACCAGCCTGCAATGGTAGACCACCCAACACAAAGCTGCCCAACCCATTTACCTGGTGCATCTTCTGACTGCAAAGTAAGCAATCAAAAGCGGCATCTTACGACTGATTTACAGTGAAAGATAAAAAATCAATTTTAAATGATCACAGAAACAACTACATTTTCTTCTTATTTAGAATTCATAAACTTAAACCAGAGAGTATTTACTTTTGAAAAATAAATATATTTTCATTAATTCAATACAAAAAGGAAAAAGAAACTGAGTTGCTTTGAAAAATGATCTTTACCGCTCCATAATATCTTTTTCAGAATCTGTCTTAGGTTTTTGTTTACACATTTTCCTCTTTTGCTATGTTCCTTTCCCCAGGTATACAGAGATAAAGGTGTATCTCTGCCAAGGGAGGGAAAAAAAAGCAAAGTTAAGAACCATTTCAAAGTCTTGGGGGCAAGGTTTGCCAAAAAATTGTTTCTGGACTATGTTTATTTCCCCTCTCCTTTAAGATTTCCCCCTTCTAATATGCATACCCCACCTTTATAGCATATAAGCAGTGACTGTAAATTTGAGGCAAGTCAGTTTGACTTACCTATAAATGAATTGACAGGCTTATAAAAAGTGATTTTTTAAACTAAGATTCTTAAATAAAATTATGAAAGGTATGCTAACTTTCATACTAAAACATACAGAAATATACAGAGATATCAATTATATTTCTTTTTTCCAATTAAACAAAGAAAATAAGGTTAATGGGAAAAGCAACGTATAATAAGCAGAGGTTTTAGTGAGCTTTTTACTTACAAGAAAGAAATAAAATTTTGTTTCACTTATACTTTTAAATATTCAGACTGCAGACCTAGTTTAAAACCAAAGGCAATATAAAAAGTGGCTTCCATCAAGGCTATGGGTGACAAAGCATTTGCAGCAGAAAAAACAAAGGGAGGGGACGTCCCATTATTCATCATCAATGATGTTATCAAGAGGAAGCACCTAATAGTCAAATATCTTTCACATGACAAACAGAACTTTGAAAAGGACAAAAACAGTAAAGTGTCCTTAGTAAAAGTGAAAATATCTAGCGCATCATAATTTTAGTGTAATTTTTATTTGTTGATGAATATGAAGCAAAATCAAGTGTTTTAGAATTACGTCCATCTCTTCTGAAATGGAAAACAAGATATATAAAATGGATCAATTCTTCATTTAATACACTAAGCCTTTATCAAATTCTACGAAAATACGTGCAATCACTGGGATACAAATGCATAAGCTTACATCACCAAAATTAACATTTCCCAAACTGTCTTGGATATTAACCATAGAAAAGCCAAGAATTTTAAGATTTAATACATACCATAAGCATCCTGAGATTAATGAGTAAAGAACATGCTATATAAAAAATGTGTTCTGTAATTTCTTATCAATAACCACAGTAATAAACAGTAAAAAATGGTAGGCTTTTAAAGCAAAGGAATAAAATTTCTGCAGGGAAGGTACCAGTGGAATAAAGAAATAACAATTCCAAACAGAAATACTTTTCTTCAAAGTAAAGACACAGGGAAAATAGCTTTCAACATGATTTTTTCATGTAGTAAATTGCAGTTGACAACTGATTAAGTAAATATAATCTACATAAAACAGAAATATTTTATCAACTAGAGACCTTATTGAAAATCTTGTAAACACTCACCCATTATATGAAGTGGTGTCATACTATTTAATTTTAAGAATAAATGATTAAAATTAGAGCTCACGTTATAAAGAAAACAGGGAGAATTCTCTTTTCCTCTCTCTACAGATAAACACTATTTACTCTCCTCTACAAGAGAAAGCATTAGTCAAATGCAAGGTCACCTAGACCGCCCCCGACAGCCAAGAACCATTTTTGACAGTAATTGGGGTTAGATTATTATGTCATCTAAATCCAGTGCAATAATCTGTTTGAGGTATGGACTGATGTAAAAACACCTACAAAATGAGGCAAAGTGTGCACAGCACAGGAATTTCATGGTCCAAAGGCAGGAAATACCTTTGAGAACAAAACAGAGATCAAGTAAGTCATATCATTTTCAGAATCAGTTTAAAAACAGGTACCTTAATCATACATTACATTTTAAACTTGCACCTGTGCTTATTTTTAGCCAATAGCTGTTAATAAATACTGATGTATACAGAGAAACAGAATAGTCAAAAGTGTATGCTTATGTAAGTAAGTACATGTGTGTATATATTCGACCAAGAAAGGAGTTAAAAGAGTATTATCTAATAACAGAAAGAACAAAATTAAATCCTTTCTCTTTTATTAGGAATCTCACAGTGCATTCTTCTTTGCTACTACAATGGCTAAAGTTTTTGTTATTCATCTAGAGAAAGACACAGGGTTGTATCTGGTTTTGCTCTGGCAAAGTAGTATTTGTTTGAATTGATCTAAGTCTAAAGTTAACTACCTTTTCAACTTCTCTTATCTCTCATGTCCAAGAACTAATAGTTTTATCCCTGTTTCTTTTTTCAGCTACCAGATTAAACAATTTTTTTGAAGTTACTTCACGCATCTTAAAACAGAATTAAGATCTGGTCATTATTTCAGGAAGTTAACTTCTGCTTAACCTGCCTGCCTTTTAATCTTATATTTCTATTTTTATTGAAGTATTGAATCTATCCTTTAAAAAATGTCTCCCAAAGAATCTTCAGCTTTAAGTAGGCTTCTTTTAAGCAACTCATTTCATTACTGAAATTCAGAGATTAAGGTGTAATCCCTGTGTGTGAATTTTAATGTTTATAATGTACTCCTCACAGACTGGAAAAAATCAATGGCAAGACCAACAGGGGCCCGTTTTGCTCAGCATACGTTTTCCTGTCAGGTCGTGATTAATGCTGTGCTCTGTAGAGGGAGACATTATATCCGGGCTAAAACAGACCTAAATTTTACCCTCAGGCAAAAATCTGATTTAAACATCTCTATTTAAAGTGACATTTGTCCTCCCTTTTCAACTGGTTTCCCCAGAAATTCCAGGAAGTTGACTTCATGACCTAAAAACAGCCGGGTAGCTGTGAGAGGCAGTTGTGCCTGTTCTTGCACTTGGATAAATCTGGGTGCCGGAATGAATCCAGGTGGTAATGAAACAGGTGCCCAGCTATCTGCTCCGATGAATCCCATGCCACTTTACTACTATAAGAATTTAAGATTTAGAGTCCCGTATAATTCTAGAGTCAGTAAAAATTTTGAATATGTGTTTCTTTGGCTGATTATAACCTAGCTATCCCTACTGATGGATTAGTTCCTTTTGATTCGTAAAATTACATCTGATTTTTCACTACACTGATCTGAAATATCAACTGATTACGAATTCTAGAAATCCAGAAAAGCAACTATGTCATGCAATACCTTCCATAAAAACAAAAATGGAAAGAAAAAGAAAAAATGTTCACATAACCAAAGTCCCCAAGTAAACAAGATGTATGCATATAAAAACAGGTGCCAATATCCTTACACTGTGAAACATGGTAACTTTCGATATTATTAAGCAATTTAGACACCACTAGCAAGTTCCTACTAACCAAGGTAATCTAATTTCTGTTGCTTTTCAAAGTAAATTGATTATTTTTCTTTTAGCCATTCTGGTAATTGAACAAATTTATACAACTGATGGGATTTTATTTACCACTGCACAATGCATAAAATCCTCTGCAAAGACAAACTATATTACTTCATAAAACTGCATTTTTGTTGTAATTAAACAAATTGTATTTAAACTTGCTCTGTGCTTCCAAAGCAATCAATAACATTTTGCTATAAGCTGCACTTTACTTGCAGGTGTTAAGCACTTGGTTCTTTCATTCGCTCTACCTTTTTTTTTTTTTTTTTTAAGATAATTTTTATTTACAAAATAAGGGAATTTTTTGGTAAGAAACAGCTTTTTAAAAACTTGGTAAGAATATATTGGAAAGTGTCTATAAATTATAGCCTACATTAAGTCCATCAGATAAATGATCTAAAAAAGATTTTTTAGGTATTTTTGGTTGTTTAGGACCTTTCCTTATATGACACAATGATCCACTCAAAACAATACCTACTTACATCAGAATAGCATTTAAGGTATTTTTATAGTTTATAACATATATTTAACAAAACCTATATATTAAATTCAAAATACCACATCGCAGTCGTGAATAAAATTTAGGAATTAGATCCTAGTTATAGTTACTCCTTTAAAAGTTATCACACCAGGTCAAGAAAAATGGCATTATTTTAGGATTCTACTTCCGTAATTCCAATAATTAACTATCTGTAAATTAACCCATTTCCTTAACCTTTTTCTTAAAGCATTAAAAAATAATAATCACTACTTGATCGATCTTGAGTAGCAAAAAGATTTTAGATAACAGTTTCAATTTTTCTGATAACATCAAGTCTAATTACAGTAATCTGGGTGATTAAATACTTTTCAACCTTTCAACCTTCAATCAAGAATTATTTGAAGAGATGAATATTTGGGTGGGACTACAGACTAATTAGTGTTATGTAAGAGAGAAGTTAACCAAGCTATGACCATAATCTATTTTTAAAATAGAAATGTTTTAATCTTTCTTGAAAATAGTTACAAAACAGATATCTATTTAGGTAATGTGAACTAATATTTAAACGAATTACCTTAGTAACTGATACGACCAAAACACAAACAGGATTTTAAGTCCTTTCCAAGTCTAGCAGCTAAAGTTACTATTTTTAAATAGCAATCCTGTATGACACTAAATTCTTCAAATTTCCAAAACTGCATTTCATTCCTAATCTGTGTACAGTTAATCTGTGCAAGTGGTATGGATTCTTATTAAAATGAAAACAGATTTCTATCAGGTAGGGTTTGGCTCATACCTCAGAATAAAATACACTGTAACGCTCTCTTCATCTCATACTACACTTGACAGTAAGCTCAGTGTTACTGAATATTTATTTACAAAAGTTAGGCCAAATAAATATTTTCATAGAAAATAGAGCAATAACATTTTATCACTATGGTGTGCAGACTTCTAGTTACCTTCTGACCTTCCTAACATCTCAATCTTAGCTCATATATTCCTATATTACTTAAGACACTAAAATACTATTTTAAAAATTTTAATGAAACACAGAAAGCTCCAATAATCATCAAATAAAGTTCTAACCCCAAGTAAACCATAGTTTTAAAGCTCTCCTCTTGATAATTTTAAGAAAGGAAACGCCCAGAAGCTTGGTGTTAACATTTCTGCTCATTGTGAAAATTGCAGCAATAAAAACTCCAACTGCTTGTCTTAAATTAAGACTTGTAGTACTCCATGTGAGATCTGTATACTTATACTAGTTTTTATAACATTTGGAAGTTTTGTTTTCTGCTTTGACGTTAGTCCATTAATAAAGCAGAGAGTCAAAAGCCTGGAAAAAATTACATCTAGTGGAAATCTTCAAGTCAAAACCTCAAGTAATTGGTTTGTTTTACCCCACGATTCAATATTCTGATTTCCCCAACTACCTGCTCCCAGAGCTATCTGCATTTCTAAATTTGCTTTCTGTTGCCAACACATAGTAACCCAGTGACTGAAAATGGCAGCTGAAGTGCTTCTACAACACATTAATTTTTTTCTCTAAGTAGTCCAATTTTGTCATCTAAATGTTGAAAAATCTTTTCACTGCATTTTACATCTTTAGAGACTTGCGGAATTCACGATCACCATCATATAAAATGAAGAGTAATGTTTTCAAGACAATTTTTAGATCATCACTAACAGCTCTAAAGGATAATGTGTTTTCTTTATAGCACTCTGCATTCAAAGCAGACTAGTTAACAGCAACTTAAGTGCAATAATAGCAATTACATCAATGTGGGCCTTTTTACCTCGAAAGTAGCTCTTAGACAACTGAAGAGATCAGATAAATAAACTATCATAAAATGATTTCAGGGTAATAAGATACAATTTGAATGCCACTAAAAAATCCTCATCTTAATCTGAAAAAAAGTATTATCCTATTACACTGAAGACTAAAAATGTTAGGTGATTAATGATTATTTTTCCCTCCAAAACTTTTTATTAATTTTCACTTTTAAAAGAAAAAAAAGGAGTTCTGAACATGTGTAAAAGAAAACCCTCTAATGAAGGGATATCAATTCACGTTCAAAATCAACCAACCATCAAAGGTAAAACTATAAAAAATATGCGCTTACAAATCTCCAAACCGTCCCTGAGATTCACTTTCATCTTAAAACTAGGTTTTAGGAAATCTAAAGCTAAATAAATAAAACCAATATTTCCCCAGAAGTTGAAGATAAAAGTTCTCCCTTGACCCATCTGCTTGCCATAAAATGACCCAAGTACTTGTTCTTATTTGTTTCTTCATTCATGCATATTGAGTTGTTAAAAGAAATTCAGAGAACGTATCTCTCTGCAAATGTAAAACAGCATTAGTATACTCTAGCTATATATATTAAGAAAAACCTCCTTTAAGCTGACCTCTAGAGTTTACTGTTAGGTAAAATACAAAAATTTTGAGACAAAACAATCAATATTCAAACAATTATCTCCATATGAAATTCATGAAAAATTTGAGTATCACTTAGAAATCTGTTTCAAACTTACACTGGCAACAGAAGTTGCGTTAACAAGTCCATGTTGAGTTTTTAATACTCAAAACTCTCCACTGACTTTTTTTTACCTATTAATTTAACAAGTATATTAAAAATAAAGTTTCCTAGGTATAAAAGTGTCCTCTTATTACAAGATTTCTATTGTTTTATACATTAATTAAAAGACTTTCTCAGCCATTTTACTAATATAACAAAGTATAGGCCCTAGAAAAGTATTAAGTTAGAAGGAAAAGCTCTCTCACTCTCTCTTCCACTGAAGGGACCACAAGACAGGCAACAGTCACTATCATAAAATAAAAGGTCACTCTTTTTGTAGGAACAAACCATTTATCAATAGAAGATAATTGTCTTTCCATTTGGAAGGGCTCCACAGCAAGAGACAATGTTTTTCCCTCACATAATTACAAAACAGTAAAACTTCAGAAACACAGCCTGAATCCACCTCCCTATTTTTACCCTTTACAATTCTCATTGCCCTTTGGGCCTCCACTTGGAAGCAAATGGAAGACAGGCTGAAGTTTTCTCAATTGAGCTGAAGCTAAGAAACCTTTGATATGCTAATGGTCCCCTTCAAATGGTAAGAATTCACACTTGCATTAATTCAAACAATTTGTGCAGAATGATGTGAAATGGCACCTCTTTTAGAGGCAAGTAACAAAAGGAGAGAATCGGAATGTCTGAAGGAACTAAACAACAGAACATTTGTTCTGCAGTATTCTATTATGCATAAATGTATTGGAGGGTGGAGGGAGGGACACCAAAAAGTTCCATAACACACCTGAACAGAAGTAGGTTTTCTTAGATACTAAATTTAAGTTACAAAGTTACCTTTTACCTAGGTCAAGAGTCCCATCACAACTGGGAATGTTGCCAAAGACACCACACAAACTATTCTATTTTTCTGCTATAGAGGCAGATTGCCTCCTTAGTGCCTGTCTTTTAAGGTTTGCCCAAGATCAAACTTGATTTAGTAAGAGACATCCCAACAGGCAATCATTTACCAAACGGATGTGACTTTTCCTCATTGTGCAACTCGAGTTGAGCAAAGAGCAAACTCGGTGGGGCCCGTTCCAGACAAACACTGCCAGGGAAATGAATGGACCAACCAACGTCCGTTAAATGTACGCCTCTGGAAAAGAGAAGTACACATAGTGTAAAGAATGCAAAAGAAAATTTAAGAATTGGGGGCGGGGGCGAGGAGGAGAGTGCCTAAGAACCTGGCCTTTGTAACGGGAACCATATGGCTGGTGGCTGTGGCTCAGACGCTCCCAGGCTGCTTGGAGAAGCTGCTAAGCAGCCTGACACCTTTCAAGAAACAGGAGGAAAACATTTCCCGGGTCTGAATCTGAGACAACAGTTTGCATCAGGAAGAACGGAATGGGGGGGCCAGAGAAGGGGAAAAGGATGAGGGGGGAGGAGTCCACAGAAGGTGGGGAAAGAAGACGGACACCGCAGGACTTGCCCCTCCAACTACGCTTTCAGGGGACGGAGTGAGCAGAGGATACAAAAATAAATATGAATAGAGACATACGTTCCTTAGCCGCCGCTCATTGACACTTTGGCACAAAGTAAAGCTTCCAGCGATCTCCCCTAACCCAAACCCCGCAGTCTGGCGAAAGGAACAAACTTTCCAGATCCCAAGCGAAGGACTCTCGCAGGAGTGCCTCCCCAGCGCTGCGGCGCTTTCGTCGCTTCCCTCGCCCCCGCCTCTCCACCAGAGGGTCGTGTAGCCCCAGCCAAGCAACGAGCCCACGCTCGGTTAGCGCCGGTGGCGGGGGGGTGGCCTCCCCGGCCTCGCGCCACTCCCACGCCGTTTTCCCCCGTCGCACCCCACCCGGCACCCGGCTCCCACAGACCAGGCTTCCAGAGACTCGCAGCCCCAACGCCAAGCCCAGAAGCCCACACCCCATAACTTCGCCCGCAGGCCCAGCGCGGCCCGCTGCTGCCCTCTCACTGCAGGCGCGGGAGGCACTCGGCCTCCCCAGAGCCTGCCGGGTGCCCGGCCCCGCTGCGCCGCCCCTAATCGCTGCCAGCCACAGTGCTGGCCCGGCCACATCTGGCTGCGCTTTGCTGACATCCTCGCCTCTCCCCGCCACCTAACCGACAAGAAGAAACCACCCGCAACAACTCATCCCATCCCCCCATCCCCCCTCCTCACCCCCGTCCACTTGCCCAGAACTCTCTCCCAGCGCTCGGCCTCCCCGCTCCACTCACAGCCCGGCACGGGTCTGCAGGCAGCTGAGGCGGGGGAACAGGGGCGCGCTCACCTCCCGGCCTCCGGCCCCACCGAGGGTGCGCCCCACCTTCCCCTCCCCAGACGGGCTGTGAAAAAGCGAACGGCACCTTCTGACCCAGGCTTTCAGTAAATCAAAACATGCCGAACCCAATCCTACCCTCCCCTCTCCTCCCGGAGCCCCCTGCAACTAGACTACAGCCAAGTGAGCGTCCCTACGCTTGCAGGGCGAAGCAGCAGCAGACTGGACGGGAAGGGGAGTTCTGCGGATCGATTTCCGAGGAGGGGGAGGAAGAGGAGGGGGCGAGCAACCCGAGCCGGCGCGGGTCTCCCCCTTGGCCCGGCCGAACATAAACAAACAGCCGAGCCCCAACTCACCCGCGGCTCCCTCCACCTCCAGCATCCACCCCAGGGCGGGAGGCGCAAAGCAAACAGGTCTCCGTAGCCCGGCACAGAGGCACATTGTTCGCTCCCACGGCTCTTACCTCGGTCTGCGAGCGCGCCCCCGGGGGCGGGCCGTCTGGCGCGGGGGCCGCGCGGAGAGAGGCGCAGAGGGCAGCGGCCACCCGGGCCGGCGAGGGTCCAGGCCGGCCGCGAGCGGGTCGCCGGCCGCAGAGTCCGAGCGGGAAGCAGCGCCGTGGCTCAGCGCGTCCTCCTGCTTGGCCGCCGCCGCCGCCGCCGCCTCCTCCTCCAGCCAAGCAGCCAGCGCCGGGCGGCTCCTGGGGTTAGGTCAACATTTTCCTGCAGTTTCCCACACGCCGCTCCGCGAGAAGAGTCTTTTGCACACGCGCACGCGCCCCCAGACCGCACGCTCCCTCGGAAAGATAAGAAATTCGGGAAGCAGAGCGAAAGGGGTGGCAGAGGCAAAAAGCTCGACAGAGGTGCGCAGACTTGGGAGTCCCCTCCGAGCTGCAGACGCGGGAGGGGCGGGCAGACGCTGGCGGCGCGAGGCCAACTCAGTTCGTCAGGCGAAGCCCCTCAGCCCGCCGTCCGCGCCGGCCGGCTGGCATCCCTCGAGCCGACCCTGCGGCCTGGGGCGGGAGACTGCAGCGGCCCCTCCTCACATTTCGGGTCTCCGGGCCGAGGCTGAGCGGTGGCCGCTGCCCCAAGACTGGCTGAAGGCGAGGACTGGGGTTCGGGGAAGCGGGGAGGTGTAGGGACGAGACACGCGACGCACAGCAACGGAGGGGAGGTGCCCTCCCCCCCCGCAACGGTCCCAAGGATTCTCCGGTAAGCTCCCAATTTCGCTCCGGTACCTCTGCGTGTGTGAGTGTGTGAGCGGAGAGAGTGTGAGGGAGAGAGAGGGAGCGAGGGAGAGAGACGGGGGAGTGTGAAGTCCTGACACAGACTCTCCGCGAGGTCTGAACTGGAGTCACCTCCCAGCCTCCTTCTCTTCCTCCTCCTCCTCCTCCTCTTCCAACACCTCCTCCACCCCAGATCTCCACCTCCCCACCCCCGCGAGTTCGCCTAATCATATAAACATATTAACTTGTACAGCGGCAAAGACCAAACCTCTCCCTCCTGATTTTTCCAGCAAGGGGCTCAGGCAAACTCAAAAGAAGATTACAGGCAGCTAAGTACAAAACGTGGAGCAGATAGTCTATAACTCAGTGCCGCCCAATGGCCATTTTCCACCCCATTTGAGCAGCTGCGTCGGTGGTGCACCCGAGCAAGGCGGAGGAGAGCGAAAGCGGACACTTACGGGTTCGAGCTGTTCGGGTGGCGGTGGCCCAGCAGCCGCCCGAGAACTGGCCGGCCCCGGCTCCGCCGGCGGGGCGGCCGCAGGGCTGTCCGGGCGGCGGCGGCGGCGGCGGCGAGGGACGCGCGCGCACGGCCGCTGAACGCGCCTCGGAGGCGGCCTGCGGTGGCTAGCGCCCCTCCTCTCCTCCCCATCGGGTCGCCCCCCCGGGTCTCGGGGCTCCGCATCCAGCCCCCAGCGTCAACACACCCATTCCATCCCGAGCCCCACCTCCCCAAACTCCACTCACTGCGCGCTCGGTCCTCCGCGCGCTCCGGCGGCGCGCGCTGTCCATCCTGTCCACACACACGCACTTTAAAAACATTTATTTTATTTCTGGAACGGAGTGAAAGGTATTTGGGAGAGCGCGGCGCTCCGGCCTCCGAGGCGGGGGGCAGGGGGCTGGCCCGGAACTCGGGGTCTCCTCCCCTCTCCCCTCCAGGCTCAGGAGCTCTCTCCTAGCCAGCACTTCGGAGAGGCGCCCAGGATGCGTCTTTTACCCACCCCGTCTCCAGGTTTTCCCTTTTCTCCGCGCGGCGAGCCGGAGGCCCCTAAACTTTTCGTTTCCGCGGCCCTCCTTTTGTGTGACTGCTCGGAGGAGAAAGAACGTCTGTTCGCCTCGGCTGCCTCCGTCCGGCTGGGGCGCGCGGGGGACGCTCCATGGTTAATGCGTCTTTGATACCTGAGATTTCCGGCGGGCTCGTTAATGAAAGTTACATTTTTTTTAAATTGCGATGACTTTTTCTTTGTAGTTACAGAGAGCTAGCCAAACTTTGACTTTATTGACTATATTTCACAAGAGCGTTTTGTTTGTTTTTGATTAAACCCACCAGGACAAGCAAAGGAAGGAAAGGAGACTACAAGGCTTTACTCGCAAGTGCATTCATCGTGCTGTTTAGGTCTGTTTCCCTCATTTCCTTACATTGAAACTGCTTTTGCTCTTGTCCTCTGACCACACTTCCTTGCGCCTCTCTGTTGGCAGTGTTACCAAGCAGCCAGACAGCGCCTACGATGGACCTAAACTAAAGAGAATAGACCACGTCGGAGAAAATCGTGCTTGAAAAATGTTCGAAAGCCAGTTGTGTCCTTTGCATACGAGTAAAATCAAACCTGGATTTTTTTTTTAATTACAAAATTTCTGAGCTAAAATGTATGTCTAAATCACTGTTTATACTAATGAATGAAGGCATCAATTAAAGAAGCTTGTTTGCATTGGTTTTCAAGAAAAACATTCTCCAAGACTTAAAATCTCTAGAAAATAGGATGAAACTTGAGCTTCTTCGCTTTCAGAAACAATATGTACTTTTTGTTGCTGTGGGTATGTTGCAGTCATCATACGTCAGAAATCATTTCAAACAACAGTGTTATTAAAATGTCAACAGCAGATTGTTCAAAAGACATGAAGACTCTAAATACCTATATTTTGTCTGAAAGCCAGATATTTGTAGTACTAAGGTAAATCCAGCTATTAGTCAAGTTTTCTCTCAACTTGTAAAAAATCAAGTTAAAAGTACATATGTGCAAATAACTGAAACATGCTCTTTTGGTTGATTCATTATAATTCTCAGGTTCAAAGAAGAATCCTTGATGATCAAATTTTTTTCTACTTAATGTATTGATGTTTTAACATTCTCACCAATACAAAAGATAAGAGGAGCCACATAGAGCATTGGTGCTTTAAACTACATGAACACTTCCATTTGGAATTTCTTAGATAACATAATTCAAATATTATCGGTGCAGGATATAAACTAGTCTAGAAAAAAAAAAAACACTTATGCAGAGCTAGTGTGAAACCTTATTTCGTTGTTACATCTGTCAAAATTTATAGATACGACAGATCTACCTAGGAAAACTAAATCAGGCTTCTTTAAAGTAGTTGAAAAGAAGGAAGACTTATAGATTCTCAGACCTCAGTGGTCATTTATATCACAGTCTCCCTTGGAATTTAAAATTATTTTATTCAGTATTGTAAGCCAAGATATGTCAAACTGATAATTTGCATTTACCGAAAAATTTTAGCCCTTTCTTTTGTTCATCTTTGAAGATTTTTCATTCATCTAGGCATGATTCTCATGAAGTCCCAATGAGTGCATGGATCAGTTTAATGATATTTTCTTTGGGGAGGCAGAACTTGGGCTCAGGTTTTTATTTAGTAAGTTTAGTAAGTAATCAATAGAAAATTTTGCCTGAATTAAGCTGCCCATATGTTGGCTCATTTACTTGTTTATTTAACTCTCTCAGAAAGAATCTCAGGAAGAACCCACTGTCTTCACTTCTTAGGTCTGATGCATTTTGACGCTCAGGACATAAGTGAGTCACTCTCCACTATGTTCCTGAAGAGACTACAAAAAAAGGAGGATGCATGGGAGGGGAAAGAAATTGTCAGAAGTGGGTTAAATCTATAGGGAGTGGGAAATGCCTCAAACAAGTTTTTAATTTTAACTCAATAGTATATGTATTTTATAGAGTTCAAAGAGTTCAACACTTTTTTCATAAGCATATAATAAGCTTGCTGTTTTTATAATTATATCTAAATGTATCCCTTCTCTAGGATAATGTTTTAAATATTAAAGAATTTTTAATTCTTTCCTTGCACTTTACACATAATAATGCTTCAACCTTCTTTTCATCCACAAAGAATTGAAACAGAACTTTTAATTACATTGATACATTCAAGATTAAGCTGTTAGCCACAAACCTGCCATTACAAAAGAACACTTAAATGACACACACACACATCCAGAAAACATAATTTGTCTGACACTTCATGACAATTCAAAACATAATTTATAACAATACAGGTGTTATGGTAGAAAAAAATGAAATGAGAAACTTAATAATGTCCACAGATGTTAGCAAGCTAAGGGGAGTTGGAATATGTTATGCATTCCCTGCAATCCAATCAATTTAACTACACAATCTGTACTATTATTTAAGTAATGGCAAAATCATTGACTTATTCATAATACTTGCTAATTGTTTTTAAAAATAAATTCTACAAAGGACAAAGGAAACACCCATTTCCATTTGTTTTATGTTAAATCAACATCTAACCACGCATGGTGATTTCATTCAAAGAAAACAGAAGGAACTCATTAGCTTATGTGGTTTGAGAGATTGATGGGCTTCAAACATTTTAACCATACATGTTTTTTCCAACTGTAGAAACTCATGTTTTTAATTTAAACATCTTTATGAAACTAAAGATTATTTTATTCAATGGATTCACATATTTCTGATACAGAAATTGTGCTAATTTTTAAAGCTATTTACCATCCAGGCATCTTCATTTAGAGGGAAGTGATGAGGTACTTGTCAAAATACAAATATGAATGCTAATAGTATGGGTACCAATTTAGCGAATCTGAAAAAGTATGAAAATGGGCGTGGTTGCAAAGTATCGCGGTTAGTATAAGCCAGTAGAACACAGTAACCTCTTCAATGCCCCACCCTGGCAAACTTGGACATAGGTAAGCCAGTTCTAAAAGGGGCCACATGGAGGTGGACTTGGGTGGGGCAGAGAGAGGATCCAGGACTTGATGCTGGATCAGAAATTGTGTGAAGTTTGAGCTACAAGCTGTAGAGAACTACCAGTGAGAATAGATTGTATTCATTATTTTTGCCTTTGATGAGAGAGCTCTGTGAAAGTTCTAAAACAAAACAAATAAAAACATGTGAAACTGCTCTAGTTTCTAATACAGAAATAGAAATAAAATTAGCTAGATTTCATCCTAAACTTTGTGTTCCCTTTTCTTCGTTACTGTTCAATGTTGCTTAGTGCTGAAACGTTTTCCCTACTCTAGAAAATAAATCTTTTAAAGCTCTAGAGCAGATCAAAGCAATTATGTGAATACCCAGACTTAACTAGAACTCGTTGAAAGTTCCTAGCATTGTTTTTCGTTTCAGTTTTGCCATGCATGTAGGCTGAAAAGAAATCAGAACTCATTTTCCATGCGAGAATAAACATATGAAAGCAATTGGGAAAGCCAATAAGCTTTTTCTTTTTCTTTTTTTTTTTTTTTTTTTTTTTTTTCCAATAAGCTTTTAATTCTTCTCCCAGTTCTCTCCAGGCTGAGTAAATCTTGGTCCAAGAAGGCCAAACCCTATCTAAAATGTAGAGATGCAGTCTCCAAAAATAATGATAGTTTAAACTGTGTTATAAATATGATTATGGTGTGCTGTACTTAATGATATTATTTAGAAGTACCTGATCACATATATTATTAAATAACTATCAGTTTGTAATTAATACTTCTTAAAAATATCCACCAAAACAACTGGTAGCTTGACTCTTTCTGTGTGGTTAGAGTATTTATATATGTCTAACTGTGTATAATGGATTATACAATTTTTATACCATTATGATACTCAAAAGTAAGCGAGTTAAAAAAGTTGCCCCTCGGGTTTCCCTGGTGGCGCAGTGGTTGAGAGTCCGCCTGCCGATGCAGGGGACACGGGTTCGTGTCCCCGTCCCGGAAGATGCTGCAGAGCGGCTGGGCCCGTGAGCCATGGCAGCTGAGCCTGCGCGTCCGGAGCCTGTGCTCCGCAACGGGAGAGGCCACACAGTGAGAGGCCTGTGTACCGCAAAAAAAAAAAAAAAGTTGCCCCTCATAATATTGCTTCACTGAGTCTTACCCAACTCAAAGTCAGTCTTTATTGCTTTCGCATAGATTATTCTCATAATTGTTGGTAATATCTGCACCTTGAGGATTTTCTATAATCGTGTCTTATAGGTCTTCTAGCAATGTTTCTGTCAAACCAGGAAGTGTAACTATAAGAACACTCATTTTATAGGAAGCTGTCTATGACTTCTTATAATTATTTTTTCATCATAAATTCTCATAACCAAATGTTTTCTTACTAAAGTATGTAGTTTAAAATTGAGCCTCCTCGTCCCTTTTCTATACATGCAAACCTCTGTCAACAATACAGGTGAGGGGCTTCCCTGGTGGCGCAGTGGTTGAGAATCTGCCTGCTAATGCAGGGCACACGGGTTCGAGCCCTGGTCCGGGAAGATCCCACATGCCGCGGAGCAACTAGGCCCGTGAGCCACAACTACTGAGCCTGCGTGTCTGGAGCCTGTGCTCCACAACAAGAGAGGCCGCAACAGTGAGAGGCCCGCGCACCGCAATGAAGAGTGGTCCCCGCTTGCCACAACTAGAGATAGCCTGCGCACAGAAACGAAGACCCAACACAGCAAAAATAAATTAATTAATTAATAAACTCCTACCCCCAACATCTTCTTAAAAAAAAAAAAAAACATGAAATTTCTTTAATTTTTTTAATTGTTAAACTAAAAGTAACCTAAAAGCACAAGTCTTTGTGAAATAGCAATTTCACGCAAGTTTAAATTGAATTTTTAGTGCCTCTGAGAATATGACTTTGATTATTCATGTCATAGTTCACTGTAGTATGGCAAAACTTGCAAAAGGCTTTTAAGAGTCAGGAAACAAATTCACAAATGCCCTCTTTGCATTTTAGAAAGTAAGTCAAAGATATATAACACTTCTAATATATCATATTAGAATACATTGAAGTTATCCTAATGATACAGCATAAAATGATAACTGAAATATGTGATCTTAGTATTTTTAAACACAAAATTGCTTTGGTACAGTTTTGAAAATATTTGTTAATCTAAAATTGTGTAACATGAGATGTTTGACCTTGACTTTTTGATCGTATAAGCTATTACTAACATTATTCATTATTTTGTCCTCTAATTAATATGATGGTTATTTTTTAACTACACTTATCTTTTTTACTGTATTTTTAAAAGGCCTTTATTGGTTGTATATATTTTAATAAAAATAAATTTGAGCATGTGGAAACTAGAACAGCAATTTGCAGAGATTTTTCTTCTCAACCAAGTTCTCATCATAGTTTCTTGATAATAGAATGTTGCCATCTCTATTTTCAAGAATAATTTAAATCTTTAAGTTTTCAACTTATTGCAACTCTTTACAATGCATTCTTAAAGTCACTATGAAATCCATCACTTAGGTCCTAGGCCAAACAATGATGTAATAGGCATACGTTTTTGTGATAAGTAAAAGTGCATTAGAAAAGAATCTTTTTTTTTTCTTTTAATTAGCATCCAAATTTAGAATCATACTAAAATGTCATCGATATCTCAAAGAGATACTGAAATGATTTGGTAATGATAAGGTTTTGTTGAGTGATATTCAATGAAGAAATTCTGATTTAGGTTAAACAATAAAAACACATAATCTCTCCAGCTATTCTACATTAAAAAGAAGTTGCCAAACTATCACCTGGATAATACATTCTTTGAATTATTTTGATTCAATGATGGAGATGTGCTGCACTACACCATCCACACTCTTATCCAACTATCCTGGTTACCAAAATCACATATCTAAAATATAACTAAAGAGGATTATTAGTGCATTAAAAGAGTGTTCCCCTTCATTATGGGACTGTAATTTATGACACCAATTTAATTAGTACTATGTCCTTACTACCTTAATTTAATGACCCAAATTCAAACCACGTGTATGTAATTGTTCAGACAATGTAGAATACACGGCAAGAAAAACTAATTTCCTGTTTATTATCTAATGATAATTGAAACACAATAATTCATTATAATATACTCTGCTACTGCTATATATGAAGTGGCATGTCTCAAGGAAAGAGATTGTGGAAATAACATGAAAAATATTTATAGTCTGTTAAAATCAGAGAAAAGTTGAATTTGTTAAAATCAGAGAAAAGAATGCTAGCTATAAAATGTAAATGTTTGAGAAATCAAAGTATGTAAACTATTTTTAAATAATATGGATCCCCAGAAGACTATCATTTATCATTTTAAAATAAACTTATGGGTAATCAAATAAGGAATCTGAAAAATATTTTTTTAATGAATTTTGACATTTCATATAATTATTCAGTGTTTACTTGCCAGTGCCCTGTTACAAAATGATTTTAAATATGATTTATATAAATCAAAAAGAATTATGCAGATGTAGATTTGAGAAGATAATGCTGGCCTGTTTATATTGAATATTTCTATACAGGAATAAATCATGTGATGTCAAAAATAGATACTAAATTCAATCTTTAGAAAACTCTTTAACTACTTAGGTAGATTTATAGCTTATCAAAATTCAGAGGTAAAATATTACACCTTATCACTGAGGGAAGTCTATCTTTGCCTGAATTTTCCAGTTAATGAAAGAAGTGTTTAAATACTCTAGTTAGATTATTAACTTCTACAAAACTGAAACAGATGTGTGTCTTAGTATGCCATTAAGTTTATGATTTACATAGAAATCTTACATAGAGCTGAGCAGAGGCCAATGATTCTAATTTGCTCTAGATTTACAATAACCTGATCTGGTTTTTGTAAGTATTGAAACACTTTTTAAACAAAATTAGAAAGCAGTTGTGCTTTGTGTGATTAAAGATGCAATTCCCTCTGGAGTAATGAGAAAAGTTAGAACATGTTTCTTTCTTTATGGATGTTTCTATTATAAACACGAGTGCTATACATTATATATTTTTGTTACTATGATTTCCTTGTTTTTAATTATAAAATAAACCAATTGAATTTCACTGGAGTCTCAACTGAAACTATGCCAAAATTTAGCTGAAGAATGTGTACTGAGCTTCATAAAAATCCTTAAAATTTTTCCCAGGGTATTAAGGTCTTGTTATACAAATACTAGTTCACCATAATTTTCTAGAGCAAAATATCTTTCTGATTAAGACCTCCACAGCAAAAAAGACTTGAGTGCTAAATACATTTCAAGCCCTGGAAAAAGGCATATATAAAATTGTTCAAGACTAATGATCACTGGATTCATATAAGTTACAAATAGAAAAAAAGTTCGTTTATTTTATCTTATTACACAAATAATAATATCTATGGCAGTATTATTTAAACCTCCTCTACTTTGCTTGGTAAATTGTAATCCATCAGCTCCTAATAAACCAAATCTATAAAAATACATTATTTCAAACACTGTGAATACTGTTTTCTTAAAAAATCAGTCAGAAATGTTGATATAAATATCGTTGTAAGCATTTGTGTGTATATTTATGTTTATAGAAAATAAGTACATGCAAAAGTATTAATTCATTAAAAGTTTATCTCTCATAAAACCTTTATTAGCCCTTGAAGTCTTTGCCACTTCATTTTAAATGATTTATCTTTTGAATAACAAGGTTCCATTAATCTGTTTGACAAAAGAATTTTTAAATCATTTAAATAATTTATTTGAATGAATTATTTAATTTCTGTAAAATTTGTGCACATGTATATGTATATACCTGTGTCTATATATTTGTCTTCTGGCACAATATCATAGAAGTAATACAAAACAGAATTCAGAATACATTGTCCTTGACACCAGCAGTGTGACTTGGTGTTGCTGCCCATGTGTGCTTTGATCACCCACTGTTTGCACAGGACCCCTGTTAAAAGGCCATTTGTGCTACATTTGACACAGCAGGGTGATTTAATGTCAGAGAAACATGCATGTGATTTTCTATATTCATTTTTAATCCTGCATTTTTACTGAGATTGTAGGCTGACATATTTTTCAAAATGCAAGACTAATAAAGGCAATTATTCAACACTAGGAAAACCTGCTTTCCGCAATTCAGTGCTCGAGGTGCTACTAAAAAGTAGTAAACATACGCCTTCCCCAGAGAAATAAATCATCTGGGGAAACAGGGCAAATACACATGGAAAATAAATAAGAATATACACAAAAATGTATAAGCAAGTACACAAAACTAGGACATAAAAATTTATATAATAAGTTTAAGATGCATGGCATTCAGGAATTTTAACTATATACTCTCTCTTCACAGACTATTACTTCACAAAATTTTCTCTCAAATAGATCTTATTATTCTTTTCCCCTGAAGATGCATTTTTATTAATAAAAATAATGAAACCATTGGATTTTTCTCCAACTTTGGTGAGTTTATGGAATAAATTTATGATAAGTTATCATCAATTTTATTTTTAAACATGCAGGAAAATAAGCTTTCACTTATGTATCTCCTACACACAACAAAACAAGTTTTACATCATATATATATATGGTAAAACCTTCTAAGTCACCTTTCTTTTGGAAACTCCATCCAGTTTTTTCTTTGTAGTACTGTTCCCCTCTCTACTATGTAAGATTTTGGTGGGTTCATTTGGGTTTTATTTTAATTTTGTGATCCATCCTTTCAACAAATTTCTTTTAACTTTAATTTACCAGGGAGGTACTAACTTTACTTACATGAAAATCTCAATCTTTGCTTGTGACATGTAACAAAATTTGAGGTCTCTGTCTTCTCCACGTCTTCTCCCACTTATCCAACCATCCGTAAAACCAGATATAACACTATACCATTGTATACCCATTACCCATAATACTCAAATCTTAGTAAGGAGGTATGAGAATCACCCAGCACTCTCACACAACTTTTAAAGCCCCTGATATACCAAAGTAGCATCATGAATTCTCAGGGAGACAGTAGTCTTTCAGAAGTTCGTTAGATGTCTAAAACTGCTTTCTGGAACTTCCTCTCTGGAAGCACCTTCCTCCTTACCCATGTTCTTGTATCTAGAAATGTAGATAGCCTCCCAAATACCTCCAAGTTGTATGATACAGGAAGTAACATTATACTGCTTAGAATGGTATGCACCAATCAGATGAAGTCGTTTTCTAATCATTTCTCCTACTCTCAGATTTTTGACGAACAGTGGCTTCTTTATTGTCTAGCAAAGGGCCTGAGCTGTAGTTGGTTGTTGGAAAGCATTTATGGAAAAATGAGTTAGAATCCTATAATCATAAATACTATTATAATATTTAGTTCAATAGGGCAGCTGCTTGTTATACAAATATTATAGCACTGCTTTGCTGATGTAGATATTATAAGTCAAACAACCTAGAAATCTTGTACAAATGTACTTATCACAAGTGTACATATAAACAACACACACATAAATTTACTTCTTAACAAATTTGTTTAGTCAATTTATTGAAATGTTTTTATAGGCCATATGTAAATATTTTAATATCTACACAAATTAGCGATTACAATGAAATTTTAATGTCTTCCAAAAGTTAATAACAATGTTTGTGTGTATGTGTGCTTTTACGTGAAGAGAAAAGCAAATAGAGACAAATTGTTCAAGGAGTTTCTAGCACTATTAATTATCTTAGCGTGTGTCTGTGCCTCTGTCTGTGTGTGTTGGGGAGGTAGGAAGTAGGCAGAAAATTAATTAATGCATTTGAGTTTTTCAACTCAGAGAAGTTGAAAAGTTGGTTTTCTGCTGCATTTTACCTAGAACAGTCCTTCTCCCTTCGACTTCTTCTGTCCCAACAACTTATATAAGATAAAGATGTGTCAAGGGAACCTCAGAAATTAGAATAAAGGGGCTTACATGAAGCTTTTCAAGGGTTATATTTTGCACCCCAGCACTTTGGTCTTATTTAAAGGCAAAACATCTGACATCTTATACATTATGGTCAAAAGTATCATACTTCCATTTTAGTTCACTTATGATTCACTAAGCAAAGACTGGAACCCTACATTCAAGAGCCAAAAAGCATTTTAATCAATTTTTTCCTTCCAAATCACCAGCAAATGTTATTAATATTATCTTAAAGAGTAAATTATGGTGACCTAAATGGGAAGGAAATCCAAAAAAGGAAGAATATATGTATACATATAGCTGATTCACTTTGCTGTACAGCAGAAGCTAACACAACATTGTAAAGCAATTACACTCCAATAAAAATTAATTTAAAAAAAGAGTAAATTAATCAAAATTTCCAAGGAAGATGTTCTGACTTTCTGATGACACTTTAAATGTTGTTTCTTTTGCTTACATTCCTGTTTTTGTTTTTTTTAAAGAAAAAAAACTTACCAAAATATATTTGTAAGTACTTGGCTATCTCAGAAAATCACACTGAATATTATTTTATCTTTCTTTGATGACATGGAATTTTTCAGTGTTGAAGGACCATCAAAATGAACATTGATTATCATAGCACTTATTACACATCACTGTATTTATTGATTTACTCCTCCCCCCTAGATAGTAAACTCCTTAAAAATCTCACTAAACTTTATATGCGCAGCTGTTAGCACAGCATATAATAGAGATCACAAACCGCTGACCTATATAAAATCTAACCGACAAAGGTAATTTATTAGCCCCATAGATGTTAGGCCACACAGTGTTTTGTTTTGTTTTGTTTTTAATCTACTTTTTGTCAACTTTTAAAAATTAAAAGGCTTCAATTAAAACTTGGATTTCCAGCTTCTGGTGGGAAAAAAAAAGGAAACATCCAGCAACTTTGACATATATTACCTCATAGCAACACTCGGCAGGAGAGGCTTTCCCTTCCAAACAAAAGGTCCACTCTTGGACTCACCACATTCTCCACCATTCCTTAATACCTCCTCATAACCAAGGCAGTGTCTTGTGCCTCGAGTGACCCAATTTTTGATAAAGTTTTGTGTTCTACTTTAACAGTGGCATTAAAAGAAAGTGAAATGTATCTTCACCTCTATATCTGTAAAGTGGGAAAGGAAAGATAGATCAAGAGGACTATATATTTCTCCCAACTGCCGTGCACTCACTAACTTTTTCTTCCTGGCTTCTGTAAATATTTTAATTTTTGAGCCCTAATGGCCAATAGTTTATATGTGAACAAATGTGTGAATTATACTGTTAATACGCATTATAGGCTATGAAGAAATGTATTAAGTAGTAGTAATAGTGCTGCTCTGTGAGGCTGTACATATATACTAACTCCTCTGTGCACTTACTACATAACTCAATAATAAAGTTATAGTGCCCCCCTTATTCTTACTGATTGGCTTAATCCTCTCTACTTATATTCACATTTAATAGCTTTCTCTTTTTCTCCCCACTTGAAACCACTTTCCACCACTCTTCCACTGATGTTTACTCTTGTACTTTCTTTTCTTTCTGAGACCAGTTCAGTTTCCCTAAAGGGGAAGGTACCTTGGCATTAACAAATGATGATTTTGATTCTTCTGTAATACCTAATATCCCATAAATATAGCTCAAGGGAGGACAAATGAAAGGAACCAGTCTCTTTCAACCAAATAAATGGAAACAAACACCCTTTTAAGGATTAATACATACAGTTTAGAAGACTTACTAGTTAAACAAATAATTAAGACGTTAATTTAGCAGAAACTGTTAAGTGCAAAATGTTTTAAAGCAAACAAGCTAAGCTTTTACTAAAAATTACTAGAAGTAATTGATTGTCTCAGATATGTTCAAAAAATATTCTTTCTTAAGATTATACTTTTCAAAGGAGACTATAATTGAGATTATCTACTGAACCTGAGTTAGGAAAAATTTTTTTTTTACTATTGCTAATGTATGTTATGTTTCTTATTTTTAGTATTATTTGTATTATTATTATTCCTAATTTTATTTTTTATTTTGATTTACAAATTTGTATTATGATTACAGGTCAAAACATTTCCCCATGAACTATAACTCTATTTTACATAGCATGCCACCTAGAAAATGTGATCATAACGAACTACTCCACAAAGTGAGAATCACTCATATTAAACATGCTAGGGGCTTCCCTGGTGGCACAGTGGTTGAGAGTCCGCCTGCCGATGCAGGAGACGCGGGTTCGTGCCCCGGTCCGGGAAGATCCCACATGCCGCGGAGCGGCTGGGCCCGTGAGCCATGGCCGCTGAGCCTGCACGTCCGGAGCCTGTGCTCCGCAACGAGAGAGGCCGCAACAGTGAGAGGCCGGCGTACCAAAAAAAAAAAAAAAAAAAAAAAAAAAGCTAGCATTTAAAAATTCTTATAAATTATATTGTTGGCATAATATCCTTTATATCAGTTAAAAATCCTGAGTAACATATACACTCTGAAAAGACCTTTGTACTCATTTCATAGTCTTATTGAAATACTGCTCTCCCCTATTTAACAGTTTTACAAATTTTTCAACTAACTTCTTTTCTTAAAGCACACAAACATCTGCCTACCATTTTTCTTCTTCTTCTTTTTTTTTTATACAGCAGGTTCTTATTAGTTATCTATTTTATACATATTAGTGTATATATGTCAATCCCAATCTCCCAATTCATCCCACCACCCCCATTTTATTATTTTATTAAAAACTATCTAGGCAGCTTCATCATTAAAACTTTATTAGAACAATTATGTCTGTCAATTGTTGGGATAGACACCATTTAAAAGAAAATCATCACGAATCATTTCCCTTGCAATCTAGAACAGATATTGGCATATATGATTGAATCTCCTTCATATTAGAAGTTTTCTTTTTTTTTCACTAAGCAAGGCACTTTAAATGACGAAAACAAAATTGAGCTTCCAGTAATTATAGTATTTATTTTTCAAAAAATTTGTCTTGGACTTCCCTGGTGGTGCAGTGGTTAAGAATCCACCTGCCAATGCAGGGGACACGAGTTCGATCCCTGGTCCGGGAAGATCCCACATGCTGCGGAGCAACTAAGCCTGTGTGCCACAACTACTGAAGCCCGCACACCTAGAGCCGATGCTCCACAACAAGAGAAGCCCGCGCACTCCAACGAAGAGTAGCCCCCACTCGCTGCAACTAGAGAAAGCCCGCACACAGCAACGAACACCCAATGCAGCCAAAAATAAATAAATAAATTTATTTTTAAAAATTTGTCTTTTCTCCCTTTTCACTTTTCCTGACAAATTGTAAGATAAAAGTTATATTCAATTCATAAAATTGGATAATTAATTTGGCCAATTAACTTAGTCTGTGTCCATGCTAAAAAGTATGAAACATTTTTACTGTTATTTTTGATTCAATAGAATACATACATTAAGAAGTGAAATTTCTTTTCTTGATGCTTAATGAGCATTCCATGAGGCTATACCTAGGTGAAATCATTTATGTTCACTGCTTACTTAAAATTCTGCAATTTTGTATAGTGAAGAATTTAGTAAATACCATTTTAAATGACTTTTCTCTCCAAAAGTTTTTGAAACAGCACCACTGAAGCACTTGACATATCCTTCCCCAAAAGGCATGATATTACTTTTGAAAAATAAGGCTATATTGAAGATTAACCTTTTCTTCTCCCTTACGTTAAAAAAGATCAGTTGAAAAAGATCTGAAAAGGGCCTTATAAAGTAAAGTGTAAATTCAGTTAACTTTAGTTAATGCTAATTTTAAGATGCTATTTTTTTTAAAAAAAATTTTTCAGAAAAGCAAAGTAACTTAAAAGCTTAAAATCTGGACCAGGCCACCTGGATTCAGATCTCAGCTCCACCTTTTTCAAGCTGTGTATCCTTGCATAAGTTATGGAAGCTCATCTTTAAATTAACTGTTATTTTCTTTCCTCCCTTATAAAATGGGAAATAATAATTTCCTGTATTTTTATAGTGCTGCTGTAAGTGTTATCTGAATTAATACAGGTAGTATCTGACACGTAGTAAGTCCTCAAAATTTGCTATTATTTTGGTTTCATCAGTAGCATAAGACAGTTGACAGTTCTTCAAATACTCCTACATAAATGCCTAAAATTGTATGAGTTAATGTATAACACTTTTGAATATTCTTACATATTCTTACACACTGGGTTGTATTAGAGCAAAGAATTTTGGAAGTACATTTTGAAACATACAGCTTTATATTGACTACCTAAAAAATTATTAGCATATGTATGACAGTGTTGTTGTTGGTACTTTGTTTTATTTTGTTAGCAATTTGAAGAATCCACTCACTCTTACTTATGTTCATAGCTTATGATTTTCATTCTTTTTTAGTTATAAGTGCTTCGTTTTTCCTTAAATCCATAATATTAGAAGATTATCTGGTTAAACTTATTATACTCTGTAAGAGCTAAATACAGTTAAAGACAGTTGTCTGTTACACATCCTAATTTATATTTATTCACTTATAACACTTCAGAGTCCAAAAATAATTTGAGGAGATTTACAAACAAATAAAAATAAAAGTAATAAGAATAACCAAGCTATGGAAGCAACCTAAGTGTCCATCAACAGCTGAATGGGTAAAGAAGATGTGGTACATAAATTCAATGGAATACTCCTCAGCCATAGAAAAGAATAAAATTTTGCCATTTGCAATAACATGGATGGACTTGGAGGTTATTATGCTAAGTGAAATAAGTCAGACAGAGAAAGACAAGTACTGTATGATATCACTTATATGTGATATCATATGTGGAATCTAAAAGATAAAACAAGCTAGTGAACATAACGAAAAAGACTCACAGATATAGAGAACAATCTAATGGCTACCAATGGGGAGAGAGAAGGAAGGAGGGACAAGATCGGGGTAAGGGATGAAGAGGTACCAACTACTATGTATAAAATAAATATGCCATGAAGATATATTGTACAAAACAGGGATTATAGCCAATATTTTATAATAACTGTAACCTTTAAAAATTGTGAATCAGTATGTTATACAACTGAAACTTATATAATATTTACATCAGCTATACCCCAATTTAAAAAAAAAAAAAAGAGTAAGAATGGTAAGGCAAAGAGAAAATAAGGATTGCAAAGTAAAAAAGCAGAAAAAGTCAGTATAGGCGATGTATGCGTTTATGTGTGTTAGCCTTAGATTTGCCTTTAGTCTTTCTAGCAGCCACATAAACAGAAAGGCTGTTATAAGATTCCCAATGCTCAGCAAATGCATGACCTGATGAGACCAGGGAGAATCCTGACTAAATGGTGAAGCTGGTCAATTACTTGTCCTTCCATCTCTTCTCTACTTCTGGTCCATCTCTCCACCCTGTCTTCTGCACTATTGAGTTGATACAGCTCAGTTTTGCCTCTGCTCCACAGGTACCTTCCATCTTTCCTCTTTTGTTCTAACTACAGCAACAACAAACCCCACCCCACCCCCGCCAAAGGCTAGTTTTACCTTTTTCTGAGCTAAGTTACCTAGTGTATCGTATACACACTTCCAAAGGCTCATTCTGGCAGGTGTTTAATAGGAAGGAAGGCATGAAAATCTCTGGAAGGACTTGAGGGAGTGGAGAAAAAGACCCAAGTGGTTTTGGTAGAGTGTTCCGCATTTCCACTGCCAACCCTGGGAAACATTGTCTTAAAACAACTGAGAGAATATAACTAAATTTAATGAATTAACCATTTCTAGCAGGGAAAATGATAAACTCAGAAGAGAGACAGCGGTCCCTGGGTATAACTAAGATATACTATTATTTAACAGCTGGGTTTTAATTCAAGGAATCGTGTACAATTAATTTTTAGAATATATCTATTTTACTATAGACCACAATGAATTTTGGTGTTAGAAATTATCCCCTCATTAATATATTGTACTAATGAGATAATAAGCTTGACTTCTCAGGTTATTTGGGGATATGTCTTCTTGGATTTGCCTTTTTTTGTTTTGTTTTATTTTTACAGGATTTTGTTCAAGAGATGGGGGTGGGGCAGGCTAAGGGATGAACATTTAATCAAGCACCATCCATGTGTCAGATATCATGAAGACTTTTTAATGTTACTTCACTTTAGGGCTCGTATTCAGCGGACAAGACTTGGCAAGGCTTGCTGGTAGTTTATGGCCAGCATCTGTTCTGATCTATCAGTGCCCAAGCCCAACAATTTACACACTACTAAATATTTTAGTATTACCCCTACTTTATTTAATCTTCCAAATAAACTTCCAGGGAGACGGGAACACTGGAAGCTGGAGGCAGAGATACTACTCGGGGACGCCCTGTCCTGCCTTGCCAGCTCCTCCCCATTCTGCCTAGAGAAGGTTTTCTTGCTTGTGCTAGTTTGGTTCTAGAACTGGGAAAGCCTGATGTTTATAAGCATTTTCTTACATGGAAGTACCTAGGCCATGAGTGTAAATTATTCTAGAGTGGCCACTTTGAGTTTTAAAAAATTGTGGTTTTCAACCCTGGTGGTAGTGTCCCCGGCAGCTCTGTGGCGCATAGGGAAGCCGAAGAAGAGAAAGGCCAAGCCAAGTTACGCTTCATCTGCATGCACCAGCTCCTGATACAAGTGGCCACCTGGATCCAGGTGGAATCCACTTCGGTATTTTTTTTTCCGGCCATGCCGTGTAGCTTGTCTTGTGGGATCTTAGTTCCCTGACCAGGGATTGAACCTGGGCCTTAGGCAATGAGAGCACGGAGTCCTAACCATCGGACCGCTAGGGAATTCCTTACTTTGGTATTTTTGTCTAAATACATTAGGAAATGGCAGGTGTGCATGTGATATCTTCCTGCCCATCTATAACCAACCTAAAATGCTGTAAGTCCTATGATAAATGAGGAAATTGTGACAAAGAAAGGTTAACTTGCCTAAGGTGCCTAATGGTAAAAGAAACATTAGATGTGTCTTTAAGACTAACGCCTAAACATCTTGTTTCAGTTTTCTTTTATCTGAAAACCCTTTTCCTCTGAAAACAATCTTACACAGCTGCCCAATATATTAATAAGAAACAAGTATGCCTGCTCTGATTAAAGCAAGATAAAGGCCAAGGGTTCACTCTCAGTTATGCCCTCATCACTAATTTTAGCAGTTCCTGAAGTACCTCCACAAAACGCAATGTTGTGCTCTTTAGAGTTGAAAAAGCACTGACTTAAAAAATGCTGCCACCCTCAGACCCACTCTGTGTTGTTCACCTTGGTAAATAATTCATTTAACAAACATAGTGTATAGCTACTGAGTGCCTGACCCTAGGAATACAAGGATAAATAAATAGTGTGTGCCATCCAAAAGCTCATAGTCTGAGGAAGAAGGAAAAGAAAAAGAAAAAGAAATTAAAATTACCACTGATATCGAGCCTTTCTGTATCGGTTTTCAGAACTGTAAAAGATAGGAATGTTTAGCCCTTTTAACAGATGAGAAAACTAAAATCAGAGAAGTTAAGAGGATGCATTGTCATGTATCCCTTGAGTAAGGAAATAAAGATTACCATCTTGGTCTCAGGGACGCCAAAACCCAGGCTCTTTCTTCTGTGTGATGCAGCCTACGATTTGTTGTGAATCTTTAACAAAGTAAGCACATTTCATTCACCACAGATTTAAATTTAAATTGCAAATCACTTAAACGGGAAGGAAAAAAAGCCCAGAGAAACCTACAGATTAAACCATTAAAATCATTATCATAATAATACCACTTTACACAACCACTATTATTACACATCTGTTATCTCCTTCCCTTCTCACAACAACTGTGTGAGGTAGGAAGGGTGGCAGATATTATTATTTGGATTTCACAGAAAACGAAGTAAGACTCTGGGCTATTAATGGAAGGTAACGTGGTAGGGGTGAAATTTATTGCCTTAAGGAAAAAGATAAACTTTTCTTGCAGTAACTATCCCTAACTAACTGTGAGACTGTGGAAAAGTCAACTAGCTAACGTTTTTAGGCCACAATTTGCTCATCTGTAAAAGTAGAGGGTCCAGACATTTCATCTTTACGTTAAGGGACCTTCAGTTCTGACATGTGATGAATCTGCAAGCTAATATATGGCTTCACTAGAATAGAATCTACCTTCTGTTCCAAAGTTTTCTAGGATTTCACTCTGCTTGTTAATATAAAGCTGTATGGAAACTTCCTGGTTTCCTGGGCATAAAGTTTGGTCATATAAACAATTTAATCTTTAATCCAATCTATTTTAAATTATAAGTAGACCATGCTGATTAAAAGGTAACTGAATAATCCTTGCCGGTTAGAAGCAAGGAACCTACATGTAAATTAGAGTGGGTAAAGGAACACTGGAGAAAAATCTAGATGAACGTAACATGAAAAACACAGAGAAGTGATAGCATTATATGATTGCATTACAGACTTCCTGGTCAGAAGGATACTTTTCTAGTGCAGGCCACAAAATTATCAGGGCAGCTCACATCTTAGTGTTAGGGATTTTAGTCTCAAAGTATCCACAGAAACTCTCGTTCCTCAGAAAGTAACACACTGACAATTTCTTGACCAGCCTTGCTGATAATTTCATTTCCCAGAAGGCAGAGTAAGCAGTAAGGGGAACTCTACTCTGGACCCAATTCTGACAGAAACCAGTAGGTAAAATAAAATGATTGGAACCTTGGGGAAAAGTAACCATGCGCTCTTGCAGTTTGATTTAAGCAGTGTTCTGCCTATGCAAAACACAAATGATTCTAATGAGCAAGAAAATGGGGAGGAAACTAAAGAAGCCAGTATGCTGCACAGGGAGCTACTGACAGGTGCTGAATTTCAAACAGCATATGCAGAAGATGGTAAAAGGGGACACATAATCAAGCACAAATATGTGAAGGTAGCATAGACCTATAAAAATAACATCAGCAATACTAAAGCACAAAATGAGCTGCGGCTTGTGAGAGAGAGCAAAGAGAACCAAAACTGATCTCCTTAGCATGAAACGAGGAATAAAATCCATACAGGAGCAGGTCCATTTTCTAAAGTTGAAAATGTAACATTCATTCATGTAAAAGAGAAAGCAAAATGTCTTTACTCCTTTATGTTTCTTCCCTGCTGGTTCATTCATCTCTGTTTACATGTCACCTATTCAGAGAGGACCTGGACCACCCTTTCTAAAATAATTCTCTCTGACATCCTCTAACCCTTAAACTTTTCATTCCTCTAATCACTGACTGCCATTATTTTACATACTTAATCTACTTCTTTCTGCTGTATTAGGATGTAAGCTCTATGAGTGCAGGGACTTTGATTTGTTCAGTACAGTATCTCCAGGCCTTGTATGAACCAAGTACTATTCAATAAATATTTGTTCAATGAATGAAGTCAGACTACTAGAATGAATGAAGTCAGACCACGAGACATTGGCTAAAAATGGAAAGGCAAAATAGGTAAAGGGATTATAATATAGGTGACATTTATCGAGTCCCTAGTAGGTGTCATACACTCAGTATTTAGATGTATTCAAGCATGCCTTATATCGGGTTGAATAGTTTGTCCCAGATCACACAACTAGAGAAGTATAGACCTAGGATTTGAATCAAGATAGTTAAGTCTATGGTCTGAGTACTTTACCTGTATGCTATACTGGGAGACTCTGACTAGTCTAGCTGACAATATGCCTCTTGACCTTTCTGAATTATTACCAGAGACTTCTAAGTGAGATGGAGTATTTAGCTGATCACCTTTGAGAAAATACAGTAGAGGGGATAAGAGAAGAATACTTTATGTTCAAAAAATTGCAGAGTCTGCAAACTTCAGATCCATGAAACTTATGTTGTGTGGGGGGAGAATAGCCTAGATCATACTTATAAAAGATAATTTTGTGCACATTTTTAAAAAGTGGTTGTTAGGAAAAAGTATAAATTCAACAAGAATAAGCTATTCAGCCCAATTTTATATGTTCTGTTGTACAAAGTTAATAAACTAGTATATCAAGGCACTAGCTATTTGGATTCTAGCAAGTCATTTAATAAGGTCTTTCTTTTTTTTTTTTTTGGCAGTACGCGGGCCTCTCACTGTTGTGGCCTCTCCCATTGCAGAGCACAGGCTCCGGACGCGCAGGCTCAGCGGCCATGGCTCACAGGCCCAGCCGCTCCGCGGCATGTGGGATCTTCCCGGACCGGGGCACGAACCTGTGTCCCCTGCATCAGCAGGCAGACTCTCAACCACTGTGCCACCAGGGAAGCCCTAAGGTCTTTCTTTATAACCTTGTGGACCAGATGGAGAAATACAGGTTTAGGGATAGTACTATTATGTGTTTTCATATCTGGCTGAATGATTGCACCCAATGGCAATTTTAATGAATCTGTATCAGCCTGAAGGAGGGTTTGTCCAGTGATATACCACAGGCCTTTGTCTCTGGCCTTGTCTAATGTGAACATATTTATCAATGACTGAGATAAAACCATAAGAAGGCATTCCTATCAAAAATCAGTTACATGAGATAAGGAAGGTGAGTAAATACACTGGATTACAAGATTAAGATCTGAAAGTTCTTAACAACTAAAAGATGAACAAAATCCAACAATATACAATTTGGTTGGAATAACTGTGAAGTCCTGCCTTGGGACCAAAACAACAACTACCTAAATTCGATTTGAGGGATATATGACGTAGTAACAGTACTCATGGGAAAATAGAGGAGCTTTACTTGGCAGTGAATCAATGGTATAATATGGTTACAAGAAGGATGGGGGAGGGGGAGGAAAAGGAGAAGAGGAAGAAGAACAAGAAGAGAAGAAAAAGATGAAGAAATAATTTGGCTGCATTAATAAATTTAAGATGTGCATAGAATAATGGGGGACATAATCTGACTAACTTCGAGCTGTTCAGATTACCATGCTCAGTTCTGAGAGCTACATTTTACGGAAGATATGAATGAAAAGATTTGAAAACTTCTAGTATTTAGCAGGCTGCGTGGTAAAGGGACTTAAAACCATCTCATATGAGAAAAGGCTGAAAGGACTGAGGAACTTTTAGCCTGAAAGTTGTTTTATTTGATAGCTATATTGGAATACTGTAAACATAATAATAATAATTTGAATCATTATTCATCACTTATTATTCGCTAGGCACTATGCTAATCATTTTACATTAATTAATGCTAGCCACAACCCCAATAGTGGGTTCTGGTTATAGATTAGAAAACTGAGACTGAGAGATATTAAGTAACATACCCAAGGCCATAAACGCTAGTGAGTGATAATGCTTCCATTTGAACCCAAGTCTATCTTTCTCCAGTACTGCCCACTTATCCTCTACAGCAGGCTCCCCCCAATAGATAGAAACTAAATTGTATTATGTATGTGTGTGTATGTTTACATATGATAAAGTTATGTGAAATAACAGAGAATCAAAACTGTTTACAGTATTAAAAAACTGGAAATAGATACATCAGAATTTTAAAAGTGATTGTTTTTGGTACTGGGAATATAGCTATTTCCTTCTTTTGTCTACTTCTTTTAATTTTCCAGATCTTCTTTACTAAGCCTATCCTAGTTTTATAAAAATATCACCTATATTTTTTTAATTAAAAAATTATTATGTGAAAGAGAGATTAGCTTTATTCTGAATTGTCCAAAGAGGCTGAATTAGGATGCTGCAAGATACAACGAGGCATATTTCAGTTTAAAAACAGAACCTCTTGTAGTCGGAAATTTTCAAAGACGCAATATCTTGATAGAGGAAATACTGATTTTCCTGTTCGTGGAGATGCTAACCCAAGTTTGAAAACACTAAAATTTTATTGTTCTATGTGGTTAAATAAGCCAAGGACTAGGTAGTTAATATATCACTGGTTAATATATCACTTCATACTGAGGTCTTTCAGACTGCTTAAGGGGTCTTATTTTATAAGTACTTTTAATAAAATATTTGTGTAATGAATACATGAATGTATACATTTAGAACAGGAAAAGTAGACCATGGATAATATTATTTTTTGTACCAGCCTTTTCACAAAGTATGCACAGGTAGTAAAGACTGTACTGAAAGGTCACGCTCATTTGTTTGTTCAAGTTCCAGGGTACTCCTGGCTGTTGACATCTGAGCACAGAATAAGTGGTCCCTCCAGGAAGCTTCATTTGGGCATGACCTCTTCTCACACAGTCTACCTCTCTGCCTACATTCCAGGCTCTTGCAAGCATCCCTCCTTTTTTTTTTTTTTTTTTTTTTTATCCCTCCTTTTTTAAAAAAAAAAAAAACAAACCAGGACTTCTATTAACTAAACTGAAAACTCCACAAAATCGGGAATCATGTCTGTTTTGATCTTCTTATACTATATAATGCTTGATATAATAGACACAAAACAAGTATCAATAGAATTAATCAGTTTGGAAGATATATTCAGCAAGTTTTTCTTTTGTTATCTAAGTATGGTTAGAAAGAGCGCCTTTGATTTCAAGTATAGACTAACAGCAGAGTTTATCTCAAAGGATTGCCATTATTTGTTATCTTTTTCTAGATTCCTGTTTCCTATCTGTGAGTAGATACAAAGACCCACTGCTTTAGGCCTTGAAGCTGTTTTTTTAATTAAGAAAAGCAGTATGATTTTTCTTTTCAGAGTATAAAGTTGTTAAATTTTGCCATATGATAGGTGTATGAATTAAGTTTACAATATGGAGGTCTAGAGAAGAATTTGAGACATTACTTCCTTTTTTCCAAGGTGAACTCTAAACCCACTTTTCATTTGTGTTCCTACCACACAATTTGTATCAATATTAAAACGGCCAGGCCACAAAATAACTATAGGAGAAGCAAATGTTTCTGCCAGTTCTTTCATATAGTTGGAGACAGTAGTGACGGGGACATCCTAGTTCTGAAACCTGCTTAATCAGTTTCACTGTGCACAGACTGGATAGGCTTCATTTATTCTTACTATTATACATATTAAAGTATCTTCATAACATTTTTGTAGCTTCTCAGGGTACGGACATACTTACAATAAATATAGGCCTTCAACAGGAAAATTCCTGAAATGCATCATCAATGTAAAAGAATAACCACTCTACTTTAAAAAAGTGTAAGTAGATTTATTATTAAAAAAACACTGTGATAATGAAAGGCACAGTAAGAAATACAGGACAAAAGGCCGAGGTAGGAAGTTTTGAGGAAGATATCACATGACCATTAATAAAAAGATGGGCAAATAAAAGTAACAGTTGTCCATTACTTATATGATCAACTTAGGAACATATTAAAAATACCAATTTCTAGCCCACAAGCCTGTAGATTCTGAATCAACAGATATGGTCTGGGGCCTAAAAATCTGTAATTAAAAAATGCCACCCGGGCTTCCCTGGTTGCGCAGTGGTTGAGAGTCCACCTGCCAATGCAGGGGCTGGTTGCGCAGTGGTTGAGAGTCCACCTGCCGATGCAGGGGACACGGGTTCGTGCCCCGGTCCGGGAAGATCCCACATGCTGCGGAGCGGCTAGGCCCGTGAGCCATGGCCGCTGAGCCTGCGCGTCCGGAGCCTGTGCTCTGCAACGGGAGAGGCCACAACAGTGAGAGGCCCGCGTACCACAAAAATAAATTTTAAAAAAATGCCACCCCAAATTCTGATGCACAGCCAGGTTTAGGAACCATAGACTATATACTAAGGATAAGAAGAGAGTACAGAGTAGATTTCATTCTCAACAAATTCACAATCTAGTGACCAACATGACTATGAATGCTTGAATTAGAATGATGAGGAGCTGCTGGTTATTAGAATATTTCAAATAAGAAAAACACAGCCTAAATTAAGGTAGTAATAGTGAAAACAAAGAGTAGAGCAGACATTTGAAAGAAATCTTATGGGTAGATTTGACAGACAGGGTTATGTCTTCTGAGAACTCTCCCTGGCTTGTAGATGGCCATCTTCTCTCTATGATGTCTTCATGTCATCTTCCTCTCTATGTCTTCATGTCATCTTCTTAAAAGGACACCAGTCATATTGGATTAGGGCTCACCCCCAATGACCTCATTTAATCTTAATAACTTCTTTAAAGACTATCTGCAAATATAGTCATATTTTGAGGTCCTGGGGGTTTGGACTTCAACACATGAATTTTGGAGGGACATAATTCATCCCTTAACAACTAACTAGAAATAAAACAGACCAGCCAGGTCCTTAACATAGCATAAAATGCTCAATAATTGTTACATTCATCCCTTAAATTTCAGTCCTTTCCTCTTCCATTCAGGCTATGTAAAATCTCAAGTAGAAAGTAACCACAAAGTAATATTACATGCAGAAAGGCCTTCTTGATGGAAGCCCTCTAGATACCAGAAGTTTAACTGTCCAAATACTAGTGGTCCTAAACCTTGTCATAAGGAATAATCTTAGGTAATCCTTACTTTGACCTGCCTCGGGAATAAAGCAGAGGCGAGAGGTATGTTCTGGTCCAGGCAGGGCTTCAAAAAAACTCACCCAGGAACTCTTCCCAATTCCCTTCCCTTATGGTGGAAAAGGTATTAAAGGCATTATTCATCCATCACCTCCTATGACTATCAGCATGGAGGAAAACCATCTCCGAATTTAATTTTCCTTATATAAAGGTATCAGGACTATTTTAGTTGCAAGTTACAGAAACAACTCAAATAAGCTTCAGCAAAGGCAATTTACTGGTTCATGGATCCCTAGAAAGTTTAATAACTAGAATTAAGGTTCCGAATCAGTCTTCCCTGGGTTTCATCAACCAGTATATTCTCTCTTTGCCTAAGAGTCTGTTCTGTGATTCCAGTTTATAAAATCACAAGGACAGACTATGACTGGCTCAGCTTTGGCCAAGTGCCCAACATAAGACCAATCAGAGGTTCAAGGTTAAATGAGAAGACAAATTCTTTTTAAAAATTTTCAAAACACAAATGTAAAGAAAGTTCTTGAAAAAGAAACACTATACTTGGGAATTCCCTGGCAGTCCAGTGGTTAGGGCTCAGTGCTTTCACTGCTGAGGGCTCAGATTCAATCACTGGTGAGGGAACTAAGATCTCACCAGCCACACAGCATCCAAAAAAAGAAAAAGAAAAAAAAAAATCCTAGAGATACTCTGATAATTTATAATATATTTATCATTTTGAGCATTTAGCTAAAAGGAATCTATCTAAAAATACTAAAGATAGAAAAAAAAATATTCTATATTATAGACAGCAATATATTACATAGACAGAAATATATTATTTTTAGCTTAATACAATATTTACAATTATACTTGTTCATTTAAACTAAACAGAAAAGTACCTATTCTTATTTCTAATTTTTTTTTGTTGTTGTTCACTGCAGTTCTTATAGCTTGAAAGTTAAATGTCAAGATCAAACTCCATTTTAGTGTAACTAGGTTTAGCTTAGCAAGTTAAAACTTGATTATATTGTTAATTTCTAATTTTATAGAAAAGAAGGGTTTACATGTTATTTTGAGGAAATCAAATGTTAAAAAATAATTTAATTTTTAGATATAGTTTTATGTGCAACAAGAATGGGAATAAAAGAGAAGGGGACACAAAAGAATGATAATGGCAATTTCAATATTTGAAGTCTTTGTGGGTCTAATTCTGCTTTTTATCTTTTTTTACCTGAGTCCTGCTCATTTGTTCTTTGTTGTTTTTGTTTGTTTTACAGTGTTTTTGTGATTTCTGATTGTGGGCTTGTTGTACTCATGGAATTTTATCTGTAAAAATTCTTGGAGAGATGGAATAAAGTTAGGCTCTCCAGAGGGGATTTTCTTTTGATTCTGCCAGGCACAAAAGGTACAACTAGGGACAAGTTTAAGCTAAATTTCTTATCTTGGAGTCTTTAGACCACTGAGATTATAAAATTCTTGCTGGAAACAGTAATGTCAGTTTCTGATTATGCTATTTCAAGGGAGAATTTTTTTCTCTTTAGTTATGCATTTAAGACTTGTAATTTACCTTGCAGTCCTCTGTGGGATGGATTTATTTGTAGATCAGGTTAACAATGAGGATATATCCATTTTGCATTCCAGCACTGAATCCTGGGCTTTGTCATTTTCCCCTTGTGCCAGCAAGGACATGAAAAGTGAAATTCATGTTCACCCCACTCAGTAAATGTCCTTAGAGTGAGAAATACTTCAGTTCTTAGCAATCCTTTGTGAGAAAAATCATATTTTCCTCTAAATTAATGTAGGAAAAAACACATGATAAAATTCAGCATCCTCAAAGATTAAAAACAAAGCAAACTAAAAATAAAAAGAAAATTTCTAACTTGATAAAGGATATCTACAAAAAAACCTACAACTTTTTTTTTTTTTTAATATTTATTTATTCATTTGGCTGCACCGGGTCTTAGTTGTGGCATGCGGGATCTTTGGTTGCACCATGAGAACTCTTAGTTGCGGCATGTGGGATCTACTTCCCTGACCATGGATCGAACCTAGGCTCCCTGCATTGGGAGCACAGAGTCTTAGCCACTGGACCACCAGGGAAGTCCAAAAAACCTGCAACTTAATGTTGAAATGTTCAAAGCATTTCATTTTAAAAATCAGGAAAAAAGAAAGTTGTTTACTATTACAATTTCTATATAGTACTGAACTAGAGGTCTGGTAGGTGGAGTACACAAGGAAAAGATGAAAGTATAAGAACTGGAAAGGAAGAAATAAAGCTGGCATTACTAACAGAAGTTAGATTGCTTACGTAGGAAATCCTAGAGAAAATACAGATAAATTATGATAATTAATAAGAAAGTTTTGAAGATTTGTTGAGTAAAATAAAAATACAAAATTATTTTTATTTCCATGTGTCTCATACATTAGAAACTATCACTACACAAAAGAAATTATTGGAAGATATAATTTTAAAATATTTTATTAAAAAGTATTTAGAGATAAATCTAACAAATTTATGGGAGAAATAAAATCTTTTTGAAAAACGTTATAGAAAATCTAAACAAATGGAAAAGTAAACCATATTCTTGGATTGGAACACTAAAATTTATAATACAAGTATAAGTTCCCTTCAGATTGATCTGTAGATTTTAAAATATTTCAATCAAATTTTTTGCATGTGTAGGAGGTGGCATTGACAAGCTTTTTCCAAGACTTATATAGAAAAGTAAAGGGCCACAGGAACAAAGGAATTCTTGAAGAAGAATAGAAGAACTTACCAAATTTTTACAGTTATTATAAAAATAATTTTAGCAGTATAATATTGGTGAAGAGGTAGAGTAAAACACAGACCTGAAAACTAGATTATAAATACGGTATATGGAAACTTGATTCATGAAAAGTCTGACTCTGAAGATCAGCGAGGAAAGCATAAACTATTCAATACATGGTGCTAAGACTATGGTTTCTAGTTTTAATAATTTATTTCTGCCTTACATCATAAAAAACAATTTTTCAGGGCTTCCCTGGTGACGCAGTGGTTGAGAGTCCGCCTGCCGATGCAGGGGACATGGGTTCGTGCCCCGGTCTGGGAGGATCCCACATGCCGTGGAGTGGCTGGGCCCGTGAGCCATGGCCACTGAGCCTGTGCGTCCGGAGCCTGTGCTCCGCAACGGGAGAGGCCACAACAGTGAGAGGCCCGCATACCGCAAAAAAAAAGAAAAAAATTTCAAATTGATTAAAGACTTAAATGTAAAAAGCAAATGTTAAAACACAGAAGATAAAGGGTAAGATTCCTTGAGTGGAAAATGTAAAAATTAAGCAAAACAGGAATGTTTGCTAAGTTTAACTGCATTAAGATTAAGAGCTCTGTCCATAAAAGGGCACCTTAAAAAAGTGGAAAGACAATTCATGAACTAGAAAAGGACATTTGTCACACAAATAAAGAAGAATGGATTAGTATATGTATTACCTAAAATTCATTTTTTAAAAATTGTTTAAAAGGAATCAGTACCTCATAGAATAGGAGGCTGTAATTGTCAATAATATGAGAAAAGATACACAATCTTATTAGTAATCAAGGAATTGAAAATTGAAACTCTGAGGAGTTGTTATTTCACCTTCACAAAATTGATAAAAAATTTTAAAGCATCTGACAATATTAGGTGCTGACAAGAATGCAGATCTATTGGAACATTGACATTTATAGTCCTGGGAGGGGTATAAAATTGATACTTTGAACAACAGTTAGCAATTATCTAATAAATTTGAAATTTTCCATACTCTATGACTCAGCAATTTCACTTTCAAGCATATATTCTAGAGCAAAGTTTCTCAGCCTTGTACTATTGGCATTTTAGTTCAGATAATTCTTTGTTGGGGGAGCCGTCTTGGCCTTATAGGATGTTTAGGGCATCCCTGGCCTTTACTTACTAAAAACCAGTAGCATGCTCCAAGTTATGATAACCAAAAATGTTTCCACACATTGCCAAATATTCCTCAGGGCAAAATCACTCCAGGTTAAGAACAACTTGCCCTAGAGAAATTTTTGTACCTATCCATTTGTACATGTTAAAGAATGTTCATAGCAGGACTATGTGTAATAGTAAAAAGAAAACATAAAGAACTGAAGCAGCCCCAAAATCCATCAACATTAAAGAGGAGAAATAAATTATGTCATAAAATGGAATACTATACAACAGTGTAAACTAATGGATTATAGTTATGTGCAGTAAATGGTTGAAACTCAAGACTTAATGTTGAATGAAAAAGTAACTTTCATTTATATATTATTGCAAACATGTAAACCAATTTGTATGTTTAGGGATGCAAATACATGAGACAAAATTACAAGGGAAAACAAGGGAGAGAGAACATTTAGAACAGTGTTTAACTCGTTGAAATGAGGGTTAAGTAATTGTAGAAGGGAAACAGGGGACTTAAGTATTTTTGATTTGTTACTTATTATGTATTTGAAATTTTACTTTTTAGCTACTAAATATCAAAAAAATTTTTTTTTAAGAAACAAGTTTTTTTTTTTTCTTTTTTATGGTATGTGGGCCTCTCACTGTTGTGGCCTCTCCCGTTGCAGAGCACAGGCTCCGGACGCGCTGGCTTAGCGGCCATGGCTCACGGGCCTAGCTGCTCCACGGCATGTGGAATCTTGCCGGACCGGGGCATGAACCCACGTCCCCTGCATCGGCAGGCTGACTCTCAACCACTGCGCCACCAGGGAAGCCCGGAAACAAGTATTTTAACCTTATAAACTGTGTAAAACAATTCAGTAGTACCCCAGAAATATATTTTTTAATTTATTTAATAATTTTAGTTTATATATTTGATTGGTATGTTTATATATTTGAAATAATTTTAGAAGCCAAGTGGTTAAAACAAAACGGATTAACCATTCATCAAGAAAGACATTCTGTCTTCAAAGACAATGGCTACTAATAGATAACATATTTAACTAACTGCTTTAAAAGCAGGGCTTTTTTTTTTCTTAAATAGGATAATCTAATGGCAGTAATCAGCACACAGAGTGAACTCCCTCTTGTAAAAAGCGCATCAATTGTTTTTCCTAATTAAGATGAATATTATTCCTGTGAAATGAACCAAAAAGTTGTTTGAAACCGGAAATCCCAAAAGAGATCTATAATCTAGAAGGATAATTGCATACAATTTTAATTGAAAGAAAAGGAGAGGCCTGTTTTTATCTTTGCTTTTTTCAAAACCTTGAAAGTAATCAACCTGTTGTCCAATTAACAATGTTTTAATATTACTATCATCTGACCTAAAACTGGACATTTGATATATTGGAAACTGTTGTAGAATTTTAAAAAATAAATGGCAAAATGACTACTGGCTACAGTTAAGTCCAACATGGCACTTTAATGAAATAAAGTTACAAATTTTTATTAATATCCCCAGAAATAAAGTATATTTTATTGTTGATTAAAGATTAGGTGCTGTGACTATTCACAGAAATATGCACTCAAACTTTGTTCATTGTGGATGAGAGGAAACATCTATTTTGTTGAAATACAAATTACACTGAGAAATTTTCTTTATTTAAATTGTTGTCATTTATCTCCAATCTGTTAAAGATTTTTGGTAATGCTGAAGATTTATTCTGTTCAGTTTTAATAGATACATGTCAACAAAATATATATTTACATTTCAACTCATTTCACATAGTAATTCAGAACTTTGGCTGCTTATTTAAATTTGCACACTTATAAGGCAGAAAGAAATAATTTGAATAAGCAGATGTATTATTTATCCAATAATTTGTTACATTGACCCTGCTCTTTGTTATGGACAGGAGGTTAATTTTGTTTGCTTTCTAAAATGTCACGTTATGTTAGTTGTACTAAAGATGTTACATAGTGGATGCAAAAAATAAAATAATAAATTAAAATTTTTGATTCCTGGTATTTCAGTTTAGCATCTTGGCAGCATAAACCTATTAGAAATATATATTTCCATGTTCAAATAGGGATGAATTTGGCTCCCCATTCGTTAGAAGGGGCTGATGTTAGATTTTCTCTCACACACTAAATATAGTGGTACCTCATTCAAGGTGAGAAAATTCAGGTTAAATTTCTAGGTACGTTTTTTAAATTTTTTTTAATTTTTTGGATATTGTCCAGATGCAGTGTATGTAGTTTCAGGTTTTTTTTTTTTAATTTATTTATTTTTGGCTGTGTTGGGTCTTCGTTGCTGTGCGCGGGCTTTCCCCAGTTGCGGCGAGCAGGGGCCACTCCCCAATGCGGTGCGAGGGCCTCTCATTGTGGCGGCTTCTCCGGTTGCAGAGCACGGGCTCTAGGCGTGTGAGCTCAGCAGTTGTGGCTCACGGGCTCCAGAGCACAGGCTCAGTAGTTGTGGCGCACGGGCTTAGTTGCTCTGCGGCATGTGGGATCTTCCCGGACCAGGGCTCGAACCCGTGTCCCCTGCATTGGCAGGCGGATTCTCCACCACTGCACCACCAGGGAAGCCCTCTAGGTACGTTTTAAAAATAGTAATATGGAAAGAATATCAGCAAAATACACAGTATATAATCTCTCATTTACAGTATATAATTTGAATTGATATAAGTGAATTTTGCAAATAAATGAAATTTACCCTTTTAATCATTAAAACCTTTTTCATTTTAACAACTCCCAAATCGCCCAATATTATCTTTTGCTCTGTATAGTAAGTTTAAGGATATATTATTTCATTGTAAAATTCTAGGGCTAGAAAGGAATTTAGATTTTATTAAAAATCTTCCAGTATGACTGCTCAATTTAACAGATCAGGAATTTTGAACCCAAGTGTATGATATGTCTTACTCAATATCATACAACTAATCTTGGTTCCTCAGTTCTTACTGGTGGTGAATAGGTGTGAAAAGCCTCTAGCTTTTCAATGTGTTCTTCTCTGGTCCCTCCCAGCTTTGCTAGTTTGCCTTCCAGTTTGTGAGCTAGACAATCAGAGAACCAGTTCTGTCATAATTTTATGCAGACTGAGAACAAGTAAGATGGAAGTGAGGACCTGGGAAGCATTAATGTGAACTGTATTAGATCCTTACTGGAGCACCTCTCCCTCCCTAAAATGTCTTCTAAAATTATTGGCTTATTTCCAGATAAGTTGCTGGACACGTGAGATGTAATTACAATTGATATTTTAATGCTGAGTTTACAATGTATGATAAATTACTCTTGAGAAGAAATCTTTAATCTCAAAAATATTTGATTATTTGCATTATTTATTATGCTTACTATAATATGATTTATTAACATTATTTTAGGTTAAAACCACCACTTCTGCTAACATACTTTGTTTTCTTTTAATCTTGGATCTTAAAATAAGTCTGCACATTCAAGTTGCAAAGATGACAATTGGTTGTAGCTGGGTAAATTACACAGTAGATTTTAGATCAAAGTTTTCTGCTATTACTAACTAGTATGATCTACTGACAAAGTGTGAGTTTATTTTAAAAGGTTTACCTTCATATTTTGGCCTTTTCCTATGTAGATTTTTCCTTCTGAAAAAAGTTCATAAAACACCAAATACTTATATGCTAAAAACCAATGTGAAGCTGCAGATCTTTTTATTTCAGTTTAAAAAGGTTTATTTTTTTTCACACATATGCCTGAATTATAGGAGTGCTTCTGTATTAGAGTAAAATTAATAAAAGTAATAGCTTCAACCTAATTTTAAATGCTTCATTGTTTTATTGTATAATTTTACTCAATTAATCTTCAATTTGTATTTTTAGTTCCTTATGGGATTAGGAAGGTTTGGGAGGTTTTTGTTTTCTTTTTTAATTGTATAAGATCATTTTGGTTATGCAATTGTCACAAAGAGGTATTTCCTCAACTGTATGTATATATATATTTTGTTAATAATAATATACTGTTTTGAATAGCCTGTTATTCAAATAATGCTTTTATTCGGATAAGAATAATAATACATATTTATTATAGGAAATTCAGAAAATTAAGAAGAAATGAAGACTACTGAACTACCTATGTTCCCACTGTTTGTGTGCCTTTTGTTAGTCTTTTTTCTAAGCCTACAGAGTATGGTTCCAATTGTCTCTCCTCTCAATACACAAGCACAAATGCGCACAACATATAATGTATTTATAATGCGTTCTGCTTTTTCACTTAACATAGCACTTTTCGATGATTGGTTTATTGCAAAGTGATTTTTTTCTACAGTGAGAAATTCCTTCTTTTTATAGGGAATATGCAAGAACCACTGGGGGGAAAAATTTTGTAGGAGACAGTAATAACTTGTTAAGGAATATCATTTTACATGGACCTTTCCCATTCAATAAGATTGATTTTTATTGTTATTTAAATTGTAAAGAGGTTATGATTAAGACTAAATTTAATATTACCATTTCAAGTCATAAAGACAACAAAACTATGAGTTTAGACAAAATCATACAGTAGCTAGCTTGCCTTGGAGAAGTTATGATATATACTTTTAGAAAACAAACATTTTAAAATTCACAGATGCTGCAAAGCCCTGGTCAAACATAGATTACAATCAGTTTTTATGTAACAGTAAAAATTCCAAAGGACTCTTACCCACCCACTCTCAATATGTATCACAGATATGCTTCTTCTTTTTGCTCACAGAAAGTAAACCACATTTATTTCTATATCTGTGTGTATTTTAAAATAAATTACCGCAGAAAACAAAATATGGAGTACACTGTGTTCAAATGCAAACCAACAGAGAAAGCAAAAACCTTATATTCCCTCTGAAGAGCCTGTAGCATAGTTGGTGAGAATTTTGGAATGCTTATAGAATTTGAATGCGGTATCCATTTATTTCAAGAGTATATGCTACCTTATAATTATCAGATCGTTCAATACATTTAGCAAATGATACTCCACTTTTATTATAACAATTCATTTTTTCTTGTTTGTGTTCAGTACTATCAAATATAGAAAGAACTCTTTACTTACCATTCGGGGAAAGATGAAATTTATCATTGTTCCATAAATACTCTGGAAAGCAAAGAAAATATTATTATTTATTATATCTCCATCCACAGGGATCCTAACTGCCAAATGTAATGCATCAGCACCAAAACAAAAATGAAGTAAATCTATTGCAGAAAACACAAATCAGTGTTCTAAGAATTCTTGAATGTGTATTACATGCCTTTGGACAGAGCTACTTTAGGATTAAACAACTGTTGTGAAAAGTACTTTCAAAGTCAGGAATAAAACATTTTATTTTCCCCCCAAAATATTATTGGATTAAGAGAATACTGTCAAAAGTTTTTTTTTTTCTTTCTCCCCTTTAGGTCAGCTGAATTTTTCATTGATAACAGATAGGACAGCTATACTTAAAACTCTTTAAGGAAAACTGAGGGGCATTTTACTTTCTTGAAGTCAGCATTAATGACAATTGCATCTATTTACATGCAAATACATTTCGTTTTTGGAATCTTGAACTGAAAATCTGATGTAGGAGCTGAAAACAGAATTAAGAGTCCAAGCTCTTATTTTTCCACACTAAATAAGTGATAATAAAGAGCTACATTTTTCCTTATTGTTTTCTGTTGATTAAAAACAGGTTTTAATTGCATCACATGGTAAGAATTAGAACAAATTTGTATTTTGAAGGTATATACGTTCTTAAATTTATTCTGTCCTTTAAATTTTTTAAATTAACATTGACTTTCACAATTAATAATTAGTACAAAATAACCTTTCTTAGTGTCAATAGTTCTAATATATGTATACATATAGCTGATTCACTTTGTTGTACAGCAGAAACTAACACAACATTGTAAAGCAATTATACTCCTATAAAGATATTAAAAAAAGAAAAAGGAACTTGTCAGGATGTAAGAAAATATGCTTTTCTCATATCCTGATATATAATGTCATTACATATTGGTCATTTTCTGTTCCTTTTATGTTCTTGTAAGAATCATAAACTTTTGGTCATTTTCTGTTCCTTTATGTTTTTGTAAGAATCATAAACTTAATCTAGAGAAAAACACACAGAGTACATCTCCCTCTGCTAAAACTAGATGATAGCATAAATAACATATGCAGAAAAGGGATTTACTTTAATTTTTGGATAATGACATTTCATATCCTTTGATGTTTTATTCGAATAAAGTAATCCTGACTAAAAATTATAATGTGTTAGTGTCACTTGAAATCATTATTTCCAAGAAAGATGATGTTTCAGTAAATGAAAATTAGTGAAAATTTCAAATGACAAATACTGACAAAATTTACTGACTTTTCACTGGAGGATAAAATTAAGATTTGAAAGGTGTCCTACTTAGTTTTTCACATAGAAAATATCTTATTTTTAGACTTTTTTTTTTTTTCCGGTATGCGGGCCTCTCACTGTTGTGGCCTCTCCCGTTGCAGAGCACAGGCTCTGGATGCACAGGCTCAGCGGCCACGGTTCACGGGCCCAGCTGCTCCGCGGCATGTGGGATCTTCCCGGACTGGGGCACGAACCCGTGTCCCCTGCATCGGCAGGCGGACTCTCAACCACTGTGCCACCAAGGAAGCCCTTTTTAGACATTTTTAATCTAAAGAAACGTTTGGGTAGTAAATGTGGAAGTCTGACATTCTATAATAATTGAGGAATTCTCCCCACAAGCATAGTTTCTCTTAAGAAAGCTGTTTTTCATATTTAATTATAAATATTAATAATTTATTTAAAATTTTTTGTATTTATTGATTTTTAATGAAAGATATTCAAGGGAAAATTTTAGACTTAGAAATACTTTATTGTGTGTAGTGCTTATTTCTGAAGAATTATTAATACAACTTTTGATATTATAGCTTATATTTATAATTACTAAACTGCTAAAAAAAAAAGTCAAAGTATTTTTAAGCATCAGCTCCTGAAGAGGGCAGCACGTTCTAGATATTATTGAATTTCAAGCTCAAATATGACAGCTTTGGCTTTAGTATACTTTTTTTTAAGAACTAGAGGGGGAAAAAATGGATTTTTTTTTTTATAGATGTCTACTCCCATGATACAATAAACCAGCAGAAATTCTAGGCAGCTGCAGACCAAGGTCAAAACTGTATTTGATTATTACAAAAGAACATTCAAATTAGACACCTAAAGCAATGTATTTAGAAAGGGAACAACAAAATACTAGTAAGGAGACTTTCCATGAGGAATGTGTTTTATCTTAATACTGCAGATAACTTTTCCTATTGGCAGTGCATTGACTGTCAAAACTACTAAAGGGGTTAGATTTAATTATCTCACTTCTTGCACATTTCATCTCAATTGCTATGGCAACATTCAGTTGCCTCAGCAGCAATGCACACTTTAATCAGATATTTCCTCCTCATTTCTCTATGAGCCAAAACTGTGTAGTCAAATTTACAACCAAGTCCTGATAAATCTGATAACACTTCTTACAATTTAATGGCAACTTGCCTCCACCCACACATATAAATATTTTCAGAGAGGTTTGTAACTATTGGACAAGTATAAGACTTGATAAGAACATACACTTGGACTTTCCTACTTCATTGATATTTCTTTGCTATTTCTGTCACTATTCTTTATTAGAAGTTTTTTACAAATTCAAAACTCACTCCAGCAAGTCACTAACGTGGGTCACCTGACCTCAATAGGAGAGCTGATGAGAAAACAACCTCCAACATTCAGATGTCAACCCTCCTCAAAAGCCTATTGAATTATTTACCTTTTATCTGAACACACTTTGAATTGGCACATCAAAGAGGCTTTTTCTATTTCTTGAAAGCAGGTAAAAGAAGGAAAGAAAATAATTCAAGACAAAGCAAAATCTGATATAGGAAGAAAACTGTAGGGTATCAGACTTAAATGGAGGGCCAAGCATGAAGAAAATTTGGTTAAGCTTCAGTAATGAAGCAATTTAATGAAAAGTGAAAGCATGATGCATTAAATTGTTGATGTCACGTGGGTGAATATTAACCATCTACACTGTTGGACAAATCATCACTTTAGCATTTTGCAAAAGACTAGAGAAACTTTTGTGGGCAGATAAGGAATATCCAAACTGTCTTCAAGTCCGATTTAAAGTGTTAGCTTATTATATTTTTATAAATGTTTGGAATTTTTTTAAATAGTAACTTTTAATTTGATACTGTATAATAAAAATTATTTTAAACTGTGATTAAGCAGCAAAGTAATCTAAGGTCTTCCTAACAATTTTAGTGGAGGCTATAAATTTGTATTTAGATAACAAACATTTTATCCTGAAGTTGTGATAGTTCTTTGGTGAGAAATTTTATACCCGTAGCTGACAGTAATATTTCAGCATCGTTTTTCAATCACCACTTTGTAGTGTCTAGTAAAATTTTCATTAATTGAGACCACCAAAAAGATGTTTTCTGTACCTGGTTCTACCAGTCCAACATTTTAATAGCAATTTCTAGATTGCCTTATGTATTACAGACCACTAAACATAGCATTCAATCAAAACTTAACCAAACATAAAAAATATTCTGTAAAATACAAGTCATATATTTTGAACTTTGAGCTGATTATTAGCATATTATGTTCAAAATGTAGTTATTGAAAAGCTAACTTCTCATTAATGATGAAGTTTGGAAGCCGCATAACCTTAAGAATAGCTGAAGGAATAGATGTTTAAAAAGAGAAACCTATACAGGAGGGGAAGCATGAAACCTGTCTTCAAATATTTGAAAGTCTTATGTAAAGGAGACAGTGAGTGTCTTAGAAAGCTAAGACAAATGATACAAGTTCCAGAAAAGCAGATTCCAGCTCTCTATAAAGAAAAACTTAAAACAATTAGAATTACTTAAACAATGGCACAAACTATGAAGCCCCAAGTTCCTTGTCTAAGCATATTCCATGTACTGTTTGCATATGAACCCTTTATTTTCTGTTGCTTGATTCTGGGACAACGTTGTAAAAATGTGGTAGAAGCACTCCACAAATTTGGATCTGGGAGTTCAGATGAGTCTTAACGAATTTTTCAAGTACCAGTGCTTTATATTGGTATGGAAACCTAGCAATGGTCTGCAAACAGCATATTCAGCAGGAAGTTTGCGAATCCTACTCTGGAGAAATGGTCTAAATGAGATAAACAAACAGTTCTTAGTGAAGAGCTATCTAAAACCTCCAAGGAGACATGTAAATTGGTCCTAATTGGCATTCCTTCAAGAATCTCAGTAGATGGCAGGGATTGAATAGAGGTGAAGAATGAGTTCCCCTTTCAGTCTTGACTTGGCTCTTCTACCTGAAGCTGGGGTGCTGCCAGACAAGGTGTACACCACTGCCTATGTTAGACTTGTTCTCTGGATGAAAGGAAGATTTTGGCATTATTCTCAAACTCTATATTCACTTAAGAAATAATAATTGCTCAATTAAGGGTCCAGAGCTTTTTTTCTGTACCCAGAGAAATTAAAAGTTAAAGAGAAAATTGCACGCCACGTGGGAATGCTCATTTTCAGCAAGATTGCTGAATAAGATAAAACTGTAACCGATTTGAAGGTTATAAATATAAAGAAGTTGTTGATTCTTGAGTCAAAGTAATGTTCACTTTTTGTGTAATACTAGATTCTGTAAAGTTTTAGTTTATGTTAGTTGGAAATAGTCTTTTTACTTAGATTTTGAAATTTCCTTGTGTGATCCTCTCTTGAATCACTTTGAAGGAAACAAGGGGCTCACAAAGGTCTTGCATAGTATGTAACCTTTATGTACTCCAGTGCTGTTGTTTAGAGCATGAGATCTTTTGAAGAATGGCTGTCTACCAGAAGTATCTCTTTCTATCTAAAGAGCTGATGAGTTGTTTTGCAGCACCAAGAAATGCTAACTTGTATTTTTACTCTCAAAGACTATGGGATGTTAGTACTTCATTAAGTATTTTATCTCCCTTGCCCCTCCGGGCCTCTGCAAATCAAATCTTTATATTATGTTGTTTAAAATTACACCTGCTGGGCTTCCCTGGTGGTGCAGTGGTTGAGAGTCCGCCTGCTGATGCAGGGGACACGGGTTCGTGCCCCGGTCCGGGAAGATCCCACATGCCGCGGAGTGGCTGGGCCCGTGAGCCATGGCCGCTGAGCCTGCGCGTCCGGAGCCTGTGCTCCGCAACGGGAGAGGCCACAGCAGTGAGAGGCCCGCATACCGCAAAAACAACAAAAACAACAAAAAAATTACACCTGCTGAGATTTTGCTGGCAAATGGTCTTGAAACTTTTTCCCAAAATCCTCACCCGCAAAATCTTTTACTAGCCCGCCCCTTTTGGTTGGTTGTGCTCCAACCAGTCTCTGGTGAGCACGAACATAAGTTACAGAGAAACAGAAATATTTCCATGGCACTCTGGAGGAACGTTTTGATCCAAAAGACACTACTAGTAAACCAAAGTGTCATTGCAAATTCATGAACATTTCCTTATGTCATGAGTAGCAGTAGAAGGAAAGGGCTTCATTTGTGCAATAGTTGTTCCATGTGTGCAAACAAGTATTTATTTAGTGCCTACCATGTCTGAAAGCTAAGGAGCCACCAAAAGACAAATAGGGGCTACTTTAAAATTCTGGTAGCAGAAACGAACACACCATTGTAAAGCAATTATACTCCAATAAAGATGTTAAAAAAAAGATTATGGTATTTGTTGAATGAATGAAGAAAAATACATTGCTGGCCTAAAAAAACCTTACAATAATCTATAGGGTTCTGAATTTAAGATGAAACAAAGCACAATCTCTGTTTTGTCTCCCAGTTAAAATGTTAATCTATTTCATGCCACAGAAGCTTTTAATATATTTCAACATTACTTCCTTCATTTAAGTAGATGTAACTGAGAAAAAGCACAAATCATATAGTTTTACCCAATATGGTCCTGCACCCCTACATCTACCAGCTTGCATTTCTTGCCTGTGGAGTTTAAGGTATCTCTACTGAACCATTATTGCTCTGACTGTGAGTTTAATGAGGGCAGGGGAAATCTGCCTTTTTGTTTTCATTCTGGCCAGTGCAATAGTGCCTGGTAAACAATAATAAGCATTCAGAAAATGATTATTCAATGAATAATGTATGAATAGTAAGAGGAATGAAACGGCGTTGACCTAAATGCAAGAACTATTCAGGAAGGTTAGTGTAGTTTGAAATGGTCTTAGTTGGACAGAAGATATGAGATTTTTTCACTGGGCCTTCAGGAATGGATGGGGTTTAAATAGCAGGTAGGAAGGAAATAAAGTATTTCTAGTAGAGTTAAGAACATGAGCAAAATTCAATTGCTTTGAATGCAGAGATATTAGTGAAAGGATTTAATCCTTCTTGATGGGACCATGGGTTGTATTATGGGTTAGTGATTTTGTTTGGTTTAGATTAATAGGTATTGTAGAGAAGTGCTTCTCAAATTTTAATTTGCATACCTGGGGATCTTGTTAAACTGTAGACTTTAATTTGTAGGTCTGGATTGAGGTATGAGATTATCTATTTCTAACAAGTTCCCAGATGATGTTGGTGCTGGTGCTAGACCCTGAACTGCAAGACTGCAGAGGGTTCTTAAAGCTAGACAGTCATTTTGTACTTGATACAGCAGGCATTTGAGAACTACTCTACGTTTTCCGGCAGTTATGGCATGATGAAAACTGCATTTAGGAAGATTAGTATGTCAACCTCACGGAAAGTATGCTAACAAAGAGAGAATGTGGATATAGGAAAACTGGCTGGGAGGCTGTCTTACACTTTATCTGTGTATTTCACAGATTTGGTGCTCAGTTACCTGTTGATTGATTAGTCTGTGTGGACATGGTCAATTCAAAAGCACTTTCTCAATGCAATAATTGTGGGCCCACTGACTTTTTGAGAAGAAGTCAAATTTAGGTAAAACACATGGGGAATCCATGAATGCTCTTCCCCTCCTCTCCATCTGGAAAAACTGTATTTATTCTTTAAAAGACTTGAAATATTAACTCTTCTGTTCTTCTCACACTATAAAATGTAATTATTCCCTCGCAAGTATCTCTCAAACTCTGATCTTATTATATCATAATGATAATAATAATTAGTAATAGTAATACAACTAGTGTTTTTTGAATGCTTATTAATAGCCCCAGGAAAATTGCTAAGTTTTATAATTAAATCCTTATAATAATGTTGTGAGGAATACTGCTATTATCATCCCTATTCTTACAGATTGAAAAAAAAGAAAGAGTACTTGCATGCCCTAATATGGTGTCAGGTACATAACAATAAATAGATTTATTCAGAGAGCGATCAATCAAAATGTATTCTAAGAAATCACTGATTTATTTTATTTTTTAAATTTATTTATTTTTGGCTGCGTTGGGTCTTCATTGCGGTGCACGGGCTTCTCATTGTGGTGGGTGGCTTCTCTTGTTGCGGAGCATGGGCTCTAGGCTCACGGCTTCAGTAGTTGTGGCACACGGGCTCAGTTGCTCCGCGGCATGTGGGATCTTCCCGGACCGGGGCTCAAACCCGTGTCCCCTGCATTGGCAGGCAGATTCTTAACCACTGTGCCACCAGGGAAGTCCAAGAAATCACTGATTTCTTAACATAGCTTCTGTTTTTGCATTGTATCTTTGTCTTTGTTCCTTGATCTCCAATAATTGTGATAATGGTTAGAACTAGTGACTGTTTCCTATGTTCCAGGTACTACTTTAAGCAATTTACATGTGTTGTCTCTTTTAATGCTCATAATAATCCTAGGACTTGGGTGTTATTATTACTCTCATTTTACATATGAAGAAAATGAGGTATAAAGAGGTTAAATAATTTGTCTAAGTTTCTATAACTATAGAGCAGGAGATTTGTATTCTGAACGCATTATAGTATGTTATTGACTTTAGCCTAACTTGTCCTTAGTAACATGGAATTCTGAGTGTTTTCTTAAATGAATACCATAAATTTCTTCAAATGATAATACTTGTGAAAAGTTAATTTTCTCCCAAATTAAGAAAGAGTCCATGAAGTCCAAGAAGCCTTGTTATTATTTCTTGGCTTCTGTCAGCACACCACCATGCCTAACGAAAAGGAACTCCCTGAAGCTGGCATCCATTTAGCATGGGGCAAAATCTTTTCGATAAAATGCCAGCAAATCTCAGATAACCTGGGCCCCACATACTTCTCACCTCTCCAGTCATATTCCAGCCCCCTTATACCACAACTCAATTCCACAGAAGAATGAAGAATATTTCTCAAAATAGGGAAAGGCGTATTCAAAAGGTAGTCCCCTTTACATTTTTTTTCCTTTGGGGAAAGATAGCCAGCTTCTGTGATCCCTTGCTAGTAATAAGAATAATAATGACAATCTTCCAGATAGTTTAAATGTGCAGATATGGTAATAATTATTACTTGTTTGACCAGCTAAACCAGAGATCAAACACAAGTAAAACATTTCATTTTATTCCACTACATGAGGGTAATATTCTAATCTAAATATTTAAATTATAGACAAATTTGATATTACGATGTCATAGTTTTTTTTTTTTTTTGCGGTACGCGGGCCTCTCACTGTTGTGGCCTCTCCCATTACGGAGCACAGGCTCCGGAGGCTCAGGCTTAGCGGCCATGGCTCACGGGTCCAGCCGCTCCGCGGCACGTGGGATCCTCCTGGACCGGGGCACGAACCCGTGTCCCCTGCATCGGCAGGCGGACTCTCAACCACTGCGCCACCAGGGAAGGCCCAATGTCATAGTTTTTGAAATTATGTACTTTCATATATTGTTTTAAAGAAAAGTATCCAATATTCCTGTAGTATCCTATCAATTGGCACATTACTTGTTATGTTAATACTGATCTCATGATTAAGGGGATCATTGTAAAATTGCTCTTTTTTTCCCTTTTTTTACAACTATATTATTTATTTATTTATATCAGTATGGACTTGTGGATATACATTTTATCCAGAGGGATATAATCTGCTGTTACTATTAGTCAGTTTGATTTTCAAGTAGTCTCAGATATGGTCATCATGATCCCCATTAACCTGACTTCTTTTTTGACATGTCCCTGGCGTCGTGTGAGTAACTTCCATACTTTTGGCATAATAAGATAACCAAGGTTTGGGAGGAGGGTGTGCAGAGGTGCCCATTGTTTTGGGTGTGTCATTGTTCTCAGGATCTGGAACCAAGGAACTATATGTATGAAGAAAACATCTATTTATATAGCTATCTCTACATGTATGTACACATATTAACATCTCTATTTACCTCTGTCTCTATCTATGAAACTTCAGGAGTTCACACTGATATCTCCATTCCAAACCAACGCCACAGTATCCAATGTAGTTTCTCTCTTTTCATATTTGTGACTACTTCCTGCAACAATGAAAACCCTAACTCCCGATTATCCTTAACATAGTTACTTATTTGATCAATCTCTCTGTGTGTAACCAATACCCTATTGCTGCTAAACACACCCTCCACCCTCCTCACCCTTCCTGAGCCACAATACTGCTCTTTAGGCTGCAGAGGCTCTCCTCGTCCACACTTCCTACGGATGATGCTTATCTTCTTTGTCCCCACACAATTTAGGCCTAAATTGCTCAGGAAAAAAAGGGAAGGAAAGAAAATAAAAAAGGCAAGGGGAAAGGAATATGAAAAGAAGAAGAGACTTGAGAACTTGAAATACTTTTAACCTGCTTGTTTGCTGCGTGGATTCCAATGCTGCTGCATATTACAGACTTAACTGAAAAGTTTTCTTTCTATTTGAGAAACTAAAAACAAAATAATAAGCCCACTTTAACTGACTAGACTTCACATATTTGGCAAATATTTATTAAGTGCCTGCTCTGTGCCAGTATAACAAATTTTAGTAAAAACCCAATTAGCTGCAGTTCTCAATTAATCAATATATTTCACTTACTTGCCTTTCAGGGAAATTGGCCAATTATAAGAAATCACATCCAAACTGAAGATTTATTCAAAACAGGGTCAGTTATGAAGTCAGTATGGATTTTACTGTAACTCCCATGACATATATTATACTATATAATAATAAATGGTATTCAGAATTATGATTCTAAAAAAGAATATGAAGCTCAATCATAATCAAAATATTGCCATGGTCACTACAGAGATTTTAGAAATCTTTTCAACAAATATAGTTAGCTTTATTCACTTCACTACGAAATTATATTCCCCAAACAACGAATTTCTAGTTTATTTATTCACTTATTTATGAAGCATCTATATGTATCAGGCACATTTTAAGAAAATAAAAATCTATCAAACTTTCTGTTCTCATGGAGCTTACTATCTAGTGCGGGGAAAAAAGACAAACAGGCATATGTTGTATGCCAGTTTATTATAAATGCTGAAAAGAAAAATAAGATGATAAAATAGAGTATGAATGAGTGGAGGTAATGGTAGGTGAGCTGTCTTAGACAGATGGTTAGTTTTTTTTTCATTCATTTGTCATTTTATCCAATGAGATTATCTTTCTCAGGATGAGAAATATATTATTCGCATATTTGTTGGCTGGTTTTCTTTAACTTTGGGTCAAATTTATAGTGAACTCTTAGCTGCATCTAAATCATTTTGTAAAAATTACAAAATATCAAACAAGATGGTAAATTGGGAAGGTAGAAGGGAAAGAAAGACTTAGTTGAGGAAGCAGTTCAAGTGGACTTTTAAATTGAAAAAGAAACTTTCTGGGAATTCCCTGGTGGTCCAGTGGTTAGGACTCCACACTTGCACTGCTGAGGGTGAAGGTAAAATCCCTGGTTGGGGAACTAAGATCCTGCAAGCTGTGCAGCCAAAAAAAAAAAGAAAAAAGAAAAAGAAACTTTCTTATATTGCTTAGGTTGTCTACATGAGTTACAATATCTTCATAATTTTTAAAAATTATTTTTATTAAAAAATTGTCATAGTGGGGGCTTCCCTGGTGGCGCAGTGGATAAGAATCTGCCTGCTAATGCAGGGGAGATGGGTTCGAGCCCTGGTCCAGGAAGATCCCACATGCTGTGGAGCAACTAAGCCCATGCACCACAGCTAGTGAGCCTGCGCTCTAGAGTCCATGAGCCACAACTACTGAGCCTGTGCGCCACAACTACTGAAGCCCGTGTGCCTAGAGCCCATGCTCCGCAACAAAAGAAGCCACTGCCATGAGAAGCCCTCACACCACAACGAAGAGTAGCCCCCGCTCGCTGCAACTAGAGGAAAGCCTGCATGCAGCAACAAAGACCCAACGCAGCAAAAATAAAATAAATAAATTTTAAAAATATATGATTATCTCTAAAAAAAGAGTCATAGTAGCTGAATTATACTTCAGTCTGCTGATAGAGCTCATGTGTCCTTGAACAAGAATGAACAGAAAATGAAGCAATTGAAATAGACAAAATCTATAAATCTTCCTATTGTTCATTAGCCACTTTCCAGATAAATATTTCAGTAACTCCCACAAATAGTGACTCAGTTTTAATCATTTAGGTTGTGGATATGGTCCAAAAGTCTTCTATTATTCCCAAGCAAAAACCGGCATTTTATTTCTTATCTCAATAGGTATATGTCTACTCTAATAATACCATTATACATTTAAAGAATTGATATTTTCAATTAAGAGGAAAGAAAAGTAAGAAAATGAAAGTGGTTGAATTCTAAGATAGATTAGTAAACAGAAGTCAATAGTATCCATATGTAAAGAAAGAGCGTTGGACAAGGGAATTTGAGTTCTGGATTGAATGCTCCCGCATACTTGTGAAACTTGGGGCAAATCACTCCTCTCTTATCTCTAGTCTTCTCTTTGGTAAAATGAATGTGATGTTAGCTTCTGTCTAAAGTCACAACTTAGAAATAAGATCCTAGAATTAAAACAAACAAAAAACCCAATAAAAAATCTACTGGTTCTATTTCTACATACACACTTTCTCTCTCACTACATATATATTATTAAAGGAAAAATTGTTTTTTCAGTCAAATAAGATATGTTGATACTCAATTATTAAAATTCCTTTTCAGTAAGATTACTGTTCTATTCCTTTCAATCCTTTCAAAAATTACAGTAATCCTCTCAAATGATTACATTTGAGGAAAAAGAAAGGGTGGGAGAAAGACCTACAGTATGTTTTTCTCTTGATCTTTATTTTTTGATAGTGTTCACAAAATATGACTCCATCTTTTTCTTTTTTTATGACTACATCTTAAAGATTTAGATTTCACACATGTTCAAAAATATTTTACAGGAAAATATCCTGGTACATTCTACATTATTTCTCAAATAAATAATATTTAAAGTACAAGTTTGAATTAGTTTACTTATTCTTGAAGAGAACAGTAACCAAAAATAGCTACTATACTACTTAAATTATTGGCAAGAGAATCCAATAATAAGGCTTATTAGCTATAATAATATCTTGACTTTTATATAGTACATTTATTCACAGTAGAGAACACTTTACACAATATGCATATCATTTTCTAGTTCATTCTCAAGGGCACTTTATAAAATATAGGTTAAATAGTTTTAAAAATATTTGTTTATTTCACTCATTTTGCTTTCATAATATTTAGTATCCTATACTTTCAATTTAATAAATTATTCCTTTTTAATACATACCAATGTTAATATTATACACATATACTTGCAAAGGCACAATGTCCACTGGCAAGGAGCATACAACTGGCATTTTAAAAATCAAAATCAAATCGAAAAACTTTCCACAAAATAATCAAAATATACAAACAAATAACTCTGAACTTTCATTTTATTTATCCCTGTACATTATATTATTATATAATAAATTGTATTTTAATTTATTTCTTTTTAACCAAGCAGTACTGAATCCATTGAAAAATCTCCTCTGACATGACATGCTTTTATATCCTTCTCTGAATTGATGAGCATAGGAATACTTATTCTTTTGGCCTCAAGCCATTTTATACGGTAAACAAAGTTACATGAGGTTTTATTAAAACCTCAAATACGGGACTTCCCTGGTGGCGCAGTGGTTGAGCGTCCGCCTGCCGATGTAGGGGACGCGGTTTCGTGCCCCGGTCCGGGAAGATCTCACATGCCGTGGAGCGGCTGGGCCCGTGAGCCATGGCCGCTGAGCCTGCGCGTCTGAAGCCTGTGCTCCGCAACGGGAGAGGCCACAACAGTGAGAGGCCCGCATACCGCAAAAAAAAACCTCAAACACAAAACTAGCCAACCACCACGTGGATGACAAATTTGAATGGGAGGGAAAAGCAGCTCAAAGGCTTTGCAAGCTGGCTGATAAAATATATAAACACTGAGCAGCCTAGAAACCACAGGACAAAGCTACCATTTTCTCCCCTTATAAATCCATAAATACTATTTATGTATTATCACATAAATTTAAATTCAAAGGTGGAACACTATTATCTTTCACAGGACTATTGTGAGGGTGAACTGAGATCATATTAACTGAGTGTGTACTAAGAGCTGGGCTCTATTTTATTTTATATCTTTTAAGAGATTAAAAAAAATTTTTTTTTAAATTTATTTTTGGCCGCGTTGGGTTTTCGTTGCTGAGCGTGGGCTTTCTCTAGTTGTGGTGAGCAGGGGCTGCTCTTCGTTGCGGTGCGCGCACTTCTCATTGCGGTGGTTTCTTTTGTTGTGGCCCGCAGGCTTCAGTAGTTGTGACACGCGGGCTCAGTAATTGTGGCTCGCAGGCTCTAGAGCGCAGGCTCATTAGTTGTGGCGCACGAGCTTAGTTGCTCCGCAGCATGTGGGATCTTCCTGGACCAGGGCTCGAACCCGTGTCCCCTGCATTGGCAGGGGGATTCTTAACCACTGCGGCCGCCAGGGGAATCCCTGGGCTCTATTTTAGTTGTATCTACCCATTTAATCTTCACAACCATGCTGTAACTATTAGAATAAACCATATGAAATTGACATTTCTGTAGGTGAAAAACTGTTGAATTTCAACCTAATACTATTGTTTCTCTCATCTTACAAATGAGGAAACTGGGGAACAGAGAGGTTAAGTAACTTGCTTAAGGAGAATCACTGTTTTTCCCATCTTACAATTGAGGAAGCTGAAGCTCAAGAAAGAATAAGTGGCTTTCCCAAGGATACACAGCTATCTACTTCTCAGAGAGATAGATCAAGAGAGACTATATCTGGGGTTCCCTGGTGGCGCAGTGGTTGAAAGTCAGCCTGCCGATGCAGGGAACATGGGTTCATGCCCCGGTCCGGGAAGATCCCACATGCCGCGGAGCGGCTGGGCCTGTGAGCCATGGCCGCTGAGCCTGCGCGTCCGGAGCCTGTGCTCCGCAACGGAAGAGGCCACAACAGTGAGAGGCCCGCGTTCCACAAAAAAAAAAAAAAAAAAAAAAAAAGACTATATCTGCCTATGCACTTTGTAAATTTTATATTGTTAAAAAAGTTAAACTATTTTTATTCTTCATATTATGAAGTCTTCTTAGCTTCACAATGGGTCTTTAATAACCCAAAGGGAATGCTGCATCTAGTTATCAAGACAAAAGGCTTTTGTTTGTTTGTTTTGCGGTACGCGGGCCTCTCACTGTTGTGGCCTCTTCCGTTGCGGAGCACAGGCTCCGGACGCGCAGGCTCAGCGGCCATGGCTCACGGGCCCAGCCGCTCCGCAGCATGTGGGATCTTCCTGGACCAGGGCACGAACCTGTGTCCCCTGCAGCGGCAGGTGGATTCTCAACCACTGTGCCACCAGGGAAGCCCGACAAAAGGCTTTTGTACTTATCAGCTTCTGAGATGCTTCCCCTTTGAACTGACAAGGTGAGCTGCAGTTACCCATCTCCGGCTTTTTCTGTTATCAACTCAATGCTTAATGATCGTTAAGGTACCGGAGTACTTTGGTTTCTTAAATTAATTCCTATGCTGTCCTTGAAACAAGTGAGGTGCAAGGGTTATTGTGGATAACATTAAAAAAATTTATGAAACATTATCATCTCAAGTAACATACAGATAATCTTCAAACATAATTTCATGTGATTTAATTTGAGCTGGAATCGGGGGAAAGTATACACAACAGAAGAAAGAGGAACATAAACAGGGACACCTGGTTGTTGCATTTTGCTCTTCTGCTCTATTTTCACCAATGTCTCAGACACTGCCTTGCCATAAGTTAGGCACTTTGAGACATTATCTTTGAGCAGCATTTTGTTCACTGCAATAAGGCTGGGAGAGAGACCATCTTCAGCCCTGGAATAGAGAACACTAAGATCTTTCTTTGCTCCTTTGAGTGTGCTGCCTTTCCAATGAAGTACTTAAATACTATTGCTGGTTTCTTTGTAAACATTTCACTTACAAGAGTGATATTTTATCTTTTTGGTTCTCTTGGACACAGACGATACAGTGGTTACCAGGGCCTGGCTCAGGTGTCAACCTGTGTTTGAAGCCAGACTTAACCTGTATTTGAAATTTCTACTGCTTAACTACCGGTGTGACTTTGGGCAAGCTGCTTCACAACTCCATTCATCAGTTTCTCATTTATAAAATGGGGATTATATTAGTTCCTACCTTATACAATTTAGAAGTATTTTAAATGAGACGATGTGAGGAGTGTTTAGAACATTGCCAAACATGCCGAGTATTTTAATGGATATTGATTCCTCATGAAATTTTGAGCATATCTTAATTTAACATTTAGAAACACAAGTGCTTTCATGTGTTCATAGAATGCTTAAACACTCATCAGGAATTTAGGTTAATTACCTTAAGGACTGATTCATCACACTGTTTACAATTTTCTTATTCCCACTTTATTTTCTACATATATCTCTAACTTTTCACTTCCAACATTTACATACTATCTCAGTTTTCCCAGAATAAATACACTTCACACCAGTTACATCTATCGTCATCCTTTCCTTTCCTTCAATGTTGTAATGCATTTCATTGTTTCTCCTTATCACTTTTTGATAACTGCTGTATTACCAAAATAGATATCAGTTACTAACAGTAGCTATGGTTCATCACCTAAAATTAAAGGAGATGAACTAGAGGAACATACAAAAACCAGTTAAGATCTACTCATTACTACATATCCGTGGCTACAACAACAAAAATTGCATGTGGATGTTACACATGGTAACAGAGATCTTTGTACTAGAAAAAACGTGAAATGTGAGTTGTAAGTCACAGTAGGTTAATAGAAGACTATTAGCTCTGATTTTTTTTCTTTTTCTTATAGAACCTTTTAATTACTGCATTTCTAATGTACTTCTCTTCGCCAGTAGTTCTCTTTTTTTATTTTTCTAATAATGGTTCCTAAGGTACATCCTATAAATTACCCCTTTCGTTTCCCTCTCCCTCTTCTCTTTAAAAAATTCTGGGAAAGAGAGAGAAAAGTGAACTGTAATTTTAAGTAACTCCTTTGGATTAGTTCATGTGCTCTTTAAAAAAAAAAAAAAATCTCTGTCATTAGCACTGTGCTTTCCTGCCCCCATTCTTACACATGTCAATGTATCAGCCGCAGCCACTGCTGCCGGCCTGCCGTTTTTTCTATTAAGGCACCAACTCTAGACAAACAAGCCCTCTCCATTCATTCCCTACATTCTTTACTTCTTTAACTTGTTCTAATTCCATGTTTCTTCTAAGGACCCTCAATTTCAAAACCCTTCATTAGGGTGGTCAAAAGTACTTCAATCTTTCTGTTTCCTTTTACTCTGCAAAAGGCTAGCTTTCTCCTCAGACCCATTTGTTCAGTTTTGTCTCTTAACTTCCTTAACTCTTACATCACTCTTTTGCAAGGACAGTGGCTTTTTATTTATTTTAAAAATTCTCTAAGCCCTGTTCCTCTTTTCTTTAATATGCTCCTGGAAATCTCACCTCTAGATTAAGTAGAAAAGATAAGTGTTACTACTGAACTTGCTAAACAACTTAAAAGGTGACTTTAGGTCTTAACATTTGACAAAGTGGCAACAAATCACAATTCAGAAATCCTGGGAAAAGCAATTACTTGGGGACAGAAAAGAAAAAAAAAAAAATCTCGGTAACAGTGCCTCCAGGGCAAATAATTAAGTATAAGAAGAACAAAATTTTTTCTTGTAACCATAAAGACATTCATTCATTTATTCATTCATTCATACCATAAATAACCCTGATCCCCTACTATTCTAGGACTAGAATAATAATAATAATCCTAACAATAAAATATCCTCTTCCTGGAGTGTTCATTTTTGAAATGTTATTTTTTGTTGCATTCTTTGCTTCCATTCTTAACTCTTCACATGAAGCTATTCAAAGTCAAAAGGTACAAACAAGACATCAAGCACTTGATTTTAAGTGTTGAATTCAATGCCATCTCTCTCAAAATCTTCAACCAGTGTAGTTTAAAGTATGATAATAAAGGGATGGATATGAAAAGTGAAATGTTTTCATTTCTCTTTTCCCTCCCTGACTTTTTCCACTAGTAGAAGAAAGTGTAAGTGTTTGGCAATATGAAGAAGAGAGAGAGAGCAATATATTGGATAGCAAATCTTTAGTGAGTGAAGTTGTTTATGACTCCTAAGGAAACTGCATTTAAATAACTAATTATGATTCATATGATTTTACAGATTTGGTTTGAAACTATCTTTTTTTTGCTCAATGAACTAGGTAGCTAGGTAGGGAACATATTATTCCCAGTTTAAAAGAGAAAAAAAAGTTTAAAAAATTGCACAGCTAGGAGACAAGGGCAGGATTGAGGCTAAAACATAGGCTTCCCAAATCCTGGCACAATTTTTTTTTTTCCATTATAATACATACATCTGTCTTTTAAAAATGCATATGCTAATGTAAACCCACGGCAGTGAAACTTCAGTCTTTTGTCAAACAAACAGTAAAATATACACCACATTCATAGTTAGCTTATGTTTTATATATTTCATAGATAATAAGATATTTGAAAACAAATTAAATTTTTATCAAAATCCTTGGCAACATTTGCACTTTCCTTTTGTGTGTTCAATTTTTTGATAAAATTTTAATATATATATTTTATATTACAGTAGCAAAAGGGCATGTATACTTTGATTTCAAAGTGAAGTGAATTTTGAAATTCTGAGGCATGGCTCTGACATCAAAGGTATTCAAATAATCACCACACTGATAACACTAACTTGATTGAATATTGCAGTCCCCTTGGTTAGAAATATTTAAAAGTTGTCTTCAGTTGATTTCTCTTACTTAGAAAAATATAGCTTCTAAGGGGAATTCAGTCAGGAGCTATTAGTGTGTTAGCTTTTAGAGAAAAAGTAGGTAGCTTGTGTAAAATTCACATGTACCTTTAAATTTTAAGAGCAAAAGATCCCAAGGCTTGTAAGAAGTAAAGGTAGTACTCAATGACATTTAATTGACTATATCCAATTATTATGTTCTGCTTATGGTGAGTATGATCATTACTATGTTAAAGTTGATCTCAGGATATGGATCTTGAAATGTAAAAACTACATCTCCCTGAACTAAGTGTCCCAATGGTTAGCACTCAAAATGCTAAAATATACTGCCCCAAATGTCTGTCTTCTAAAGGTGAGTCTAAATTCAAAGGAAATCATAAGATTATTTTTTGGGTTTTTTTCCCCCTTATAATATATCTTTCTTTATCACTCGTTCCTTTTTTTTCCATTTCCTGTGTCTGTTTTGACTTTATTCTTCAACTTCACTTCACTCTAATTTTCTTTACCATTATTCTAGAACCGGTCACTTTTCTTAGAATTCTCTTGTACCACCTTCACCTGAAATGAGCCTCTATCCTATAGTACACAAAAGGGTGTGAGACTACTCAGTGTACTGAAAACATAATGCTCCGGCTTATATATTTTTTCCATATGAAGCCTTTCTTTCTGTGGTAATAAAAACCTTTAACCATGTCCTCCATTCTGTCCTATAAGCCATCACCCTGCTTTTCCACACTCAACTTGCAGGTTTTGACCTCCTTCTCTATTACTTTCTTTGAGATCTGAACCTTGTTCATCCCTTTTGCTATATTGCATGCCTTTCTCCTCTCAAAAGCCCCCTACTTCTGTTCATAGCAGCTGATCCTCTAGATATCTCATCTAGGGAGGGCATGTAGAGAAGAATGCCCACCAAATGGTTTAACTTTCAACTACTAAATGTGAATGTTGACTAGAGCTCCTAGTGGTAAGTCTGTATAGTACAGACAGTAAGCACTATGGGGGCTCAAAAGCTTTGAGTCATGTCCCTGTGTTTGTCTGGACTCTATCTGTGTCTGAATAACCATGTGCTTGTCTCAACCTTGTTAGGATTATTCAATGCAATCATTCAGGCCAAAAGGTATTAAAATTGTAACAGAAATATTGCCAAGCCTAGTGTTTGACTTAGCTTCACAAAAATAACAAAAATTAAAAGTTGGTTTTAAGTTATACTGTGTTAATGGCTACTACTCGGGGCTCAAAAATAACTTGCCACTTCGACATGGCTACTAAACACACTAGAAATCCTATTCAAGGGTGCCGGAAACTCACTGTGCTTTGTCTTGATTAAAATAAACCTTAAAGTAGATATGCATCCAGTAGTACTATGTACTCAGTAGGCATTTAATAAACACTCAAAATAATGAGAATTTTGTCAGAATTATTTGGAGGAAAAATGCAAAGAGTGACTACACTCTTTTCTTTAAAGTGACTTCACCTTAAGAGTTCCCCTGTTGAGAAGCACTATAACCTGGTTGAGCTTTTCTTGGCATGTTGAATAGAGCAGTGGTGCCCAACCTTTTTGTCACCAGGGACCAGTTTCGTGGAAGACACTTTTCCACAGATAGGGGGCGGTGGGGGGGGGATGGTTCAGGAGTTAATGCCAGCAATGGGGAGCAATGGGGAGCGGCAGTTTATGAAGCTTCACTGGCTCACCCGCCACTCACCTCCTGCTGTGCAGCCCGGTTCCTAACAGGCTGCGGACCGGTACCGGTCCACGGCCCGGGGGTTGGGGACCCCTGGAGTAGAGAGAGTCTAAGTTTGATATTCTAGGACTTCTGATGAAGTTAGTTCTGTTTACCTGCTTTATTTATCCATCAGTAGTTACCAATCACCTCTAACAGGTTAGGCTCATTTCCTACTTTTCTCTGCCTCCCATAGGGCAGGGCTGGGGTAGAGAAGAGATTAGTTCACATTATGTCCTAATATAAACAGATAATAAGACTTTACCCTGGTTCTTTCTCACTTCTCCAGGTCAGGGCATTTTTTGAGTGAGCTGATGATTTTTTGTCTTAAGTTAGAGGAAATGGGTTGATTCTCTATCAAACCATTAATAACTTATTGAGCACTAGTTATATGCCAGGACTAATTGTAGATGGTTACATGAATTATTTCATATTTAGCCTCCCAACACATCTATCCCCTTTTCACAGAAACTGAGGCACCCATCAGTTAAAATAATTTGCCTAAGGTCTTGCAGCAAGTGGTGGAGCCAGGGATGGATTTGCACCCTGCAATTTTACTGGAGAGACTGCACTCTCAACAAGTAAGTTTGCCCTAGAATAACTGAGTTAATTAATTCAACTCGTTGTGTGAGGTTGTGGTTTTGTTTTGTTTTCTGTCTGCTAGGCTTGCTTCACTGGATTGGTTCACGCTGAATAGATTGCCTTGTCTACAGTTGCCAGCACAAAAGGTCTTTTTGTGAAGCTCTTTCTCTTGGCCTGATTATTCCAAAAGCAAAAGCACCAGCATTATCAGGAGGGCACTAAGCCACTGGTGTCTGGGGCAGCAGGCATAGAGAAGCACCCGGTGGAATGAGTGACAGCAGAAGTAGCCCAAGTCCTGCCAGTTGGAGCCCTATAACCAGGTTAATTGTTGTGAAGATAGAATCTAGAGAAATGATCACTTAGGTCACTAGTTTAAAGATCCCAGGTAAACAGCACAGAGTTCAGGGCCTAAGGTGAGGCCAAGACAACACAAAGAAAATGAGGTCAGAAACACAGGTGTTGGAATGCCAGAATGCATCAGGAAAACAGGGGTAGAAAAATCACAGCACGTTTAGTCTCACTATGTAGAATGGGGAAAGGTCAAACTGCTAGATGAGTAACAGAAAGAGTATCCCACTGCACTTGGTGGGTCTCTTCTGCAGCTCACCCTAACTGCCGTGTGCCTAGCCTGCCTACATTTTCTGTAAGTTCCTGACAGTGGACACCATGAATATAATCAGTTTCAGCTTTAGGTACCTAAACTGGTGGAGCTACCACTGGACTTCTGTGGAAAGGTTTCATTTTCCACTCTGTTGTTTGATTAGCCTTCCCTGTGTTGGGCTGTCCCTATTGAGGGAGAATCCCATTGAGACTGAAGAGCTTCTGTGATCTGTCTTAGCAGACTGTTTCAAATGTTGAACTCTAACCTGGGTTTCAGTTTGTTCTCAAGTCTTTAGTTATATCCAGTGTATCAAGGGATAGTTTGATAATTTCAACAATAATATTTTATGGGGTTATGGAATTTGGACATCTTCTAGTTTTGCAGCTATAAATAAACAAAGATAAACATTATTTAAATTTTTTTTGTTGTTTTTCTTCAGTTTTATTGAGATATAATTGACATATAGCACTGTATAAGTTTAAGGTGTACAGCATAATGATTTGACTTATATGAATCATGAAGTGATTATCACAATAAGTTTAGTGAACATCAGTCACTTCATATAGATAAAAAATTACAGAAATAGAAAAACAATTTTTTTCTTGTGATGAGAACTCTTAGGATTTACTCTCTTAAAACTCTCATATGTAGGGCTTCCCTGGTGGCGCAGTGGTTGAGTCCGCCTGCCGATGCAGGGGACACGGGTTCATGCCCCGGTCGGGGAAGATCCCACGTGCCGCGGAGCGGCTGGGCGCGTGAGCCATGGCCGCTGAGCCTGCGTGCCCGGAGCCTGTGCTCCGCAACGGGAGAGGCCACAACAGTGAGGGCCCCGTACCGCAAAAAAAAAACCAAAAAAACAAAGAAACAAAAAACTTTCATATGTAACATAGAGCAGTGTTAATTATATTTATCATGTTGTACATTGGATCCCTAGTATTTATTTATCTTATAACTGGATGTTTGTACCTTTTGACCGCCTTCATCTCATTCCCCTTCCCCTACCCCCCACCTCTGGTAATCACAAATCTGATCTTTTTTCCTATGAGTTTGTTTTTTTGAATACAGTAGACATACAACATTGTTAGTTCCTGGTATAAAACATAGTGATTTGGTACTTCCATACGTTTCAAAATGATCACCATGTTAAGTCCAGTTACGATATGTCACCATAGAAGGATATTACATAGTTATTGACTATATTTCCCACATTGTACATTTCATACCTGTGACATTTACTTTGCAACTGGAAGTCTGTACCTCTTAATCTCCTTCACTTTTTTCTTTCCTCTCCCCATGTCCTTCCCCTCTGGAAACTACCTGTTTGTTTTCTGTATCTATAACTCTGTTTTTGTTTTGTTATATTTGTTTGTTTTGTTTTTTAGATTCCACATATAAGTGAAACCATATAGTATTTGTCTTCCGCTGTCTTATTTCACTTAGCAATAATACCCTCTAGGTCCATCTAAATGTTGCAAAAGGCAAGAACTTGGGTTGCTTCTTTGCTACTGTAAATAATGCTGCAATAAACAGAGAGGTGCATGTATCTTTTCTATTTAGTGTTTTTGTTTTCTTCATATAAATACCCAAGAGTGGGTGTTTATATAACTATAAATAAATACAGATATACATTGTTTTAATTTTAAAGGCCAGACCCAAAAGGTTCTACTTTCTCAGGATGGCTCTAGAAGTTCCATGGCTAGTATCCTACTGGGTGTTTAGTGAACTTCTACTTGTGCACTCAGATCATGTTGACAGTATTATAGTCTCTTGAGGAGATGGAAAATAAATGTATTCCCTGAGCTTGAAGTACATAAATATATGAAAATATCTAAGCTATAGAAATATTTCTTCTTTCATAGTTCAGACTTATATGTTAGAAAATCTGGGCTCCATCAACACGACAAAATTATCAGTTGGAACTTTGGTGAGGAGTTGAGATTGAGGGAGTCTTTCTAGAGCTACAAATGGGGAAGAGGAAAACCTTATAAATGGATGGGGCAAGAATGCTCACATAAAACTCCACCGGCTGTCTCTATCTTTATTCCTTATCTGCTTGTCCTCAGTGACCACTTATTCTCTGTTCATGATACTCACAGTCCAGAACAATAAAGAAGCAACCAGGAATCAGATTGCGGTTACTAGGTACAGAGATCTGAATCTAAGGCAAAACCAAGGTTGCAAACTGAATATGACACTTTAGACCCATGTCAAGAAAGAACACATTTCTGCCCGACAATGAAATTACTGTAGGAGAGATTGGGTTTAGCAGAGCCTTGAGGAAAGAAATAAATCATAGGAACCCCAACTGATATAGGATAGTTAGAAGAGAAGGGTAATCTTATCCCTCTGCCTTAGTGATGGGAAGATGCTGGGGCAAAGCATTCCCTATAATAGCAAGGACAAATACCTCTTCTATCTGCTTCTTGCTCTTCTTTATAAGTACCTCCATGAATCACTGCCTAAGCTCAATAAATTGAGCACCTTCAGCACAAAATCTCTAATTCATTATTGCTCCAAGATACTCATATCTACCAGTTCCATGCAGCATAGTGGAATGATCACAATATGTAGTCAAACTGATAGTTTGAATCCTGACTTTGGTATTTACTATCTGTGCCTCCTGGGGAAGTTTAGTTAGACCCCTTTAAACCTCAGTTTCTCACTTCAAAATGGGCCAAATGGTAACTATCTCACATGGATGATTAGAGGATTTCTGAGATAATATATATCTAGTATATTGCCTTGCACCTGGAAGTCATCGGTGCATGGGAGCTGTGTTTATTATTTCCCTGTACGAATACCTGTATTCATTTCTTAAGGCTGCTGCAAAAAATAATCACAAATCGGTGGCTTAAAATAACAGAATTTATTCTCTCACAGTTCTGGAGGTGAGAAGTCCAAAATCAAGCTGTCAGCAGGGTTGGTTTCTTCTAGAGACTCAGGGAGAATCTGCTCTATGCTTCTCTCCTAGCTTCCGAGGCTGCTAGCAATCTTTGGCGCTCCTTGACTTGCAGACACATCATTCCAACCTCTGCCTCTGTCTTCACATTGCCTTCCTCTCTGGGTCTCTGTATGTTTTCTCCTTTTCTGTTACTTATAGGGACACCCATCATTGGATTTAGTGCCCACTCTAATTCAGGATGATCTCCTCTAGGGATCTTTACATTAATTATATCTATAAGGATCCTTATTCCAAAAAAGTTCACATTCAGAGGTTCCAAGTGGACATATCTATTGGGGAGACAGTGTTCAACCCACTACAAAACATGTCATTAGCTGAATTGTCACCCCCTCAAAATTCATATGGGATGCCTTAACCCTCAACATCTCCAAATGTGACTGTACTTGGAAATAGGGCCTTCCAGGAGGTAATTAAATTAAAATGAGGCCATTAGTATGAGCCCTAATTTAGTCTGACTTGTATTTTTATAAGAAGAGGTAATTTGAACACAGAGAGAAACACCAGGCATGCACAGGGGAAAGGACAGATAGTGTGAGGGCACAGTGAAAAGGTGGCCATCTGCTAGCCGAGGAGAGAGATCTCAGTAGAAACCAAACCTGCTGACACCTTGATCTTGGACTTCCAGCCTCCAGAACTGTGAGAAAATAAATTTCTGCTGTTTAAGCTACCCAGTCTGTGGTATTTTGCTATGGCCACACTAACAGACTAATACAACACACAAAATTAATGACAGGCTTGTTTTCTTTAGTGTCTTTTTTTAGGTGTCCAGCAGCTTATACACGGAATCTGATTCCTTACAGTGCAGTTATGAACACTGTGTTTGCCTTGGCCTTATAATGTGAGGGAGTTCACTTTCTCTCCTACTCTGATACTACTTAGTATACCAGGCAGTGTCACCTTACTGACCTTCTATTTGATTTCATAGTTAAATTTAGTGAATATAGTCAAGTTCCTGAAAACTGAAATTCCATAGTATCTCAGACCATCATAATGAATATTATGGTTATTGTGACATCTAGAAGGTACAAAGGATTTAGATTAAAGAGTACTAGAAGTTTCTTTGAAATAAAAGCCCAGGAAATTCCCTGGTGGTCCAGTGCTTGAGACTCCGCGCTTCCATTGCAGGAGGCCCAGGTTCAATCCCTGGTTGAGGATCCCGCAAGCCGTGTAGAGTGGCCAAAAAAAAAAAAAAATTCTTGTAATCTACCTTCTCCTTTTGTAAGTTAAATGTAAAAAAAATCTGGTTAATTAAAAAATTTGGCTAATAAAGTAAAATAAAATTCCTAAGATATATACATGATATTCTATTCCATTTCAACTTAAGGGCCATTTTACTTGCATGTTAAGTCACCTATTCTACCATATTCCACTAGCAAATTCTAAAAGTTAGGCTTCATTAGAACAAAGCATTGTATCTTTTAATTTATGGGCTTCAAAAAATCCTAAACTCCTAAGTGTCATCTTTTTAAACCAGCTTATGATTAGCACGCCTGTTATTATAGTTCATCGTTTTATTGCTTTTGAAAAGAGCGCTGGGATTTTTATGAAGGTGCTAAGCTTATAGTATATTTTTGATCACCATTTCACTTATTGTTGTCTTTGTCATTAAAAACAGCACATCTGGGCTTCCTGGTGGCACAGTGGTTGAGAGTCCGCCTGCCGATGCGGGGGACACGGGTTCGTGCCCCGGACCGGGAGGATCCCTCATGCTGCGGAGTGGCTGGGCCCGTGAGCCATGGCCGCTGGGCCTGCGCGTCCGGAGCCTGTGCTCCGCAACGGGAGAGGCCACAGCAGTGAGAGGCCCGCGTACCGCAAAAAAAAAAAAAAAAAAAAAAGCACATCTGTGAGCCTATGCTGGCATTCAGATAATACACATAAACAACTAGCAGGAAATATTAGTAATGGTATTGGCAAACTCCAAGGCAGAAAGCAAGAATGACAGAGTTAAAGAATCATATAGTTCTCTCAAGCTTTTCTCTGACAAGTATAATTTCAAGTATTTTTATTGTTGAGATATTCTCTGATGTATTTCTTATGACTGGCATACCTAGAGATTTTAGGGCAATACATCAATTAGTGCTCAGGGGTGGATCTCCCATTGTTCTCTCTTAACAATAGTTGGCAGCAGGTAACATCCCTTTTCTCTGTGTCTACTCTAACCTGCTCCAAGGTCAAGATAATAAAATGTGATCCACCACCCAGCTGCCTTTGAAAATATATGGATTTCTCACAGTTACTGTAATCTGCATGTTCCTTTACTATGTTAACAGAATAAATAGGTTACTGAGAAAAACAAGGGAAACGGCTAGTGATACTGTAGTCTTTATGGCTAACACGTGAGCATTGGAACAATACTCGATAGTACCATGATTCAACTGCCTTGAACAGATTGTGTTGATCTAGACCATAAGCTCTACAGGGCCTGAGTCTCTCCCTTATGCCATCGTATCCCAAATGCGTATTAGCACAGTGCCAGGCACCCAGGAGGTGATCAATAAATGATTATTAATAGGTGAATTACTGGATAAGCAAACTGCAATGTTTGTCACCACTCTTCATTAGGAAAAATATATTACATAGTTGCTTAGTCAACAGTAATAAATGGTACTGATCCCTTTCTGGCGAAATTAAAACAAGAAGCAAAAAACACATAAGCCATGTTGCCTAAGGCTCAAGCAAAGCATTATCAAGGTGCAGAGACAGGAGCAAGCACACTCACATCTGTGAAATAAGGAAGTAACAGCAATCATATATACATATACATATACATATATATATATATATCACAAAGCATAAAGAAGTTCAAACTGAATATATAAGCATAGTATATATATATATATGCTGTACCAAAAAGAAAAAGATGATAGAACATTTGAAATCTTACTTGGGATGTCTCTAGAGGAAGTGCAAAATCAAATGGAGTTTATGGTGAAAAGTTCTTAGAGGAAGTAAGTTTTGAATAAAATTTTGAAGGAGGTGAGAGTTCTCATTTGGTAAAGAGAACTACAAAATTGATAGATTAGGAAGCCAGTGTAGGAACTTGAAAAGCCTAATGGAATTAAGGGAAAAAATTACGTGGGGAAATTTTCTAATGAACTCACCTAACATAGAAACATGTAAACAGGAAATTTTGATATAGTATAAGCACAAATGTTCTAAGAATGTATTAAACATAATACACTGGTTCATTTCTGTAAATGATATCCTTGGGCCCTAGCAGGAGAGAGGCTGGCTCAGATAATGGCTTCCTGAAGTCAAATTGTTGTACTTGCCTACACAAGCCTAGTTAATAATCTTTCAAAATCTAACCACCTGTGAGTGAGATGTTGAGGAAGTAGTAATAAATAAACTATTTTACTGCACCTCAGGGAAATACACTCATAATTTTACCCTACCTGAATCATGGGGAGGTAATTGTGATACTTTAGACATGGTTTTCTATAAAATCACAGGCTTTGTCTATATGCATTAGGTGAAGTAGAGAATCAAGTCAATCAATAATATAAAGTAAAGAATAAAACAACAAAACAAAACTCTTCCCTCAATTATCTGAATCATTAATGTGAGTTTTGTAAAGAGTAAATTTTCTAGACTAGGGGTTCTCATCTTGTTTGAAGAAAGATAAGCACTATCTGTTGACCAAACACAGCATTTTTTGCACTTATTGTTTGAATAAGTGTTATTATATTAGTTATAATATAGTGTTATATTAATAAATCAAAATTTCATTTATAAATTTTTTTACCTCAAATATAGCACAAAGTGCTGCTTCTGTGGATACGGGAGCAGTTCTCAGAGAAGAGGGGTTGGTTAAGGTAGTTCAAAATGTTTCAAAAGGTGTTCCAGGTTTTGACTATTGTATGTGTTTTTTTTTCCAAACAAAACTGAAAGTGGAATTCTTCAGCTGTTTTCTGGTGTAACACAACTCTTCTAGCTGGAAAAGTTTAGGGGTCACCGAGCTAGACAATTGCTTGGATCTGTGCTGACAGTTGCGACTTTCTAGGATCACAGAATTAAAGAGCATCTCAGCAGATTTGACATCTTTGGCTGTCTCTGTGACTGATGCTCATCACAGTGGCCAGAATCATGATGCGACTATATCCCCATCAGTCATTAAGGAAGGCTGTCATTTCACGCATAACACTACAATTTGAGGGCATATCTGAGTAGGGGAAGCAATGAAACTGCAACATGGCCAATCCCATAAATTTAGCCATTTTTCGTATATTACATGATTTAAAGTATATGGCCAGAGTGATGGATATTAATGAAGGAGATGGCTTGATTTAGATAGTTTATTGTTCACAGGTGTAACTTAAATCTACTTTATTTTCTTTGTACTCAAATTAACCCTAGTTAGGACTAGGAAAATTAACTGTCAGATATAACTTAAATAAGAAGGAGAAAATGATTTAGCTTACCCTATTACAGATTTAGATTACAACAGAATTTAAGGGGGGGGGAAATATAAAATTTATGAAATGCAAAGAAAATGAAAATATTGAAGAAATACACTCATCATCAAATCACTAGTTCAGATGAATCATTTTGCTTAGTATAGAGAGCACAGTTAATAACGGACTGTCTCCAAAAATGCTTCAGATGTGGCATTGCACAGGGTAGCTCTGTTTATTTATTTAATTTTTGCCAAGTCAGATAATTTTGAGAAAAACAGTACTGCAATAAAGTATTAAAATTGCTAGATACAGCATCCCAGTTAAAAATAACTACAAATAGGAACCTATTCTTGGTAGAACAAAAAATAAGCTTAAAACAAAAATGTATTTTTGTGGAATCAAGATCTCTGACATGGACAAATGGCAAAACACTTTAGTTGAAAAATAAATAGAGAGAAGTCTAGTTATAGAATTAAACTAGATTTAAAAAAAAACCCTGAGTATCATAAATGATTTTTAAACTGGTGATGATTGGAAGATTTTATTAGATTGTATACTCAACTTAGCTTAGTGTATTATTACATAATAGGAGCCACTTTCTACGTATATTTGTATCCAGCATCTAACGAGTGCAGGCACAATGTGACATACGCCTTTTTGGATGTTTAACAATCCTAACCCTCTTCTTTGAAAAATAGCCACATATCTAAAGTGGCTAGTAACTCCCATATTTGAACTAGGTGGTCCTTCTTTGTCATCATAGCAGGTTGGCCTGGGGGCAGACGGAAGAGAGATACCTGCCCCAAGATGGGTGGATGTGATTCTCTCTCTAGAGAATGTGGAACGAGAGCACAGTTAATTAAGTGCTGAAATAGGAAAAGGTTGCAAAGCCAGTGCAGGGCCATGTTTGGGCATGTGCATGTGGTAAAGCAGAGGAAGTGACTTGAGTGAGAGAGAGGAAGAGAGAGAGAGATAGAGAGAGAGAGAGACACTAAGGTGTAAGAGCAAGAGAGGAAAGGGGTGAGAGCAAGAGAAAAGCAGACGCTCAGTGAAATATACAGCCCCCATGAAATGTTCTTGTTCTGCATGTCCTGGTTATGGTTCCACATGAGGTTTGACGGGAGCATCCAACCTTGGCTTCTTTGAGTTGTCCCTATAGTTTTGTTTTGTTTTTGCGGTACGCGGGCCTCTCACTGTTGTGGCCTCTCCCGTTGCGGAGCACAGGCTCCGGACGCGCAGGCTCAGCGGCCATGGCTCACGGGCCCAGCCGCTCCACGGCATGTGGGATCTTCCCAGAGCGGGGCATGAACCCGTGTCCCCCGCATCGGCAGGCGGACTCTCAACCACTGCGCCACCAGGGAAGCCCTCCCTATAGTTTTTATAATGAACTTCTATTGTGCTTAAGTATTAGGCTATGAGTTAAATTTAGGTCCCGGAGAAAAGATAAAGTTCTGCAGAAGTTAGGGGGACAGCTAAATATGAGGAAGAGTCATCACATTTCTCTTCTTTTAGGTTTCTCTGTCTGGTGATTTATTAAAATGCAATACCAGCACTTATAGGCTCTTTATATGTTATGATATAATAATGAGGTAAAGTACGCTTAGTAACTTCTCTAAGTCATATGGTTTCTGAGAAGACTGGAATATGATTTCTAAACACATAATCCTCCAACAAGATTTTGCTTAGTCAAAACTTTAAGATTTTGAGACATTCAGCTAAAATTAGGCTACAAATTTCTTACTCTATAGAATGTGTTTTTGCCTAAGTAAGCATGATTTGACGCAATTTGTACTTCTGGTAGAAATAAAGAAGTCAGAACAAAAACAGTAATGAGATGCCATCTTCTGTCTCCAAAACTGAAAAAAAAATCCTGGAGTTCATGAGGGTGTAGGGAAATGGTCCATCTCATATTTTGTTGTTTGAATTATAATGGGAAGTATATCAATACTCATTCATTCAACAAACGTTTATTGAATGTATTCTAGATGTCAGACACTATTCTAGTTACTAGAATTCAGCAGTGAACAAAACAAAGATCTCCGCCTACATGAAACTGACATTTTTCAAAATGTTTAAAAATACACATATCCATTTAACCTAGAAAGGAATAACTACAGCAGTAGCATTTTCTTAAGAAAAATGCATTAAGTACTCACACACATTATTTAAGTGAGAAGAAATATATATTAAAACATTAATGGTAGTTATCTCTCTATGATGGAATTATAGATAATTTTTCTTTTATTATGTTCTCATATTTCTAAATTTTCTGTAACAAGCCTGTATTAATTTGATATCTTTTGCTGCAAGCTCAAGATACATGATGTTTTACATTTTCACAGGTTTAAAATTGAGAATTATAAGCTCAGGGAGGGCAGGAACCTGTGTGTCTTGGAAACTTAATTGAATCAATAAATGTGTCAGTGTCAAAAAGAAAATTTTCATACTTCAGGCCAAGGAGTACATTGTATTGCAATTGTCACTGTGCCTGCTTGACATTAACAATACCTATAAGCTGATTAATACTTTTGTCACTTCAGTTGAGTTATTTGGGTTGAAAATGTCACATGAATTTTAAGTTAAATTTGGATCCATATGTTTTGTTTAAAATGTCCTTTGAGGGAATTCCCAGGCAGTCCAGTGGTTAGGACTCTGTGCTCTCACTGCCGAGAGCCGGGGTTCAATCCAACAGCTGTGTGGCATGGCCAAAAATAAAAATAAAATAAAGTAAAATAAAATATCCTTTGAAAAGATGAGTACAGTGTACATAAAAGAGAACTCAATTAAAGGTGGATTCCTAACAATAGCTAGAGATGGATTCTCATTCAAGCTTGAACAGTTATGTGTCCAAAGGTCCTCTATATGCATTTTTGTTTTGTTTTGTTTGTGGTACGCGGGCCTCTCACTGCTGTGGCCTCCTCCGCCGCGGAGCACAGGCTCGGGACGCGCAGGCTCAGCAGCCATGGCTCACGGGCCCAGCCGCTCCGCGGCATGTGGGATCCTCCCGGACCAGGGCACGAACCCGCGTCCCCCGCATCGGCAGGCGGACTCTCAACCACTGTGCCACCAGGGAAGCCCTGCATGCATTTTAATTAAGGAAATAAACAAAACAATACAAAATAGAAAAACTGCAGGTAATATGATGCAAGCCATATAATGTGAATTTAAACTATCAGTCCAAAAAGTGTTAATAAAAAGTTCAAGTTTTAGGGTAGGCATAGTGAACATCTGCTGTTTTTACCCCTTGGCACTTATATTTTCCACTTATGGTAAAATAGGACCTACTCCCCTCAAAACCCTTTCCTTTGGGGAACCCCTCCTCAGCACATGTGATCTAAATAGGTTTGGCCCACACCCCAAATTCTAGAGTTGTGCTATTCAATATAATAGTGACTATTTAATTTTAAATCTACATTACTTAAAATAAAATAAAATTTAAAAATTAGTTCCTCAGTTGTGTCAGGAACATTTTAAGTGATTAATAGCTACACATGACTAGTGGTTACCGTACTGGACAGATTATAGGACATTTCCATCCTCACAGAAAGTTCTCTTGACTATTCCTGTGAGGTTTAGGTAGCTCAGCAAATCCCATGTGACTGGTCATGGTGATAAGACCAGGGAAGCACACATGGCCTAATCAGGTTAGTGAGAGCCAGTCCCAGGACTTTATAAGGGTTGAGGGAGAGAAGCTATCATGACTCTATTGGAATAAAAGCGAGACCATGAGATTGGAGCTACTGCAGTTCCCACAAGGACAGCACTGCTGAGTATGGAGACTGCATGGAAGAAAAAGTATCTACTCATTGAGAGAAACCAGATCATGGTAATGGTTTTTTGAGTCGATGAGCCAGCAGTGCCTGAAGACTATCTGCAGATTTTTAAGTTACAAAAGCCAATAATTTTTCTTTTTGCTCAAGGTAATTTGGGTCTGTTTTGTTGTTTAAATATATAACTGAAGGAGCATTGACTGAGATAAATAATCCAAGGTGAATTAACTGAAGTGCAGTGTGCTTGTCTCTTTGATGCCACCACAAAGGCTCAAAAGTGACTCCAAGGATATTAACAAAAAGAGAGTTTGAGTCAAACTTTGATTGTAATTTGAAAACAAGCGTGATATGTAATAATATAGATAAATGCATACTATTGTCATTTAGCAAAAAGAAATTGTGTATGTAATTTTGATGTAGTTTATTTTCTAAAAAGCTGCTATCAAATCAGTGGGAGCTAGGTTCTACAATTGATAGCCTCTTTGAATCTATGAATATGATATATATTTACATTAATATATCAAACTTAGGGAGGACAACAAAATTTTTCCCATATTCACCTGCTCATACATTCTCCAGATTTGCTTTATTGATGCATAGATGATTTACGACCTTTTCTTATACTGCTTGAAGTGGCTTGTGGTTGAATTTGGTGTAGCCTACTTCCATTAATAAGTGTATATTATTAAGTAGTATTCCTTATGAGAAAAAAATGTGTATAACTTAATTTTACTAAAATTTTGGTGTATCATTTTTAATTTTATATTTCTTTTCTCTTGTTTCTCACCTCCAATTTTATACCTACCATGAACTGCTTTGACAGCCAGCAAAGGTAGTTAAGATAATTGGAATGAATAGGTGAAGAAAATATAAAGACCCAGCATGTTAACCTTAGAGAAAGAATGCTTTAATTTTAGTGCAGGCTTTTAAAGGTTTGTTTTTTTTTTAACATCTATAATACAGCTATTAGAATCATTCTGTCCTAACTGGAGTTGAGTTCTCCACTTTCACACCGATAGCCTTAGCAGCAATTTGTTTGCATATGCTTCCATTCCATTTTCATAATAAAATATAGTTAACAAAAATGAAAATGCCAAGAAAATAGATGCGTTTCTAAAAATGACAAGGGATGGGGTGGGGGTAACTGGACATGTTTTCTAACCCAGTCCACAAAATCATGTTGTCTCTCATATCACATTCCTTAAAGAGACTAACCAAATAGAAGATAGCCAATTTTCAGAAAGGCTCCCTCAGGAATCAGTGGGAGATGTTCAAAAACCACTCTGAGTCAACATGCTGACAGTGACAGGAAAAAAAAAAAAAGACAGACTCCCCTAGCATTTGAACTGTATACAAAGAACCATCACATCCCAGACTTAGGGAATGATATATGATGCACCTGGAAAAGTGCATTCGGTTAGGATAAACTCAATTCCAGAAATATGTGGAAGATTGGAGAGAGTTAAGAGAAAATAAAAAAAAAATGATGAAGTGACTGGGGAGGTGAGGTTGGGAGGGGGCTTGGGAAGAAAGATTAAAGCAACTGACAAAGTAACTTTTAAGATTTGACATGATAAGAGCCAAGAAATATTTTAAAATAGCAAATTCTATAAAGACAGAGAAATTACTTGGAATGGTAAAAGACCACAGAAAAAGAAGCAAAATTAAGAAAGCTAAAATTCTGGCTATGTATAGGGGAAAATGAACAACAACAAAAATAGTAACTTTTGGAATATCCTCTTCAGGAGTCCTAACTCATGGCAAATTTACTACTAAACACAAAGGAAGTCATGGGTGTTGGAAGATGATTGTAAAGGAAGTACATAGTGGTGGACTGCATGACTGGAGACATTCTTTTCCACTTAGCATTTCTATAAGTCTACTATATGAAAATCCAAATTTATGTTGAACAAGGGTATATTCCTTGACAAGCAGCAAGGTTTAAAACAAACTTTTAAACAACCAATTATTACACAGTTTTCCCTGGGATCTCTGACTATTTTAGGGAAGAAAACTGTTTTTTTAATCCACTGTTTTCCAAAAACAATTCAATTAAAAACAATAAAGAATCTGAAATCCTACCCCCAAGGGTTAATAACTACAGAGGTGTCCAACAGATATTCAATCACAAAAATTTAAATGCTCTTTTCATTAAGCCTCGTGTCTTTTAACATAGCTAAACCAAGATAATTGTTTTGGGGCTAATTTCTGAGGCTATTTAATAACACCTCCTGCTAGACTTCTCATGTAAACTCAGCAAGAGGAAGCATCCAGAGTAATAAAAAAATACTTGTGCTCATTTTACAGCTCAAATTCATACTTTATAAAAGAGATCCTGCCGTTTAAGTTTGACAACTGCCATACCAACTGCACTGGGGAAGATTGGATTAGGAGGCAAAGCTGACTATGCAGTAAAGTCCCCACTCTCTAGCAGGATTTTTATGTAAATTCCATTACAGTTCATACTTTTGCAGGTAATGAAATGGATACAAAACACTTCAAGGTTTCTAAGTCAGCAAAATAATGAACAGGATAGCCTGTAAACCGCTTTAATACATTTTTGACATTTGGTCACTCATAAAAATGGGCTTTGTATTTCTTCTTTCACATGGGTTTTCTTTTTTAATGCTACATTCTAACAACTCATAACTCTACTGGTTATTGCTAATGTATTAACATGGACTACAAAGAGTTCATAACTTTAAATTTCAGTAAGAGGCAAATTTTGCATTATGTTTCCTTAAGAAACTGTGGACATTTTTTTTTTCTCCAAAAATGGCATTCCTTCAGATTGGAAAAAAAAGCACACATACTTTATAGACTAATGGCAGTGCCAGAGGGATATGCTTTTGTTATTAACTAATCATAAAATTTTAAATATATAGATTGATCTATAATTATTCTTTTATATAATTTGTGATGACATGCATGGGTAAAAGTGTGTTTGCAAAAGACTAGCCTCTAGAGAAAATGTGTTTTTTGATTTCCAGATGGATCTTAGCAATAGTCAATGACTATAACAGAAACAGTCAAGAAAAATATTATGTAGCACAATGTATAAAATGTATTCTTTACCTTCTGCTATTGTCATTTTAGTTCCATATACTGTATTGCACTTGAAGGTGAAATTCCTATTAGTGTCAATGGAGAATCCAGGCATGGGGTAAAGGAAACCCAAGACTTTGGCAACAATGACACAATTCTCCAAGTGAAGCAAGAATGTGAACAAAGTATGCATTTCACATTTAAAGTATTCTGGTGATCCATTATCCCATTAGTATAGTTGAACTTTTCAGGAAAGTATGCTCATCTTTATTTTGGGATGACTAACACACATGCAATATTCCCTTTGGTATATTTAATAATTTCAGTCAAAATAGGAAGCCTATTGACATTTTACCTCATTGCCAAATCAAACAAGATTAGTTATATGAACTGAGTCTCACTGATAGATGAATTTTGATAGTGAAATGTCAAAACATGATGCATGACCTTTGACTTGTAGTTGGACTTTTGGGAGCCATGCAGTGCCTCTCTCCAAAGGAGAAAAGTCTGGCCTTAGGTTCCTGTGGACCTATGCAGAAAATCATATACTACTGGTTCATGACTTATGTTCTAGAATGCTTCATTCTCATGGAGCTCTCAAATGCACTCAAGTGTCCCAGAAGCAAATACTCTAGGACTTTGTTTTGGGAAGTACTGATAACTTAGAGAAACAGCCAGAAGAAAAGTGGAGACAATGTGACCAACCAATGCCAAATAGAGGCAAAAACCTCACATGCACTAATAACAATATTGAGTGTTACTCAAGTTTGTACTGATTGCTTTACAAGCATTATCCCATATAAGCTTCAGGACAACCTATGACGTAGGTCTAATATTGTCCCCATTTTACAGATGAGAAGACTGAGAATCAAAAACATTTAGCACTGTTTTTCTGATGATCAAATGCTATGTAGTAGAGTTAGATTCGAATCTATGTCCAGCATTCTCAACGACTTCAAATATTCCCCTCCCCAAAAAAGTTTACTTGCTTAATAGGATGAAGAAAGAGAATGCACCTGTATCTTACAAAATAAATGTAACTAAGACTTGATAACATTAAAAAACAAAACAAAACAAAAACCCCCCAGATATCTCCCATTCCTTCAGTCTATCACAATGACCACCACCACCAAAAGCAACAACAAAGAAAACGTAATTTACCTTTTATACATACATTTTGGGATAAACATTGACACTTTTATTGAGATATAATTGACATATAACATTATAATAGCTTCAGGTGCACAACACAGTGATTTGATATTTGTATATAATGTGAAATAATCACAATAAGTCTAGTTAACATCTGTCACCATACATATAGTTATGGAATTTTATTTCTTGTGATGAGAAGTTTCAAGATTGACTCTCTTAGCAACTTTCAAGTATAGTATTATTAATTATAGTCACCATGCTGTACATTACATTTCTATAACATTTATTTTAGAACTGGAAGTTTGTACCTTTTGACCCCTTTCAGTCATGTTGTCCACCTTCACTCCCTTACATTGACTTTTTGTGGTTTTATTCTTATGTGTGCCTTTTGATGGTTTTTAACCTAATTTAATCTAGTTCTTAGATTCTGATTTTGTTGTTGTTGGTGATAGTGTGCATGTTTTTGTCCGACCTAGATAAATCACAGCTGGTTATACTGCTTTAATTTCCCTCTAAGAGATTTTTCTTTAAAAATGCTAATCACCTAGGAAAGAGAAGATAGAGATTCCTCAGTTTGTTATTCCTCAATTTGTTATTCCTCAGAAAGAGTCCTATATGATTCTAATAGTAACAAAATGTAGTTTCTAGGAATATAATTGTATTTTCAGTGATGACGACATTAGCCAATGAACGTGCACACACTCATGTTAGACCCTGTGCTAGATGCTTTGGGTACAGGGACCCATTCAGCACTCACAACAATACTGTGGAGTAGGTATTATTGCAATCATTTTTACAGATAACAAAATGGAGCTCAAATAATCTAAAGAAAATAAATTAAGGAAACTGCTGAGGTTTATGCAAACGAACCCAACACAGATCTTTCTGTTTTCAGAGACCTTGGTCTTCCCTTTACCACACTGTCTGCCATATTCAGAAACATGAACTATTTAAAGCTACTTTGTTTAAGGCTAGAAATAAACTTTTAAGATCTGACAAAGTATGTTAGAGACAAGAAATAAAGTTCACTAGTGTAAGATACAATAGCATATATGCCTCTCTTTCTTCCCTTCTTACCACTTACATCTTTCTTCTCTCTGCTCTCATCCCTTTTTGTATGAGGTGATATTATTTATTTCAGTACCTTGAGCAATTATGATGTTGTGGAGCTTTGGATGTCCTGGCAGTGGTTGCCATAAGTGAAGGGAAGAAACACATAATCCTTAACTTTAGAACTGACAAGCCTAAGGATGCCTGTGGGAACAGGATGCCTTCCCTTCCTTGATCTGGTTGGGCCTCAAAATCTCAACTATTAATTGTGATACTAACGTGCACAGTGGACCTAAGAACTCTGCTTCCTTTGACTTCTGTTCCTCATTATGTTCTGTGTCCTCGGTCTCATGAAGAGACAATGAAACAGAAAGCAAGGGGGGATAAAAGATATCTCCCCCAGCATTTGGCAATTTGACATGTATGCAGATCTACATTTGTCTCTGTCTCATCCTTTTGAAGGTAAGCTTGTGGGGAGTACCATGCATGTCATGCTGCATTAAGTGCTCAGCACACTCTCGCTCAACGCTTAACATAGTAACTCTCATATTCTTTCGAGAGAAAAAAGTCTTCTTTTCTTATGTTCAGCCAACTGAAAAGATTCATAAGGATGGTTTAAAAAAACTGAAAGGTGACTTGAAGCACAAAAATGTACGAGATACACACACACACAGAGCAAAATGTCATAGTGGTAAAATGTACTATTTGAGTTGTTGCTCTTTCTCTTGTTTAGACCTAATGTCTGGATAAAATGTTTGTTCACTGCTGGTACATATTGTATCACTCAAGAATATATGTACTATGTGTTTTTATAATTAAAAAAAGAAAAATTCATCTGTTTGTGAATAAATCTGTACTTTTGAGTGGCCTGTTTGGTAGAAAGTTTATAGTACTTATTTTACTAACAAAAAAAGAAAGATTTTACTAAAACAGCTTCCTCTAGAAAATAAATCTGGATATGAACAGGAGCAGCTAAAGCAAGAAGCAGTAAAACCCCCAAATAATATTACAAACATCTTAAGTCACTTAACTTTATGTAAATCTACTGAGGAGAAAAAAAATGAGAGCAGAAAAAAATGACTGAACAAAACAGGTTAAAAACTGGGAGGAGAGAACGCTTGCATCAAAGAAAAAGAAACAAAAGAAATTATAAGCTATTCTTCTTTTACTGGAAAGACACTAAGACTTGCACCTACGATACATTGGAGTAGAAGCAACTATAAAAGAAAAAAAAACATGCCCAAACCTGTACTTGGATCAAGGGGGAGTAGCTACCTGCCACAATTATATAAAACCATCTCAATTTATTGTTACAGGATTATTTATGAAATAGGGAAATACTCAAGTATGCAACACACAACTCAGAATTTTCTCCTTTCAATCAGTAAGTTATACCATTCAGAACACAGCAAGTGCCACATTCATTAACTTCTAATACTGAATTCAAGTTTTCTAAACCTTCTTTCTCCTCTTTAGAGTTTTATGCCTGACTTCTGTTCCATTGTGTATAAAAATGTATTAAAAAGATGCATATTTTTTACTCTACTGTTTTCTTTGTTTTTTCTTTTTTTTTGCGGTACGTGGGCCTCTCACTGTTGTGGCCTCTCCCGTTGCGGAGCACAGGCTCTGGACGCGCAGGCTCAGCGGCCATGGCTCACGGGCCCAGCCGCTCCGCGGCATGTGGGATCCTCCCGGACCGGGGCAAGAACCCGTGTCCCCTGCATCGGCAGGCGGACCCTCAACCACTGTGCCACCAGGGAAGCCCTACTGTTTTCTTATACATCACTAAGTAAAAAATATTTCTCAGATATTAAATACACACAAAGGTGCTTTTCCTGTAAATTATAAAAATTGCTTAAGGTAAAATGATCAGTAAATATTTTTAAACAAAGATATTTAAATGCAGTTATTTTTAGGAAAGTTTGATACCATATAGCCCCAATCTTTGTCTAATAATAAGGTCACTATTTACTTCTTGTTGTCTGGGGCAATCCCAATTTATGTCTCTTGCTCTAGTACAATTAATAATAGTATCCCTGTTTCTCTCAAAGGTGTCCAAGTGTATACAAAAAATATATAGTGACTTCTACCTAATATCAAGGCAGCCTGGCATGGAAAGACATGAAGCTTTTGAGACAAGCCCATAGTGGGTCTGTGCATATTTCCATCATTTACTTACTATGTAAACTTGGGCAATTACTTGTTCACTCTGAGACCAATTTTGTGGTCGGCAGCATACGGATAATAATAGCTCATAGACTTGTTGGGATAACATGAATGCAATAGTATTGTCTGTGTACATACACGAATGAGGATAATAAGATCACCTTATAAGATTGTTGTGCAGTTTACTTAAGATGATGAATTCATACGTAGCGCTTAGCACATGGTAGATACGTAAAAAATACAGTTTTCATCATTCTCATAATCATCATTATCGTCTGCCATTAGTGGCTGTTTATAAATAGTAGAGTTAATTGCTTCTCTCCTTCTAACCTCATCTTTTCTGGTACTCACTGATGTCACATCTGTGGAAGATGTTTAGAAATTTGCCTTGTACTTATAGCAATCAGGAATATGAGCATTTTACTAGCATGTTTAGACTGAGACTGCTTTGAACACTACCTGGACAGCATTTGGTCTAGTTACTGGAAAAAACACATTGTTTTGTTTGCTATAAGAATGAATGTCGCAGGGCTTCCCAGGTGGTGCAGTGGTTGGGAATCTGCCTGCCAATGCAGGGGACACGGGTTCAATCCCTGGTCCGGGAAGATCCCACATGCCATGGAGCAACTAAGCCCGTGAGCCACAACTATTGAGCCTGTGCTCTAGAGCCTGTGAGCCACAACTACTGAGCCTGTGTGCCGCAACTACTGAAGCCCGCACGCCTAGACCCCATGCTCCACAAAGAGAGAAGCCACCACAATGAGAAGTCCGCGCACCGCAACAAAGAGTAGACCCCGCTCACCACAACTAGAGAAAGCCCACGCACAGCAATGAAGGCCCAACGCAGCCAAAAATAAATAAATTTATTTAAAAAAAAAAAGAATGAATGTCTCAGAGTGTATCCTAAAAGTCCCCTCAATGCAGAAGAGTAGGAATTCTGACTCTTGGACAATCTGGGAAAATCCCAGATTCTCCACTTGGGGAAATTTCTTTGAAGTCTCCATCTGATTCTTAAAAATCAAGCAGCTTCCATTTAATTTCATTATATATTTGTTTTTGTTTTGAATTTTTAAGTATCTTAAGAATCTTCAATCAAGGTAAATCTGTGCTCTCGTGAAATGTACAGTATATGCTCTGGGGCTTCTCTTCCTTCTGACCCACCTCTGCCTGTTCCCAGGTTACATATACCCCACTTTGAGAAAGAGCAGAGACTTCCCAGTTAAATACACCTGGCTTAGAAGCCAGTTCTGTACTTTGTGGCCTTTGCCATATTACTTAATTTCTCTGAACCTCGATCTCCTGGTCTTAAAAATTGGGTTACTATAAAATACCCATCAAATTGTTTGATAATTAATGTGATAATGTCTGTAAGGCCACTAAGTCGCATATTAGGAGTTCAATCCATGTCAGTTATTTTACATCCTTTTAGTGTTATTTAAACTGTTTAGTGATATCTAGCCATGTCACATTGATGAGGACTGATGTGAATTTATTTCTATTGGGACACAGAGCCCAAAAGCACATAAAATAGATGACATCTGGCTTACCACATAAAAATGTCTGTGCAATCCAACATGGAATCTCATGTAACTATCCAGGTTCTCTCTTTCAAATTCCCATAGTAACTCAACCTTGAGTGGTAAAAGCTTATTAATGACCTTACTTGACTAGACATACATGTTTTTTGGAATCCAATTGCCATAAAGGAACCATATGGTTGAGATCTTTTTAGACTTTAGAAAGAGCATTAATAAAATGAAAACAGAAATAACATTCCAAGGCACAGGATTCAATCAGCCAAAGACTTTATTCTTGGGCTTCCCTGGTGGTGCAGTGATTGAGAGTCCGCCTGCCAATGCAGGGCACGCGGGTTCGTGCCCCAGTCCGGGAAGATCCCACATGCCGTGGAGCGGCTGGGCCCGTGAGCCATGGCCGCTGAGCCTGCGCGTCCGGAGCCTGTGCTCCGCAACGGGAGAGGCCAAAACAGTGAGAGGCCCGTGCACCGCAAAAAAAAAAAAAAAGACTTCATTCTTTACTTAGCTGACACTTTGGTGTCTTTCAGAGTCCCACTCAGACATATCCTCTTTTGGGAAATGTTTCTAAAAGACCCTGTGCTTTCCTCTATCACTGTACTTATTACAAACCACAGAAAATTCATGTTCATTTATCTATCTGCTCCCTTAACCTTTAAATCTTTAGAGGTTGTTGCTATTTTTAGTTGAATAAATAAATATTTAAATATTTTTTTCATTTTAATTCGAATGTGATAAGTATTGAGAGAGATAACGCACATAAACAAAAACTTTTGAGGATCTTCAATAATATCTGAAAGTAGAACAGGGTCCTGAGACCAAGTAGTTTAAGAACCACTGCTCTAGAGTATAACACCACTCAGCTTTGTATCCAGAGTGCCTGGTATTAATAGATGGGTTGGTGATGAGTAACTGAATATTGCATATAGTGCCAGAAGCATCTTACACTATAATAGAAAATATCTTGATATGTAATATGTGAGGAATCAATTAAAATGCAATTTAATTTTTTCCTTATCATTATTTCTTGCTTCATAATGCCTATCTCCAAATGTGAGATAAGGAAAGGAACTGGTCATAATTAATCACATAATTAAATCACTCAAGAAGCATCTATTTGGAAAATACTATTTGCCAGGTACTGGCTTAGGTATTGGTGGTGAGGAGGGAGACAGAGAAATAGGTTATTTCTCTTAAAGTCCATTCTCTGACAGCTAAATCAAAGAATTTACTTGGTTGATTATCGAGTTATGGATTTTACAAAAATTTGTTTGGGACAAGATAATTTTAACATCTTTTGAAGGTTTTTTACAAATATTGGTTGACTTTTTTTTTTTTTTTTTTTTTTGTGGTACGCAGGCCTCTCACTATTGTGGCCTCTCCCGTTGCGGAGCACAGGCTCCGGACGCGCAGGCTCAGCAGCCATGGCTCACGGGCCTAGCCGTTCCGCGGCATGTGGGATCTTCCCCGACCAGGGCACGAACCCGTGTCCCCTGCATCGGCAGCCAGACTCTCAACCACTGCGCCACCAGGGGAGTCCAGAATAGAAAATATTGATGCATCTCACTATTGATAGCATCTTAGAGTCAATAAAATATAATAGCCCAGAAAAACTAAATAAAATTTGATTCTAGGGGGTGGGCTTCCCTGTTGGCGTAGTGGTTAAGAATCTGCCTGCCAATGCGGGGAATACGGGTTCGAGCCCTGGTCCGGGAAGATCCCACATGCCGCGGAGCAACTAAGCCCATGTGCCACAACTACTGAGCCCACGTGCCGCAACTACTGAAGCTCTCGCCCCTAGAGCCAGTGCTCTGCAACAAGAGAAGTCACCACGGTGAGAAGTCCGCATTCGCTGCAACTAGAGAAAAGCCCGTGCGCAGCAACAATGACCAAAAAATGCAGCCAAAAATAAAATAAATAAATTAAAACAAAACAAAACAACTTGATTATATAGTTATATGGTGACATCATATTCAGGATAGTGGTCTCTAAGGCCTTGAATCTCCCCTATTTCCCTCTTCCATCTCCTTGGAAAGTAGTGGACTCAACTAATGAGCAAATAACCTGGTTTGCTTCAAGGCAAGGTAAGCAAATTTGAATGACACTATTTGATCCCTGTTAACTTTAGAGTTTGGTATAAAGTCTGCACAAGGGGAAAAAATCCAGCCCACAGCCCAAAGGGAAAAAATCCAGATGTTTAGTTAATTTATAAATAAGATTTGGGCACAAGACAGAGATTTCTGAGTGTATCCTAATTTTTATGTTTCAAAATATTAAACGTTTCCTCAGCTTACCCTTGAGTATATATACTTTTAAATGGAAATAGCAGCATGTGTGATTTTTTTTTTTTGCATTACCTCTCTTTTCTGAAGTGCCAAGGAAAGTAAGTGTGTGCAAAAACATTTATGCCCACATCACTATCTGTACAGTGGTTAAACAATCAAAAGCACTTCTGCAGATGCACATATGAAAATTAAGAGCATTCCCACTTCCTCAGTCAAGACAGCCATGCTGTTCTGGCTGTGCATACGCATAATGGAAACAAAATTGCTTTAAATAATCAAAATACACAAAGGCACATTTTTCTGAGTGATTGGAAATAACCCTGACAAATGCTCACTTTTGGCAAATTATGAGCTAGCCAAGTTACGTTTGCATAAACATAATGAAAAACATTTTTAAAAAATTTAGTAAGCATATAAAGCAAGGTATTCTCTTGAAAATGAATTTCTTTGGCAGATAAATCAACAACCATGCAGGGCAAGTTTCTGAAGGTGTCTCCCTGAGTATTTGAGAGAGAAGGGTGAGAGAGAGAGAGAGAGAGAGAGCGCCTGTGCGCGTTTGTGTATCCAGATACATATTTCGACGAATAAAAATTGTGTAGAGTTATAAAAGAGGCAGAGATATTCTTCCAACTAAAAATAAATGTAGAAAAATCTTAGACACATCAAATAGCTACTTGTATTTTTAAAAGAAGAACACAAACTATGTGCAATTGAATGCTATGTTAATACGGTACACAAATAATTTATATTCCCCAGACATAACTCTTTGGTAACACAGAGATTACCTATTAGGTAAACACATAATTATATTTTCTTCCAACAATCTAGATACTGCACCTCAGTGGCACACTTAAACAGGCATCAGTATGTAGTTGGAAAGGATTTGTGGGTGGCTCATTTAAAAAAAAGTATTTGAATAGGGCGAAAACTAATTTTCTATTCACAGGTAGTATGGCACTATTTTTTATCAGATTGCTTTGGGTAGGTCCGGAGCACTGAGCACTACAACATGTGGCTACATCAAAACAAAAGCCAAAGGAAGATGTACATTCATTTAGGATTTCCTAGATTGGCCTATTCCTTAAGCTAAGCATAATACGGTAGGGAGGCTGACTTTACTGAATTTGCTGCATGGATAACAAAGCTCTTCTGAGAATTCTGTAGCCTTTAGAAATTGCCAGTCACTGAAGAACACACCCTTACATGAAAGAAATATTATCAAGGCCTTTTCAAATGTGCTTGCCACATAAGATAGAACATTTTCACACACATCCGTGAAGGTAAACTGTGATCAAAAAGATGAAATAGGCCAAGGACAGTGGGTGGAGTGAAGGTGGCTTTCTTAGGGGGAAATTCTTTTCATTCCTAAGTATGAATTGTAGGAAGAGCCTAATTGCCCTTTACAACCTTAGTCATCTTTGAACATCATCAACTTTTCTCCATTAACTGCCACCCACCTTCACTTGACAACGCGAAGTAAGAGCTTGAGAGAAACCAGAATTACAACAGGTCTCTAGTTGGGTAAAATGATGTAGAAAACCAGGTTAAACTGGTGCTACTTGCCTCACTCTTGAAGTAGGCCTTCTTCCTTATCTTCTCTTCTTCTAATTTAAGGGTAAACTCCTAGAAAGCTTAATGCTTTGCTTTGTTCCAATATTCAAATACACTGGAGATATTTGGTAAGAACTTATCACCTAGTAACATGATTTCTCTTCCCATCATTTTAATGAAACCTCTCTCCTGAAGGTCATCAATGACTAATTAATTGTGACACCCAACGTTCTCATAGTTCATCTTTCTTGTCTGTGTCTTTTGCTTGTCTCCTGACCAGCCCTTCTTCCAGAAACTCTCCACCCTTCCTCTCTGTGGACATCCGCAGTTTTCTTTTTAACTGTGTGACTACAACTTTTGTCTCCTTCCTCTTCACATTTTTCATATATGTGATTTAAAAGTTTGTTCCTCAGCCCTCTTCTCTCCTTGTTCTCTCTCTTCCTTGACAAGCTCATCTACTCTTTCCTGCAGATGACCCTCACAGCTCTCTCAGGCCCTGTCATCTCAGAGTGCCGGGTACAGGTTTCCACCTGCACTCTTCTTTTCCACAACGATAGGCTCTGGCACCGCGAAAAACTCATTACGTTCCAAGTGAACTCAGTGTCTTTTCTCTCACATTTCCAACTTCTCCTAATGCTTCCTATTTGCTTAATGTCATCACCAGGGTTTGAAGTCTCAAAGTCAAATACGACAACTTTCCTGTTTCCACAATAATTTGCAAAACCCTGTCAATATTTCCTCTGAGATATCGCTGCCATTTATATCCTCTTTTCCATGCCCTCTCTTCTATACACTATGCCAATAGTTTCCTCAGTGCTCTTCAGACTTTTCTGCATCCAAACCACTTTATATATTTGCTGCCAGAAAAATCTCTTTAAGACACAGTTTTCTCATGTTTATGTGCATTTCCATACCTAAAATCATTTGCTTCAGGCATTTGCTTTGGCAGTATTTTTCTTTTCCTACAGAAGAAATATCTCTCTTCTTCGTGCCTCTATGTCATCAAGTATTCTAGTCAAACAGGTTTGTGTTCCCATTTAAAAGTGAGCTCCATAAGTAAAGTGTCTTGCAAGTTTATCCTCAAATCCCCTACATACACTGCAGTGACTGACATAAAGTAGACTCTCAAGAAATCTTTGATTTAAGTTGGCTTGAGTATTATTCCTTTGTTTAAAAACTTTCCACATTCCCTATTTTTACATGCTACAAACTCTTTTACCTGGTAAACAGGATCTTTAGATTTGGGATCTGGTAAACATTGGGAGGAGGATAAGCGAGACCCAAACAAAAAGGAAACTGAGAGGGCTTCCCTGGTGGCACAGTGGTTAAGAATCCGCCTGCCAATGCAGGGGGCACGGGTTCGAGCCCTGGTCCGGGAAGATCCCACATGCCGTGGAGCAACAAAGCCCAGGCGCCACAACTACTGAAGCCCGTGCTCCACAGCTACTGAAGCCCGTGAGCCTAAAGCCCGTGCTCCACAACAAGAGAAGCCACCGCACTGAGAAGCCCGCGCACCACAACAAAGAGTAGCCCCCGCTGGCAGCAACTAGAGAAAGCCCACGACAGCAACGAAGACCTAACGCAGCCAAAAATAAATAAGATGAAATAAATAAATTTAAAATATAATAAAAAAAAAAATTTTTAAAAAAGGAAACTGAGAGAAGCAACTGGAAGCAAGTGGTAGAGTGGAAGCATTCTGAGACAATCTTTGTATTGTCCTTTTGCCTACTGAATGTCACCTGCTCCTTGGGATCCCTGACATACTACAACCGCTGATCTCTCTAGGAATCTCAGAATGCACAGTGCCCCTGTTATACCACACCCGGGCCTGCTGCTTCCAGGCATTGCCCTGTGTCTACTGGCAGCCACTCAGTGACTGATGTGGTCCTGACTTCTGGTAGGAAAACTGAAATAGCCAGCTAAGCCCAAGAATACACCCGTCCTAAAATGCTAATGGTAATTCCAGACATATTAAGCAGAGACTTAGACCTTTGGGACCTTCTCTTTCTTTGCCAAGTGATACATGGGAACTATGCTTATTTATTTATTTATTATAAATTTATTTATTTCATTTTTGGCTGTGTTGGGTCTTCTTTGCTGCACGTGGGCTTTCTCTAATTGCGGCAAGCAAGGGCTAATCTTCGTTGCATTGTGCAGGCTTCTCGTTGTGGTGGCTTCTCTTGTTGCAGAGCATAGGCTCTAGACCCATGGGCTTCAGTAGTTGTGGCTCGCAGGCTCTAGAGCGCAGGCTCAGTAGTTGTGGCGCCTGGGCTTAGTTGCTCCGCGGCATGTGGGATCTTCCCGGACCAGGGCTCGAACCCATGTCCCCTGCATTGGCAGGTGGATTTTTAACCACTGCGCCACCAGGGAAGCCCGGGAACTGTATTTAACACTGGTTTTCAGGCAATGCTGCCCAGGTTTTGGTGCCTAATACAGGGAGTATGAGCTAACAGGAATCTGGGTTATGTAGGGGGAAAGTGCTGTGATAAAGGGAAACCTAGGCAGCTCCATACAGCTTTCTCCGCTGTTGAATAAATACATTTACAAGGCCATAGGTGAGCAGAAGGAAGGAGAAGCCCAGAGGGATAGTTTTCCCCAAAGACTAAGCTCTTTTGTGCATTGTCTCCTTTACTTCAATGTGCAGATGTCTTCCCCACAGTTCCTTTCTCAGTGGAGAAAGGAAGAGTGCTAAAATGTAAACAACTACTTTAGGTGTACTGATATTGAAGAATGTAAAGTTATAGATTGTTTCTCAATTACAAGTCGAGTCCCATTACTCACTTTACCTTGACACAAGTTAGTGTCAAAGTGAAGCTTTTACAATGACAATTTTCCATTTCTCCATTGTCCCACATTTCTTTACCTAATATTGTAAATTATTTTTGCTCCACTGTTTTTTTTTCTTTTAGTAAGAAAATAAAGTCATTTTTATCTCCATGTCATATCCACCCTTTGCTATACCCTCCCAGGGAATGATTTCACCAACATCCTCACTAGAATTGAGGGCATCCAACATATACTCTCATAACTTTCCTCACATCTCCCTCGGATTTTCTCTGCCACCAGCCCCTTTTCCTCTCCTTCCTTGGAGTAATATTTTTTAAATCTCTAAAGCTAACACAGCTACCTGTACTCTCCCCAACTACTGCCCCATTAAGGACACATTTCCGCTTAAACCCCCAATTGCTCAGCTTCACTAGTTTTTTTCTTTCCTACAAACATGGTTAAATCTCCACTTTTGCTTCACTTCTTCCCCTTCACTTTACAAATAGAGATTCCACACATTTCCTATTTCCAATTATTCACACTTTCATTTTTCTCACGCCCTTGAAATATGTATCCAGCATCCACAAATCTGTGGAAACAGTTCCTGTTGACCATATCCTTGCTGAACCAGTAGCTGCTGTCAGCTGCTCTATACGTCTCTGTAACACTCGGCACAGCTGACCATTCTGAATCAGCCGTGGTGTGCTGTACTTCCACACTGGGTTACAAACTTTCTTCATGTCTGTGGCTAGAGCTTCCGCAGGATTCCTGAACACTTTCTCTCTCCAGATGAAATCCTCTTCTTTCCTCTCTACACATTTATTCTCCTTCCTTCCTATCCTGGAACTGTTTCATGAAATTATCTGCATCATCCATGAAAATAGGTCATTTCATATATCACCACATCCTCACACTAGAAGTTTCCTATAGACAAAATCTTCAAAGACTTTTTGCTCTCCTGCCAAAGTTACTAATATATCCACATACCAAATATTTTAAAATATTTTGGTCTCAGGCAAGTGGGATTTTCTTAATACACACATATTTTGTGAAGTTATTTTTGGTTTATTTTTGTTTGTGCTTTCTGATCATGGGTATCTGACCATGACAGAAACAAGAGGAAAAGTTGTTTAAGCTCAGGGTACTTGGAACTCATAGCCCCTGAAAACCACTGTTTTCACATTACTGTGTTTTACATCATGAAGATACCCTTGAGTTCTTTCACTATCCTGGATTTTCTCCTTCTTTCTTGCATATTTTTAATATATACGGTGAGAGAGTTAAGACCACTCTGAAAGTGAAATGGGAGCCTAGGTGGTGTGTATGAGTGTTTTTACTGTCACTTTCCCCTTTGTACATAGACATATCCCATATCTGTAGGAAGTTTTGGCAGTGGAACACTTGAACAGACATCTAAGGAAGGAAAGTTCATGCTCTCTAGTCAGAGTTCCTGAACTGATTGAGAATACTTAGGTAGATAACTGCTTACTTTTGGTCAGACCAAATGGCGTCAAATATCTATCCTATATCATCTACATGATGTGTCCAGCTTTTCTCCTTGAGAAATTATAGATTTAGGCTTTCAGAGAAGGGTATTGACAGCCTTCCTCTTCAATCTATTCTTTTCTTTTTTTTTTTTCATGTTTTTTACATCTTTATTGGAGTATAATTGCTTTACAATGGTGTGTCAGTTTCTGCTTTATAACAAAGTGAATCAGTTATACATACACATATGTTCTCATATATCCTCCCTCTTGCGTCTCCCTCCCTCCCACCTTCCTTATCCCACCCCTCTAAGTGGTCACAAAGCACCGAGCTGATCTTCCTGTGCAATGTGGCTGCTTCCCACTAGGTATCTCTTTTACATTTGGTAGTGTACATATGTCCATGCCACTCTCTCACTTTGTCACAGCTTACCCTTGCCCCTCCCCATATCCTCAAGTCCATTCTCTAGTAGGTCTGTGTCTTTATTCCTCTCTTACCCCTAGGTTTTCATGACTTTTTTTTCTTTTCTTAAATTCCATATATATGTGTTAGCATACGGTATTTGTCTTTCTCTTTCTGACTTACTTCACTCTGTATGACAGACTCTAGGTCCATCCACCTCATTACAAATAGCTCAATTTCGTTTCTTTTTATGGCTGAGTAATATTCCATTGTATATATGTGCCACATCTTCTTTATCCGTTCATCCGATGATGGACACTTAGGTTGTTTCCATCTCCTGGCTATTGTAAATAGAGCTGCAATGAACATTTTGGTACATGACTCTGTTTGAATTATGGTCTTCTCAGGGTATATGCCCAGTAGTGGGATTGCTGGGTCATATGGTAGTTCTATTTGTAGTTCTTTAAGGAACCTCCATACTGTTCTCCATAGTGGCTGTACCAATTCACATTCCCACCAGCAGTGCAAGAGGGTTCCCTTTTCTCCACACCCTCTCCAGCATTTATTGTTTCTAGATTTTTTGATGATGGCCATTCTGACAGGTGTGAGATGATATCTCATTGTAGTTTTGATTTGCATTTCTCTAATGATGTTGAGCATTCTTTCATGTGTTTGTTGGTAATCTGCATATCTTCTTTGGCGACGTGTCTATTTAGGTCTTCTGCCCATTTTTGGATTGGGCTTTTTTTTTTTTTTTTTTTTTTACTTGAGCTGCATGAGCTGCTTATAAATTTTGGAGATTAATCCTTTGTCAGTTGCTTCATTTGCAAATATTTTCTCCCATTCTGAGGGTTGTCTTTTGGTCTTGTTTATGGTTTCCTTTGCTGTGCAAAAGCTTTGAAGTTTCATTAGGTCCCATTCGTTTATTTTTGTTTTTATTTCCATTTCTCTAGGAAGTGGATCAAAAAGGATCTTGCTGTGATTTATGTCATGGAGAGTTCTGCCTATGTTTTCCTCTAAGAGTTTGATAGTTTCTGGCCTTACATTTAGGTCTTTAATCCATTTTGAGCTTATTTTTGTGTATGGTGTTAGGGAGTATTCTAATCTTATACTTTTACATGTACCATCCAGTTTTCCCAGCACCACTTATTGAAGAGGCTGTCCTTTCTCCACTGTACATTCCTGCCTCCCTTAGCAAAGATAAGGTTGACCATATGTGCATGGGTTTATCTCTGGGCTTTCTATCCTGTTCCATTGATCTATATTTCTGTTTTTGTGCCAGTACCATACTGTCTTGATTATTGGAGCTTTGCAGTGTAGTGTGAAGTCAGGGAGCCTGATTCCTCCAGCTCCGTTTTTCGTTCTCAAGATTGCTTTGGCTATTCGGGGTCTTTTGTGTTTCCATACAAATTGTGAACTTTTTTGTGCTAGTTCTGTGAAAAATGCCATTGGTAGTTTGATAGGGATTGCATTGAATCTGTAGATTGCTTTGGGTAGTAGAGTCATTTTCACAATGTTGATTCTTCCAATCCAAGAACATGGTATATCTTCCATCTATTTGTATCATCTTTAATTTCTTTCATCAGTGTCTTATAATTTTCTGCATAGAGGTCTTTTGTCTCCTTAGGTAGGTTTATTCCTAGATATTTTATTCTTTTTGTTGCAATGGTAAATGGGAGTGTTTTCTTGATTTCACTTTCACTTTCAGATTTTTCATCATTAGTGTATAGGTATGCCAGAGATTTCTGTGCATTAATTTTGTATTCTGCTACTTTACCAAATTCATTGTTAGCTCTAGTACTTTTCTGGTAGCATCTTTAGGATTCTCTATGTATAGTATCATGTTATCTGCAAACAGTGACAGCTTTGCTTCTTCCGTTCTGATTTGGATTCGTTGTATTTCCTTTTCTTCTCTGATTGCTGTGGCTAAAACTTCCAAAACTATGTTGAATAAGAGTGGTGAGAGTGGACAACTTTGTCTTGTTCCTGATCTTAGTGGAAATGCTTTCAGTTTTTCACCATTGAGGATGATGTTGGCTGTGGGTTTGTCATATATGGCCTTTATTATGTTGAGGAAAGTTCCCTCTATGCCTACTTTCTGCAGGGTTTTTATTATAAATGGGTGTTGAATTTTGTCGAAAGCTTTCTCTGCATCTATTGAGATGATCACGTGGTTTTTCTCCTTCAATTTGTTAATATGGTGTATCACATTGATTGATTTGTGTATATTGAACAATCCTTGCATTCCTGGAAGGAACCCCACTTGATCATGGTGTATGATCCTTTTAATGTGCTGTTGGATTCTGTTTGCTAGTATTTTGTTGAGGATTTTTGCATCTATGTTCATCAGTGATATTGGCCTGTAGTTTTCTTTCTTTGTGACATCCTTGTCTGGTTTTGGTATCGGGGTGATGGTGGCCTTGTAGAATGAGTTTGGGAGTGTTCCTCCCTCTGCTATATTTTGGAAGAGTTTGAGAAGGATAGGTGTTAGCTCTTCTCTAAATGTTTGATAGAAATCACCTGTGAAGCCGTCTGGTCCTGGGCTTTTGTTTGTTGGAAGATTTTTAATCACAGTTTCAATTTCAGTGCTTGTGATTGGTCTGTTCATATTTTCTATTTCTTCCTGGTCCAGTCTCAGAAGGTTGTGCATTTCTAAGAATTTGTCCATTTCTTCCAGGTTGTCCATTTTATTGGCATAGAGTTGCTTGTATTAATCTCTCATGATCTTTTGTATTTCTGCAGTGTCAGTTGTTACTTCTCTTTTTTCATTTCTAATTCTATTGATTTGAGTCTTCTCCCTTTTTTTCTTGATGAGTCTGGCTAATGGATTATCAATTTTGTTTATCTTTTCAAAGAACCAGCTTTTAGTTTTATTGATCTTTGCTATTGTTTCCTTCATTTCTTTTTCATTTATTTCTGATCTGACCTTTATAATTTCTTTCCTTCTCCTAACTTTGGGTTTTTTTTTTGTTTGTTTTGTTTTTTTGCGGTACACGGGCCTCTCACTGTTGTGGCCTCTCCCGCTGCAGAGCACAGCCTCCGGACGCGCAGGCTCAATGGCCATGGCTCATGAGCCCAGCCGCTCTGCGGCATGTGGGATCTTCCTGGGCCAGGGCACGAACCCGTGTCCCCTGCATCGGCAGGCAGACTCTCAACCACTGCGCCACCAGGGAAGCCCCACTGCGCCACCAGGGAAGCCACTTCGGGGTTTTTTTGTTCTTCTTTCTCTAATTGCTTTAGATGCAAGATTAGGTTCTTTATTAGAGGTGTTTCCTGTTTCTTAAGGTAGGATTGTATTGCTATAAACTTCCCTCTTAGAACTGCTTTTGCTGCATCCCATAGGTTTTGGGTCATCGTGTCTCCATTTTCATTTGTTTCTAGGTATTTTTTGATTTCCTCTTTGATTTCTTCAGTGATCACTTCGTTATTAAGTAGTGTATTGTTTAGCCTCCATGTGTTTGTATTTTTACAGATCTTTTCCTGTAATTGATATCTAGTCTCATAGCATTGTGGTAGGAAAAGTTACTTGATACAATTTCAATTTTCTTAAATTTACCAAGGCTTGATTTGTGACCCAAGATATGATCTATCCTGGAGAATATTCCATGTGCATTTGAGAAAAATGTGTATTCTGTTGTTTTTGGATGGAATGTCCGATAAATATCAATTAAGTCCATCTTGCTTAATGTATCATTTAAAGCTTGTGTTTCCCTATTTATTTTCATTTTGGATGATCTGTCCATGGGTGAAAGTGGGGTGTTATAGTCCCCTACTATGAATGTGTTACTGTCAATTTCCCCTTTTATGGCTGTTAGTATTTGCCTGATATATTGAGGTGCTCCTATTTTGGGTGCATAAATATTTACAATTGTTATGTCTTCTTCTTGGATTGATCCCTTGATCATGATGTAGTGTCCTTCTTTGTCTCTTGTAATAGTCTTTATTTTAAAGTCTATTTTGTCTGATATGAGAATTGCTACTCCAGCTTTCTTTTGGTTTCCATTTGCATGGAATATCTTTTTCCATCCCCCCACTTTCAGTCTGTATGTGTCCCTAGGTCTGAAGTGGGTCTCTTGTAGACAGCATATATATGGGTCTTGTTTTTGTATCCATTCAGCCAGTCTGTGTCTTTTGGTGGGAGCATTTAATCCATTTACATTTAAGGTAATTATCAATATGTATGTTCCTATTCCCATTTTCTGAACTGTTTTGGGTTTGTTATTGGAGGTCTTTTCCTTCTCTTGTGTTTCTTGCCTAGCGAAGTTCCTTTAGCATTTGTTGTAAAGCTGGTTTGGTGGTGCTGAACTCTCTCAGCTTTTACTTGTCTGTAAAGGTTTTAATTTCTCCATCAAATCTGAATGAGATCCTTGCTGGGTAGAGTAATCTTGGTTGTAGGTTTCTCTCCTTCATCACTTTAAATATGTCCTGCCAGTCCCTTTTGGCTTGCAAAGTTTCTGCTGAAAGATCAGCTGTTAACCTTATGGGGATTCCCTTGTGTGTTATTTGTTGTTTTTCCCTTGCTGCTTTTAATATGTTTTCTTTGTATTTAATTTTTGACAGTTTGATTAATATGTGTCTTGGCGTGTTTTTCCTTGGATTTATCCTGTATGGGGCTCTCTGTTCTTCCTGGACTTGATTAACTATTTCCTTCCCCATATTAGGGAAGTTTTCAACTATAATCTCTTCAAGTATTTTCGCAGTCCCTTTCTTTTTCTCTTCTTCTTCTGGAACCCCTATAATTTGAATGTTGGTGCGTTTAATGTTGTCCCAGAGGTCTCTGAGACTGTCCTCAGTTCTTTTCATTCTTTTTTCTTTATTCTGCTCTGCAGTAGTTATTTCCACTATTTTATCTTCCAGGTCACTTATCCGTTCTTCTGCCTCAGTTATTCTGCTATTGATCCCATCTAGAGTATTTTTAATTTCATTTATTTTGTTGTTCATCATTGCTTGTTTCATATTTAGTTCTAAGTCCTTGTTAACTGTTTCTTGCATTTTCTCCATTCTATTTCCAAGATTTTAGATCATCTTTACTATCATTATTCTGAATTCTTCTTCAGGTAGACTGCCTATTTCCTCTTCATTTGTTAGGTCTGGTGGGTTTTTATCTTGCTCCTTCATCTGCTGTGTGTTTTCCTGTCTTCTCATTTTGCTTATATTACTGTGTTTGGGGTCTCCTTTTTGCAGGCTGCAGGTTCGTAGTGCCCGTTGTTTTTGGTGTCTGTCCCAAGTGGCTAAAGTTGGTTCAGTGGGTTGTGTAGGCTTCCTGGTGGAGGGGACTAGTGCCTGTGTCTGGTGGATGAGGCTGGATCTTGTCTTTCTGGTGGGCAGGTCCACGTCTGTTGGTGTGTTTTGGGGTGTCTGTGGGCTTATTATGATTTTAGGCAGGCTCTCTGCTAATGGGTGGGGGTGTGTTCCTCTCTTGATAGTTGTTTGGCATAGGGTGTCCAGCACTGTAGCTTGCTGGTCGTTGAGTGAAGCTGGGTGCTGGTGTTGAGATGGAGATCTCTGGGAGATTTTCGCTGTTTGATATTATGTGGAGTTGGGAGGTCTCTTGTGGACCAGTGTCCTGAAGTTGGCTCTCCCACCTCAGAGGCACAGCACTGACTCCTGGCTGCAGCACCAAGAGCCTTTCATTCACATGGCTCAGAATAAAAGAGAGAAAAAGTAGAAAGTAAGAAAGAAAGAAAGAAAGAGGATAAAATAAAATAAAGTAAGATAAAATAAAGTTATTAAAATAAAAATTATTAAGAAAAAAAATTTTAAGAAAAAAACAAGCAAACAAACAAAAAAAAACGGACATATAGAACCCTAGGACAAATGGTGAAAGCAAAGCTATACAGACAAAATCTCACACAGAATCATACACATACACACTCACAAAAAGAGGAAAAGGGGAAAAATCATAAATCTTGCTCTCAAAGTCCACCTCCTCAATTTGGGATGATTCGTTTTCTATTCAGTTATTTCACATATGCAGGGCACATCAAGTTGATTGTGGAGCTTTAATCCGCTGCTTCTGAGGCTGCTGGGAGAGATTTCCCTTTCTCTTCTTTGTTCGCACAGCTCCCGGCGCTCAGTTTTGGATTTGGCTCCGCCTCTGCGTGTAGGTCGCCGGAGGGCGTGTGTTCTTCGCTCAGACAGGACGGGGTTAAAGGAGCAGCTGCTTCGGGGGCTCTGGCTAACTCAGGCCGGGAGGGGGGCGGGGGCGGGGGGGGGGACGGTGCACCAGCCTGAGGCGCGCCGTGCGTTCTCCCGGGAAAGTCGTCCCTGGATCCCGGGACCCTGGCAGTGGCGGGCTGCACAGGCTCCCCGGAAGGGAGGTGTGGATAGTGACCTGTGCTCTCACACAGGCTTCTTGGTGGCGGCAGCAGCCTTAGCATCTCATGCCTGTCTCTGGGGTCCGCGGTTTTAGCCGCGGCTCGCGCCCGTCTCTGGAGCTCCTTTAGGCAGCGCTCTGAATCCTCTCTCCTCGCGCACCAGTAAAGAAAGAGGGAAGAAAAAATCTCTTGCCTCTTCGGCAGGTCCAGACTTTTCCCTGGACTCCCTCCCGGCTAGCCGTGGTGCACTAACCCCCTGCAGGCTGTGTTCACGCCGCCAACCCCTTCAATCTATTCTTATAAAACTTTGGAGCTTGCCTGATAGACTGTTTCACATATCCTTTACAGTGTCCATTTGGCCCTGGGGGTGGAAGCAGCTCCTTTCATCTTACACAAGAATGGGGTTGAAGAAATGTCTGAGAGGGAATTAGTCTCCCAGAAAGTCCAGGAGAACTGTGTGTGTGGAAGGCCATAGATTCAAGTTTCTGCAAGTGGGCTTCTCCAAGGTGATAATTGCTAATGGCATATATTTCCCAGGGAAACCGAGTTAGGTTCCTTCATTCAACCCCTGAGAGAAAGGAGATGGCAAATGCAGGGTCTGTTGTGTACCTTGCTTACTATTGTATATCCTCTGCTTTGCAGCATCTGACAAATAATAGGTGCTCCATAAATATTTGTACAATAGAATTGAAATGTATTAAAATGTATTAAATGCATTGGCAAGGAAATAGTAGCATTGGTAGTAGTAATAGCAGATTTGGGGGACTTAGGTAAATTCCTTATATTCTTGTACCACTTTCTGAAGAAAGTATCAGATATTTTCTTTTCGTTATGATTAAGGAAGATTTTTTTCCCTAGGGTATTGTGAAAGAAGCTGGGAATTTGGTTGAAGCTGATCTCTGCTAAGAGATTCAGGGGTCAGAATGGAAAATCTCACCTCAGTACATTTTAGGATTAGGTGCTTTCTCAAATAAATCAATCCTTTCCCTGAAGCCTCTGGCCACTGATGCTGGACACAAGATACTAGATTTGATACACAAGTAGGCAATTCAACTGTGACCATTGCTTTATTCCTCCTTGGAATTTACATATAAATTTAACTTTTTAAAATACAGTTTCACCAATTATGAAAAATGGCTACTTTGGATAATTACATGAAACGTCAAATAGAAATATTCTATAACTGGTAACAATGTTACTGACATCAAATTGGCGTTATTGCAATGTTTCGTGTACCCTCGACAGTTTTTTAAAAGCCCAAAACATTTTATTTTAATCAGGAAGAAAACAAGGTATGTCACATATAAAAATAATGCACATATTTTTGTGCTTATTATTTAAAGAAAGGAGAAACATCTGAAATCTGTTTGCTAACTACAGTATAATACAAATTAGCCTGCAGGCACTGTGTGTGCTGTATTCTGTCTGCTTGACAGCCCCGCTTAGTCCCAACGTATTAATGAGCAAGTACAAGTATTTGGACAATCAGCATTTCCGCATTTGCATGCAGACTCTCATGCTGTGTAATTATACACAGAGCTGGCACTCAAATTAATTAAAGCTGATTTCTCTGTGACTGCAAACTGGTCATATCCTCAGCTTTGCCTTCTTATGAAGTTATCACTCTACATTCAACATGACACTTCTGTCCCTGGCATTCTCAGTAATGCTAATATTCGACAATTGTGAATCCAGAAATATTTTAGGTTGCAGCTGACAATGGCTATGTGTTCTTGTGCTCTTCCTCTCCTCCCTATTTTCCCCTTTCTGGTATAAAGATAAAAAATAGCTCTTGAATGCCTGCTTTGTAATTATCTCAAATAATAATGCAAACAAATTATATATATTGTTTCAGCTCATTTCCTCCCCTCTTTTATGATTCCACCCACTTGATTAGCACTTACAAACAATTCATCAAGCTTTAAAAAAAACTGTTTATTTGATACTAGCAAACAATTAGTTTTGATGGTTTTGGTCTTAATTCTGAAAAGGCTTTAACAAATGCTGTTTTATTTTAATAGATAAGGATCTCATAATTCAGGATAAGGGAGATTAGGAGAGAAGGAAGCAGCAATGACTACTAGATTTGATTAAGACTTTTTCAGTCCTCATCAAACAGAGACCATTATTTGCCAAAGAGATCCGTAAATGTTAACTTCTAGGGCAGAAGACTTTCCTTAGCTTTTCCACAGTAAAGCCATCTCCTTTTGGTTTCTCAGTTCCTCCGAAGTTACTCTTTCTGTGACAATTTCTTTGAAGAGACATCCTTAGAGCAATTAAGATAACATCACGATTCTGTTTCATAAATTTAAATCTCCGAATACAGGTGGCTACTAAAACCGTCTTCATGTAGGGCCCTGGGAGATGATCTGCTTTGACACATTGTTCTGAAATCACTTCTTACCACTCAACCGCAGTTCACCAACACCCCATTTCTCTGTATCCCATCAACCAGAAACAACACAGACAGCTATTGCAGGGGCTGGATGTCTCTTTTCAGAGCAGGCACCAAACAATTCTATCCTTCAAGTTCAAGATCCTGAAATACACTGCCAAGAAGATTGCCTCAGCAATCCACATTTGAGAGGGAAGACTGAGTAGGGAATCGCCTTATAATCTATCTCTAGTGATCACAAGAGATATAATTGCCCTTACCTTATCGGTAGTACTTCTGGGTCCACATAGAACATCAGTTAGCAAACTCCCTTCAAATTCCAATTGTCACACAATGAGAAAAGAGTATCTTTCCCGGAGAGGCTCTGGGGAGATCACAGTCACAACACTATTATCGTGATCCGAAGTCTGCCCTTCTGTCTTGTCATGAATTTCCTATGCAGACAGGTGTCATACTGGCATGAATTTTGTTGCCAAGTACACTTTAAGAGTGGGTGTGGCTGTGATCATGTAGCCAGTTCCACCAGTCTCTAAACCCTCATAACCTTCATTGCTTTCAATATTTCACTCAAGTACCCAGTGACTTCATGAGTTACCCACGCACTGGACCCGACTAATAGAGGTGTGGGAACAGTATCGAGTTAAGCAGCACGGTCATCGTAGTACACAATGCTCATTGCTACTGGCAAATACCTGTTTGCTGACTCAGGATTGGACTGCACTGAGCAGGACCAGGCAGTTCTACTGCTTTCTGTTTGCTTCCTTTTTAGAAACTATCCTCTTCTAATTAACCATTCAGCAAAAATAGATTCTTTGTGATATTCATTCCTTAAAAATATAGCCTTTTTAAGCATAGAGAATTACTATATTTTAACCTTTCTAAAAAACAAGCACTCTCAAAACAAAAGACAAAGAAAATTGGAATTCCCCAAATAATTAAAACAAACATCACTGCATATGTTGTACATTTTGCTCTTAAATTTTCTGATAGCAAATCAAATAGTTATGTTTCTTTTACTTTTTCTTAAAAGAAAAGGATATCCAATAAAGATGTTTAAAAAAAAAAGAAAAGGATAATAGGAGAAATGTTCTGTAAACATCTTAGGAAAAGGGAAGGTTTTCCTCTTTACAGAGTAGTAGAATAGCTGGTACTCAATGATTTTTTAATTGATGGTAGTATTAAAAAAAAGTTGATTGGCTACATATTTTTTTATAGGAATATGCGTAAATGAAATTCAGGTATGGAAATAGCAAGACAGGATTTTAGAAACCAGCCAAAATTTTATGTTTTATTAATCATTGTAAGTGTAACATGATCAGAACAAAGTCTAGGAAATATGGGTCTCAATATGTGTAAATGGTATGTCTTTGGCTTACAATTTCTACCCACTTTATCAATGTCATCTGGAAGTGGTAGAATATTAATTTTCTCAGACCCTTTAATTCCTCAATGACATTTAAATCAAGTGAACTGTTTTGCTTTTTTTTTTTTTTTTTTTTTTTTTGGATTGATTTATTCTCAAATATCAAAGTTTGGTCCAAAATCCTACCCAAACCAGGGTCCTATATAATACTGTTTTTCTTCAACTTGCCCACCATCTAGCATAAAATTGATGTGTAGTGATATGCAATAAATTTTTGCTAAGTAAATGTTTAGCTGTACATTTTAACTGTGATATGGATATTGTAAATGATATAAATCAACTAACCTGCAAACTCTAGAAGCCTTCTTTTCTGAACAGGGCTTATACAGGTTTGCACATAAATGTGAATGGTAATCATTTGTTAAATAAATTGAAATTAAATAACTTTGAAGAGAATATATTACTAAGTCTAAGACAATCCATTCTCATTTTAAATAGAGATCTTCCTTATATTTGACCAATATCTTCCTGAATTGTCGATTCTTTGGTATGATTTTTTTCTGAAGCTTCATGAAGTTTTGAGGATAAACTTAATCCTTATTCCACATGAAAGTTATTCAACTATTTGAAAAATGACTATCCTTTTTCCCTAAGTCTACTCTTTTTTCAACTTGAACATTCCTTTAATCATTCTAATATGAGGTGGCTTTTAAGGTCTCTCCCCATACTGGATAGATTCCAGTTTGTCCATGTCTCTTCGAAATGTGGCATCAGAACTGAATGCATTGCTTGAGATGTGGTCTAATTATGCAAAGTAAATGGGTACGGATGCCTGCCTTGTTCTGGACTCTATTTCTAACAATTTAGAATTTTCTGAAGGCAGGAAACATACTCTAAGGAGGGGTTAGTATCATTATCATATTTTTAGTTGCTGAACTTTCATGAAACTAAAATGTCAAATGTTTTCATACCAAATTCTGTCTAATCAAATCTCTTGCAACTTCTTGTTGCAACTGATATTTTGGATTGAAATCATGGACTTTCTATCCATCCATGTTAGAGCTTATCTTTGGTATTGGCCCATTGTTCTAATTATTTGTGGCAGTTTTGAATCTTGATTTTGCTATCCAGTGTCTTGGTTGCTATATTTCATTTTGTGCCATTCTTTAAAAGACGTCTGAGTGGCTACTATGGGTCAGGCACTAAATCAGGCAGTGAGGATACCAAAAGCAAGAAGACATGGTCATTTTCCCAAAAAAGCCCATAGCATAGCAAGGAGACTGCCAAAATAATTATTATTATTTCTTCAAATCACTGGCAAAAAAAAAGTGCTAGTGTACCTCTCAGAGATCTCTCTTCAGATTGAAAACCAATCAGCCTTAGCTAGTGAGAATAAAGTATAACACCTATCATTTTTATTGAGCACTTAGTTAAGTATAGGTAAAAAGCACCTCAGGTACATTATGCCATTTAAGAAGCACAATGTCTTTGTCATATAGATAGTTGTTAAGCCCTTGTTACAGTTGAAGGGATTAAGGTTCAGGAGTTTATGCAAGTTGCACAAATTTACATAGCTGATAAGTTGCAGGGCTTCAATCTGAACCACCAAAGCTGTGTGACTCTAAAGTTCATACTTAGATACTCAAAAGAGGTAATTCTGCCATTTTTTAAAACTTCCTAACCATATTATAAACTAGCTCTAACTTATCTACTAAGAATGTATGAGTACTTTGATTAAAAGACTTACCAAATTTAAACTCTCTTTTGAAGAGTAAAAGTATATTAGTGTACTTGGGGTTGCTGTGTTCTTAGCGAACCCATACTAATTCTTAATAGTCACTGCCATCTTCTCAAAATGCTCACTTTTACTTTAATAATCCTGTCTAAATTTCGCTAGGGACTCAGGTTAAACTCACTCATTTGCAGTTCACAGAATCTTTCTTTCTTTCCTAATAAAGTCAGGTCAGCGTCGACTCATGTCCAGTTTGCTTAATTCTGCCCCATTCTCTGTGATACCGCAAAAATAATTGGCGTAGGTTCCATGAATACATCTGAAGTTCTTTCTTTCCTGAGGACACTAGGGCATATTTATGTAGCTCTCAGCTTCACCTTCTTGGGGTTCGCTTCTTGTAATGGGACTTATTGGAAGTAAAGTGAAGATTGAATTTTTCTGCACAAAGTCTTACACTTAAGACACACTTCAAAAGTATTTGCTGAAAAAAATCTACATAATGGAGAGGGGCAAAAAGCTCCACAAACCTGTTTTATAAAAAAGAAAAAAGACCACTATTTTTTGCCTTTTCAGGAGGAGCAATTCTTATATCACACATGAATGGTTCTTTTGTTAGGGAAAACAACTAGGCAAATCTGGACAAGGCATTCAAGTGGAGAAAGTCAAGTCTTTTTGGGCATAGCCCGATGGGCATCACTGGATAAAGACACAGCTAAATTTCTCTATAATGAATTATAAACAATTTGTCAGTCTGAGAAACAAGACTTGGCCGTGGGAAGAAGGGGAAGAGATATGAGAAGTGTAGTGGTGTGAGATGTTGCCCAAGAACATGGCAGAAAGCCCAGAGCACAACACAGGACTACAGCCAGGGAGAAATTCTGAAGCTGTTTACACTCAAATCTCAAAACATCGCTGCCCCGGCACTGTGCTAACCCAAGGGGCGACACTGGAACGATAATACAGAACAAGGTCCTTTTCTTCAAGATGGAAATACAGTGAATGATCTCGATTTTGTAAAATGAAAAATATTTTTAGAAGAGGAAATAGCTTCTGGGTTTTTTGAGCACTTTTATTAATTCAGTTTGAGTGGGTATTAGAAAATACTAAAGCCTTTATCTTATAATTTTCTATTAATATGAATTTTTCCTAAGTGTACTTTTATTATAGTATATTTTTAAGAGCAGTATTAATTCTTTTACAGAATAGTATATATTTTTATTACATAGAGAGGCCAAAGATTATTTCTGGTAGATAAGGGTAGAAGAAAGGAAGGTATGCTATCAAGAGAATGTAGAGTCCCCCAGGTGTGAAAGATTTTTGAAAATGTTATTCCATTCTACCTAGAAAAGACTAAAGTATCAGTTTTATATGAATTTCATAGAAATAACCAAAAAATTAGCAGGAAATAAAGACTTGCTGAGAAAATTTTTTTTTCCAGAAGAACATTGTGATATTAACTCAATATTTCTAAAATATTTTAAGAAAAATATCTGTTAATAAAAATAATAAATTCTGATGGATAAAATATAGATTATATTAAAAGAGATATACATATATGTGTGTGCATGTAACAGAAAATTTAACATTCACAATTTTAATCACTGTTTGACTGTATAGCTCAGGGAACTCTACTCAGTGCTCTGTGGTGACCTAAATGGGAAGGAAATCCAAAAAAGAGGGGATATATGTATACGTATAGCTGATTCACTTTGCTGGACAGCAGAAACTAACACAACATTGGAAAGCAACTATACTCCAATAAAAATTAATTTATAAAAAATCGCTGTTCGAAGGTAAAAATTTGTTGCTGAGAATGGTTCTAGCAGCACAGTAGTATTATGCTAATGCATTACGGCTGGAAGATGAACCTCACTGAAAAATGTAAGAAACTGAATACTGAACAGTTAGTTGCAGAAGGGCAATTACGGGACCGAATCTGGTTTCATTATCTAAGATGAGTGAGAATAAAATGCAAAACTGAAACATAAATGATGCAGTGCATATTAGGTATGAGATTTCTTTTTTGTTTTAATTATCTAACTTTTCATTAATAAGTGTTTTGAAATATATAAGCCTTTCTTTGATGCTGGCTATTTTAAAGAAAAATATTATATGGACTTATAATAATTCTAATAGCTAACTTTTTTATTATCAGGTGCCGGGTATTGTGCTAAACATTTTATATAGATTTTCTCATTTATTACTACCACAACTCTATGAAGTAGATGATATTATCATTTCCCTTTAACAGAGGAGAAAACTGAGGCATAGAGAACTTAAGCAACTTGTCCAAGGACACACTGTTAAGCAAATAATTGAGCTAGGATTGAAACTCAGGTAGAATCTGCAGACTCTATGCTACCTCTATTAACTTATTTTGCATCTAATGTGTGCTTTCTTTATGCGCCCACTATGTTCTTAAGTGTTTTTCATATGATCTATACCCTCATGAAGGAGAAATTCAGCTTCCTAATTTGTCATGCTAAATGGTCCTTAATATCCTATTCAAATTGAGTATAAAATATACTAGTGTCCATTAGGACTCAGCTCAAGGGCCAACTTATTTATGGAACTTTTGTTGATTTCTTTGGGCACAGCTGACCACTGACTTCTTTGTACACCCCGTACTCTGTACAGATGCCTATACATGCCCATAATATCCACTGCACCTCTTTATTTGCATACCTACTTATCTCCGGGGCCTAGCTTGGGGTTGGAACATAGTAGGTGTTAAAGAACATTCGTGGAACAAATCAATAACTGGGGCTACTCCTTATCTTTTCTTCATTATTTTCCAACACATAATTTTCCCTGCCAGGCACCAATTTGTCCCCTGCTGGGGGAAAGCAGAGTACTGCCTTCTCTAGACTTTGAATTAGTGTTTTCCCTGCTTACTAAAGTGCTAAAGAAACATGAGTTTCTCTGCTCAAGCAAGGAGTGGTTTTTTTTTGTTTGTTTTTTGCGGTACGCGGGCCTCTCACTGCTGTGGCCTCTCGCGTTGCGGAGCACAGGCTCCGGACGCGCAGGCTCAGCAGCCATGGCTTACGGGCCCAGCCGCTCCGCAGCATGTGGGATCCTCCCAGACCGGGGCATGAACCCGCGTCTCCTGCATCGGCAGGCGGACTCTCAACCACTGCACCACCAGGGAAGCCCCAAGGTGCGTTTTTGATAAATAAATAAGTTAAAAATACCAAATCAGCAATCTTCTTGTTGGATTACCTCAAAGAGATGTTGCCAAAGCTTGCCCACATTACCTCTGATAGATGTGGCTCAGTGCCATTCTCCTCAAAATCTTAATTATTAAGTGATCTGACCCATAGTTTAAACAGAGAAGGAAGCTGTAATGTTTTTTACCCTAGCATAGACCTGGGGAGAAGAGTAAGTCAAGTGCAGACTCATGTGTTAGCATACTACTACTCTTTCCTCTCTTCAATTCATTCATCTGACATTTATTAAATTAATGACAGACTAACTAAATGATGGCATGTGGAGGGGTGGGAAGCTGCAGGTGGGCTCTGAGATGGCTGCAGAGAGCAGGGGACCTTCGAGTGAAGCACTAGGATTAAGGTTTAGTCAAGAAAAGGGAGAGTAGCAAGTGGACAGTATGAATAGTACCAGGAACAGCACCAATCACATGGGGACACATGCCCTCTTGGGCAACTGTGAGAAGTACATTGGAGCAAAAGGTTCTTGGAGGGGAGAAGAGATGGACATGTAGCCACACATTCTGCTGTGAACATTTTATGATAAAAGGATGTAGCAGAACTGCACTTTAGGCCTACCTCTGTCATGACCTCAAGGCATGGCCTTATGAAAGTTCTTTTACACCAGAAGTGCAGAAATCAATTGCCTAAAAAGGCCAAGCAAGTAAAGATTAATGAGTAAGGAGACTGGGGATAAGGCAATAGGAGGTAGTAGTAGTACGCTGCTATGCGGGATAAGGGCCCAGTGTTATCCAGTGGTACCAGAACTTTCAACTTTTCTATATAAGTCAGATATCCAGTTTTTTTTTTTTTAATGTGAAATCTCCAATTTTTAAAGTATTGACAACTAATCTAATGTTTTATTAAATATTATACTGGGAAAAAACAAATAACCATGTTACCATTCTACAACCCCTTATTTTAACTTTCTATTCTATAAAATAACACTTGCTTTATCTTCCTCAGAAAGATTATTAGAAAGATCAAATCATCTTGCAGATAAATATGTAGAGAATTAGTGTGCTGTAGCAATTAAAATACCATTTGTATTATTATTGTCACCAATTCTTATTTTTTCAATAAGCTGATTTGTGTCTCACTTACTCTTCCCCATCTTTGCCTTTATCTAACACTAATCCAAAAAGAGCATGGCGTACCATAACCTGACATCAAAGGAATCAGTCCAACATTGTTTATTGCTAGGTGAAGGTTAGTTGGTACATTTGTTATCCCACCTGACTCAAGTTATTTGAGCATTGGCTCTTCCTTTGGCAGTAGGATAGGTATAAACACTTTTAAAATACTTTACCTGGGCTTCCCTGGTGGCGCAGTGGTTGAGAGTCCGCCTGTCGATGCAGGGGACATGGGTTCGTGCCCCGGTCTGGGAAGATCCCACATGCCACGGAACGGCTGGGCCCGTGAGCCATGGCCGCTGAGCCTGCGCATCGGGAGCCTGTGCTCCGCAACGGGAGAGGCCACAACAGTGAAAGGCCCACTTACCGCAAAAAAATAAATAAATAAATAAAATAAAATATTTTATCTAATTTGATTATGCATATATGCCATTTTGCCTTGGCCTACATAACTTCGGATAATCAAAAGTCTAAAAAAGAAAACTAAGAGTAGACATTACCCAAACATACTGGTATGAGCTATCAAAATACTCTCTATTTTTAAATTATTATTTCTTTTCTACAAAGTAGAGATTCTCTTATACTTACACAGTTTTTGGCCAAAGTTTTGTTTCTCCTTACCCAATTTGTAAGCTAAACAAAACAAGCAGAGTTGATACCAACAAATACTAAAGACGGATCCTAGAACTAAAAATAATTAGATGTTGGCAGAGCTCCCCAACTGAACTTGCAGAATCTCTTTAACTTTTAAGTCATTAAACAGGATTTATTTCATTTGTCTGAAATGATTTTAGTGTGGTCCTGACAAACAGTGACCTCTCAGATTTTCTGTGCATGTTCCTGTGTTGGTTGAGAGGTCTGTACAATTTTCATAGAATATATTCAGATTCTCTCTGGCATGTGTGCTCTTTTAAGAAACCAAAAATCTCATAAGCCTCCCATAAATTTTACCCTCCTGCTGATTGGAACTTCTTCAGAAGCAGCACCAGAATAACCAGGTCTTCTTTAAGTGCTTCTGTAAAGACTTTATTTCAGGATCTGTGGTTGAGGCTTTCACTGCAGGCAGCCCAATAAGGTTTAGATTAAAAATGGGAAAAAAAAAACCAAAACCCTCTTGAAGTAGAATTCTGAATGTACCTACCAGCAAGAGTGAAATGAATCACATGTTTCCTGTAGGTGACATTTTACTCTATGTCTTAAGGTATCTCAGCAGGAAAAGTGTAGGTTTGCCTAGAGAGAAGTGTAGGAAAAATTTACAAAGAAATGGAAAACCTAGAAATGAAGAGGGCAGGTTGCCAATTCTGTGATTTTTAATTAGGAATATTCAAAAACTGAGCCCTCTGTATAGATAGCCAAAACCACCCTTTATACTTCCTGGAAATAGGGTGGCAACTCCATTTCATCCTCTCCAAGACAGTCCTGGATTTCACGATGAATAGAAGTGGGGTACTGAATTGTACATTCTGATTGAGGCTAAAAGCAAACTGAATATTGGGAAGATCAAATCTATGGCATCTGCTGTTGGTAGTCTGGGTCACAGTGAGAGAGAATTGGAAGTACTACTCCATTTGCTCAGTATCAACTTATTTCCCTTTTTCTTTGTCCTCTTATTTTTGTGAATAAGTGGGAATCAAAGAAAAATTTGGGACAGAATTAGAAGAGCCTCAGATGTTGGGGGATGGAAGAAACAGAGTCTGAGTTTCAGGTGTCTACAAGAGATAGATCTCATCCAAAGACTGGATCTTATTGGGAAAACAAAAGGGCATTGTGTTTGTGAAAACTCCAGTAGGACTACCCTCAAGAGAGTTGCAAAATCACAGTCTGATGGAGCTTTAGGAAATCTGTAAGATCAAATCAATCAAAAACACTTAACCTAAGCTTCAAACAAACTTCTTTCTTGGCTTTTGATGACCTTTCCTCCCATTCCACTCCTGGGAGTCATTTCTGAAGTTTCAACCCTTTATTCTGTCACCTACAAGGCCCCTTCTCCAGCCACATCTGGGGTGGGTGGAATGGAATGGCAAAACAACAGGTTTGGTTGTGGTATGGTTCTTATATTCTCCAAGGGTCTCGGTCATTAATTTTTGCGTTTACATCGCAAAATGAGGATGTGCAATATGTTTTGCAAATCTGAGGCCTCACATAACATCTTCCCCTTCTACAAACAGATCAACTGATTGAGTCTCTTTTCCTAGTTGAGTGTCTCTGCCACAGGTCTGGGAACTTCTTAAAGAAAGAGACTGTGTTGTATATTTCTGAGATCCAGAAGTACCTTTAGTATAATAGGCACTTCATAAATCTATGTTGAGTAAAGAAACAAATCTTAAAAATTTAATATCCTCTTAGATGCTCACTTAGCATAGTTACAGGTTAGAGATAAGGAAAGAAGTATTATATCTCAGGAAAATAAGGAGGCACACTTATAATGTAAACTTAGTCCTAAGTCAGACTAAGATTCACTATGTGAGGAAGGCTGACAAATCCTATATTTTAGTTATAATCATTAGCCAAAGAAAACTACTGTATTTCCTTTTCATTAAAGAAAGTATTTGAAAACATTTTGTATAAGGCAATAATTCTTAAGATTTGGGGGGGTTATAAATCCTTTTGGGAATCCAAGGAAAGCTATGGACTCATGAGAAAAAAGTGCACATTCACATCAAGCAACAAACAAACAAACAAAACAAGAAAGCTTGTTCATGAAGACCCTGAAGCACCTTCATGGACAAACCTGTGTCCCACGTTAGGAACTTTCATAGAGGGAGAGCCGTTGAGTGGTGACCTTCAAGGTCCAGAAGAGGGCTTTCAAGAAAAGGTTTAGAACAACAGACTTGTATACAGCATAATCACAAATGCCATCCATTCCGAGAGACTGATCTGAAAGGAACAAATATGCACAGGGAGCTGCCCCCTCTCTGTGGAGGTGATGGAATTTTCATGCACACCCCACAGGGTAGAAGCATTCAAAGACGCTTGTTTAAGCCAGATGACACGCAGGCGTATTATGGCCACATCACACTGTCCTCGCATCCAAAGAGACACACACAGTAGGCTCACTGTGCTGAAACACATTAAACATACTCCAGGTATGGGGTTTGTGTCCTGGAAGCTTAACGTAAAGCTTAAGATATTTCCTAAACAAATTAAATGAGAAATTACTATCATTAATCACCTTCTGATTCTTTAAAATGTTTTTTCCTTGTACCTAAAATTTAAGCCGATTACCAGTCATTCCCAGAGATTCAAAGGCGAGGGAAGGACTTGCAAGAGAACAATCCGCATCTCAGTTGTCCTTTCTGACCCCTGCACTCCCCTCTTCCCAGCAACGGCTTCCTTCCCCTAATAGTTTCCTCCTTGCAATGGCAGAAAATAAATAGTGAATTTCCTAACGGAGCCAATTTCAATTTGCCAAACTAGAATCTGGAAGGTTGCTGTTTAAAATGCTTTTGTAGCCAAACAGATGTATTTCTAAATTTTACTTCACTTCATTCACTGGCTTCTCCTCCACTATATTTAGGATTCTTTGCTCATTTTCTTGTCATTTTCCATTTCGTTGCTTTTGTTTCATATTTGAGTAACTGTAGGTCAAATGTACTCCAGACTGTTCTGTTAAAGACATGTGAAAATCAAATAGAAACTGCATGATTAACGATATGAATCATCTGTTTTTTAAAAACAGGAAAGTAAATAAGTGCTTAGCAAAGCCCCACCTGCTTTGCTGCTGTTGTGGTGCTGTGCATATCATAAGGAAAACAATTCCCCCTTCTCAAGGCTGAACTAAAATTAGGCTCCACCTGCAAGATGTTAATGAAAACTTACACAGCTGCATTCCAGAAACAAGTTACCCAGATTGCTTTTGGAAAGCTCTGTGTAAAAGCAAACTTGTTAGTTTGCCTAATTCCCAAAATGTACTATTAATTTTAATGGCAATTATTAGCACAATAACCAACTGATAAGTAATCTCAAGATAGATCCAGTATTATCAAACAGGAAATATACTGTAATTTTAACCACACATCCTGCTGGGTTTAACCCCTTACTCACAAATGCACACTTCCTGTCTCTTTTTCGGCACTTGCATTCAAACGGAAGACATGAGAACAAATGAAGTCGCTGGAATGGGCTGCAAACAGTTCCAGTTTGTAAGGGGCTCCCCTTATCCACATGCTGCTTAATGGGAAAAAGGATGGGAAGCACATGCTTCCTTTGCCCTTGATTCCTTTTGCAGATTCTCAAGCTTTCTTTGGAAAGAAGCCTCAAATCAAAACTAAATCGCATGAGATTCACATCCACCCTTTTCTTGCAGATTTAAGACAGTGGCAGCTCGTGCATGCTCATCAGAAGATATGCTCTTCCCCAGTCCATTTCCAGGTCAAGCCTTCACAGCTTTGTTCTACAGGCCAAATGGCTCAATTTCAATCCCCATTAACTTTTCCAGATCATACTTATAGTGCTTACCCTTGGACAGAAAGATATGTTACAGTTTAATTATTTACTAAATTATGTGTGTCAAAAATTAAAGAAGCTGCCATTTGGAGATGGAGAATCTCTGCTTTTTGAAAGTCCCAGCCTTGAAAAAAAAAAAATCCCTCTTCATCATTTCCTTTGCTTGCAATTTAGCCCTATCAAAGGAGCAGGAAATGCTGACAGTTGTTCTGATTTGATCTATGTTCCCGGTGTTGCATGTGCTCTATAGCTTCTTAATATTTTCACAATTACACCTTCTTAAAGGATCTTCAGAACAATTAAAAAAATGTTTCAAAGTCAAATAGGCTCAATTAGATCTGGAGCAGCAAATTCAGTTTCTGTTGGAGATTAAATAATGAAGTAAATAACAATGCTAACAAGTAGGAGGCTGCCTTTCATTAGCCTATCTGATTTCATTAGCCTAATTCACACTATTAATTATTGGTCTGATGAGATCATCAATGTAAGTATGCCAGCCACACAATGGTTGCATTTGGGGAATATTCAGTCTTTTTCAAGACCTCTACATGGCCCTCAGATGACGTTCCCATTTCATTTCCATTTCAGGCTGCTGCCCTACTCAATAGATGTATCTGAACCTCCTATGAAAGCAACATTGCCAGAATAAACATTTTGTTTATTTACACAGTCCTGCTTGCAACTCTCAACAAAGAAATATAAAAGGAGATTTAAGTTTTTATTCCTAGATAGTGAACTCCTGTGTGTTTCTACAATGCAGGTCATTACAGATGCGGCTGCCCCCTGAGATCGAGCAATTCTCGTGCCCGTGGTAACAAAGGGCTGAGGATCTGGCAGTGAGGTAGTGGACTGGGCCACTTAGATAAGTTTCATTCACTGTAGGAGCCCAAGGGAACAGTGCATCAAGGCACTGCCCTCGGTTCATGGTGTAACTTTACACTATTTTCCCTTTAAGTCGCTACTAATCCTTTGGGTTTACATGTTTTTTGGGGGCTGCATCAGAGAAAAGCAGTGTGAAATTGCCTGAAAGCCTCCTTATAAATAAGACTTACAGGACTTCCCTGGTGGCGCAGTGGTTAAGAATCTGCCTGCCAATGCAGGGGACACGGGTTCGAGCCCTGGTCCGGGGAAATCCCACATGCCGTGGAGCAACTAAGCCCGTGTGCCACAACTACTGAAGTCCGTGCCCTAGAGCCCGTGCTCTGCAACAAGAGAAGCCACTGCAATGAGAAGCCCGTGCACTGCAAGGAAGAGTAGCCCCCGCTCGCCGCAGCCAGAGAAAAGCCCACGCACAGCAATGAAGACTCAACGCAGCCAAAAAATAAAATAATAAAATAAATTAAAAAAAAAAAAAGACTTACAATATAGACCAGGTTTGTTATTGAAAAGACGGAGAGAAATGCCCTTGAGGGCCCCAAGAACCATTTTACAAGGCTCCCACTGTGATTTTTTTTGGTCTCTATCTAATGACTGCTAAAAAAAAATTACTAACTAGGTTAAAAATCTCCCTGGCCCCAAATTCAGTTGGAAACAGAGCCTTAGCATTAACATAAATCCTGTCTACATATTTACTAACCAATATTGCTTGTTTAAACTTCATCTTCTCTTTCTAGAAAATATCTTACTCCTTTGACAAACAGAAGAAGGAGAAAGCAAAAAAGCAGGAAACCTGCAACATCAGAGATTGGAACAGCAGACTAAGATTCCAGGGACTCTGGATTAGCTTCCTAAACTATGTACAGGGTACCAGTGTGGGCCATTCACATGCTTCATCTTCTTAGGTCAATTCTTTGAAGTGCTCTTGTTCCATTTTAAAGATGAGGAAACTGAGGCTGGTAAATGGCTAAACCATTCATTTAGCTTGGGAGTATCTTACTTTAAAAGAATCATGATTTTTCACTTATTGCCAATCAGAGAAGCTAAAAGAACTGCCCCTAATAGCAAAGAGGCCACAGAAAAACACTCTTCCCTCTTTATTCCCTTGGATTCTTCATTATCACCAGCGGATCTCTCATGTTCACTCCTAAGCTTCTGGAAGTTGGCCTGACCACCAACCCTATTCCTTTTATGAGAACACTAACTCCTTACACCTCCCATTTCCTAACACTCCTGTCCACCCCATCCTGTCCCCCTTCAGTTTCCCTAGTCTCTAAATCCTCATTTGGAAACAATTTTGAGGTCCACCTACTTTCCTGTGCATCTGTCTTCTGTAATTTAGAGGTTAGGGACTGTGCGTTTTCTACTTGTCATGTTTATGCCTCGTGGGTACCTAATAAATGCCGAATAATAGCAGCTTTATGACAGTGAAGAACCAGAAACACAGGTTCTTATATATAGTATTTCATCACCAGCAAGGAACATGTATTTACGGTCAGCAGCCCTATACTAGGCACTAACTGAAGTTAATTACTGAAGCCGGACCCCTACATTATACACCAAGATGTTTTACTTTTCTCTTATTTTTTTTTGACCAAAAAAAAAATGGGATCACCACTGAATCTTCTCATTAAATCCAAAGCATCCTGAAGATAGAAGCCAGTACATTCTTGTAGAAGGGGGAACCAAGGTACAAAGTGTGCTGAACGAGAACTCTGAGAGTCAGTGATGAGGCCCTTTACAAGTCAGTTGCTGCTGCATGCATCTTCTGCTTTCCTTTGTGCTCGCACGCCAAGGGAAAGAATAGATTATGTAAAATGTGTACTTTCTGAGAATAACAAAAACACCTCAGTGTTCATGACGTGTCTAAACAAGCAGAGTAAATTGACACATTTAAACTTGGTAATTTAGGCCAAAGATACATTTGCCTGTAGTATCAATATAATTGACTCAAAGGGGTTATTGTTATTGGGTTTTTTTGCATTTTTTTTGGTAGACTTCCCGAAATAATGATCTTGATTTCATTTCTTTTGTTTCCCTGTGTGGACAGAGGCTTCAAATAGTCAGTAAAAATAAAAGGCCAGTTGCAAATTTGGGACACATTAATTCATGAGCAGACTCATTGTAACATCATTGATTTATTGTTGTTGTTCTCAATCATTAATTCAGTAAATATTTATCAAATACTACGTACCATATTCTTGGCTCTATGCTATACAGAGGAGCTCATAGTCCTGTGTAGACACAGACATGTCAACAAGTGGTTAATAAAATATGGTGTGGTATAATGGAAATAAGTCCTACAGGAATGATATAAGTCCTAGAGGAATGATAAATTCTTCCTGTGTGCTCGGAGAAGGCGACATGTAGGAGGCGACATTTCAGCTGTGTCTTAAAGATGAATAGCTGTTCACTGTCAGAGTGTGGGAAATAGATCATAGGCAAAGGAAACAGCAAGTGCAAAGATAGAAGTCCTGGGAAAAGGATGGTATAGTGTGTCTACTACATAGGGTATATGATAAAGATAGAAAAAGATGTTGAACTACTAATGATGAAGGCTCTTCTGTATCACTCTAGGGGGATTAAATTTCATTTTATGGGCATCAGGAAGTCATGAAGAGTTTTAAGGAGAAGGATAATACGATTACGTTTATTCTCTAGAAAGAAAATTCAGCATAAAGAATGGGTTGACAGTAGTTGAGTCTGTAAGTAAGGATGAATTACATGGCCGTTATTTTACTTAAGGCATAAGGAAATGAGGGCCTTTATTTGGGAAGTGCAAGAGAAGATAAAGAAGTAATTGAGAGATATTTACGAGGTAGAAATGACAGGACTTGAAAACTAATACAGCATGTGAGAGAGACAACATGAACATTTGTCTAGATGGTGATGCTCTTACTGGGAAATGATACTAACATTTTCTTGCACTCCAAATTTTTCAGGAACTGTACTGAGTTATTTTTACATGTTAATTTATTCAAATCACAATAACAATGTGACATAGACAATAGGTAGTTTTATTCTAATTTTATATACAGCTCAGGAACAGGGAGACAGTTGTCCATTGTCACAACCAGAATATAATTGAGTTAGGATTGGAAACTAAGTCTTCTAAATAGTCATTGTGTTCTCCACAAATTGCCATAATCCTCAGGTAGCATTAATGAATTCCTTCTGTTAAAGCCCTAATATAGATTTTTGAATCAAAGTAAATCATACATTTGATTGTGTTATGACAAATGTAAAACTTTCATTTTGAATGAAATCATTTCTTTTCCTTAAACTGTTTATTGGTTCTTGTTAAATGCCTGGATAATTTTTTTTCTTTTTCTTTCTGCTAAACAGCAACCACAAAAACAGAAAACTTCTATTAACTGTTAAGAGTTTGGATAAAAAAAAATTGGCATCTCTTTGCTAAGGAATAATTTTTGCCATGAAGGAGTCTGCTAGATATGAGGCCTAATACGTGGATAGAGTAATACAGGTTTTCAAATAGCTAATCACTTGACTTCCATTTACTGGAGATTTGAGTTTCAATTTTTCAATATTACTGATTCAAAATATTTGGGGAAATATATTATCAAATAAAAATATTTCTAAAGTTAGCTGAGCTAAGGTTTCTTTTTTCCTAGCAATCACAGTGGACTTTTATTACATAACAGGTTTAGATGGAAAAAATAGTTGTGCTCTTTTTAGGTTGAATTATTAAGTGCTCAGAGCAGTTAATTTTCCTCAGACATTTCTGCTTCTCTGTTAGATTATCTCATTTTAGTATGGTGGATTGTTCTATTTCCCAGTATCTTCTGTTGCTTTTGTGGTGATTTGGGAAGTTATTCCTTTGCAGGAGCTACTCACACCTGGCCTGAAATCTGTGAAAAAGAAATAGGATGAAAAAAAAATGACGTGGCCTCCAGCACTTTCTTCTTTCTTTCTTTTTTATTTTATTTTATCTTTTTATTTTTCATATGAAACATTTTCCTGTTGGACCTTCTATATACAGTTGGAGGATGCTTTTGATATGTAGATCAAGCAAAATGGTAAATACATAGCCCTCTCTTTTCAAACATTCCCTTACTCTACAATGTGCCTGTAGTGTCACTTTCTTTGATTTCCATGAGGCCTGCCCTTGGGTTTGTATTATAACTTGGTATCTTTCCATTGTCCCTTACCACAAAAATTCCTTTTAAGAAAGTACATTCAAAATTCAGTCCATCAAGCTTTAACTCCTCTTTCTCCTCCTTCCTTCTAGAAGATTTAGCGACTAAGTCTTTCTTTGATTTTTTTTCCCTGAATTTAAGGGTTCTCCACTTTCACTCCTAATTGCTACAATGTGGTGTCCCCTTTTGCCTGAGAGTAAACAAAAACAGAAACGAGCGTTGAAGAGACACACAGGCTTTAGAACTCACGTGCCTGACTAGCTGATGGATGGTAGGGTCTGGCTCTCAGGAATGAGAACCACCACACCATGCAAGCTCAGTTTCAGGATGGGCTCTATGTCAGGCACAGTGGTAGGGGCTTTACATGCATTAGAGTCCTTCAGCCACCCAGAAGGTAGACCTTATTATCATTTCCATTGTTTCAGATTAGGGAATCTAAAATCTAAAAAATCTAGAAGTATGAGGTAACTTTCTCAAGGTCAGTCAACTAGTAAGTGATAGAAACTGTTAGTAAACCAAAGTTTTGCTGAATTCAGCGCCTGAATTTAAATGACTAATTGATATTTTTCCATCTGAAAGTCTCTCAATGCCACTGTAAAATGGTTCCCTGGATTGGAGGGGTAGATTATAATTATACCATTTCTTCAGTTCTAATTCTCCAAGGAGTGTATTTCCTCTGAAGCCTATGGACTTGCTAACAATCTTAAAAACAGGGAAAGTGGCAAAGTTGCCAATGTTACCCATTAAGAGAAAAAGGAAAGCAGAAAAGGAAAAACCTATATATTTTACTGCAAAAATTAAAACTGGAGCCAGAGGATAAGCATTGTTTAATGTTGGCTCTGATTTTCTATTGGCCTGTCTTATTTAGTTTCCTATAATAGCAAACAGGATAGAGAAATGATAATTAGGTGTATTCTTTATTATGTGGTAGATTGGCTAATACAGTATAGCACAAATACATCTTGACATACCAGCAATACAAATTCCGTGATCTATATATTAAGTATACATAATTTTATTTATTTTCAAGGCAAGAGAGGTAAATGCGTGAAATTTAAAAATAAGAAAAACACAATTAAAAATTTTTAAATTTCTGTATTTTAAAAATACAGAAATAAAGTCTATTAGATATAAAATGTATTTTAAAATGTGATTTTATTTTATCTAAATTGTATTTAAATGTTAAATTTTGAAATGTTTCCAGGGCCTTAATAATTTATAAAATCATTTACCATGGGTCATTTCTTAAAAGGTCAATATGATGATTTGGTGATCTTAATGAATAAAGTGGATCACCCCACAGTGCATTCATCCATGGTCTTTGACAATTATAAAGGTTCAATTCAAACATTATATACTACACCACTATTATTAGAAAGCACTGGGTTAGGCTCTTAAAAAAATAACAATAGAAAATAAATTTAAATAAAATTTTAGATTTAAAGTTAAATAAATTAAATGAATAATCAATAATGATTTTTGTTCCTTCTAGAAGCACACATATCTAGTTGCACTTCACAAAGATTATATATGATATAGACATATTGTTAGATGTGCATAAATTCTATTGTACAGAAGAATGAGAGAATAATTCTGACTAGTGAAATACAGGCTTCCTGGAAGAAAAAGGATTTTTCTGGGTCATGAAAAATGAATAGGATTTTGAGAGGTAGGTATGACTTGACAAATATTGTTACTTAAGATCAGTTAGGGGCTTCCCTGGTGGCGCAGTGTTTGAGAATCTGCCTGTCAATGCAGGGCACACGGGTTCGAGCCCTGGTCTGGGAAGATCCCCCATGACCGCGGAGCAACTAGGTCCGTGAGCCACAACTACTGAGCCTGCGCGTCTGGAGCTTGTGCTCCGCAACGAGAGAGGCCGCGACAGTGAGAGGCCCGCGCACCGCAATGAAGAGTGGCCCCCGCTTGCCACAACCAGAGAAAGCCCTCGCACAGAAACGAAGACCCAACACAGCCAAAAATAAATAAATAATAATTTTTTTAAAAAGATTAGTTAGAATTCTTCTGTTTAAGTATGTCTTCTGTCTCACTGAAAAATAAAACAGATACATTTCTTGAAAAAGGTAGAGATTTGTATCTTGAAATGAAATTTTAAACGGTGGATATTCTTTGTTTGAAAGCCAGAAATAAGATACTTTTCTTTCTCATTATGTGAAATAAATAAGGCTAAAAGCTGGAAAATTATAAAAGTCACTTGACTAAATGGGGCAAGCAAATAAATGCTTTCTAAAGGTCTCAACTCAGTGTGCTCTTTCCCTGAGGCTAGTTGGAACTAGTCCATAGTTAGAATTGCTCATCATATGGGTGGCCAGTCAATGTGGTGCCAGCAATAAAATGTGTAATCAACTTTCACATGTTTTTAGACATTCCCAAATCACTTTGATCATGACTAACAAGAAAGCTGCCATTTCAGTTAATAATCTATAAATTCTCAGGGGGAGGTTTAGTCCAATACTCAGTAGAATATTTCACATTTTATTTTAAAAAATGTAGAATAACACAATCTAGAAATATATTTATCCTAAAAACGCCAGCTTTTAGGATAAATACTGATGTTTATCCTAAACACCAGTCAATTTTCCATTATGTAATCTTGCTTTAATGCTAACATTTTAAATTGTCATTTTTGGGCCTGCGCGTCTGGAGCCTGTACTCCGCAACGGGAGAGGCAGCAGCAGTGAGAGGCCCGCGTACTGCAAAAAAATAAATTTAAAAAAATTTTCATTTTTTACACATTCAGGGACCTCGATAATTGAGATTAAGTTGCTACTGAAAACACATACACTTTGGATTGCATTTCATCTAGGTAAAATGACAGCTGATAACTTTTATGACAGCTTTCAAAGCTGATTTTAGCAGTGCAGCCTGCCGCATCATTGTCCTTCATGCAGTTGAATTTTGCTCAATACAAGGAAAAATAGTTATTATGGCAGAGAAGATGCCAGAGTAAAATTTCTCTAAGCCAAGTGGTTTTTTAGCTAGTGGAGATATTCTTAAACATGTATTAGTTCCATACCACAGGACACAATTAACATGAGTAGTTAGAAGGGTACCAAGGGCAGCATCCATCCAAGAAAGCAACATATGAAAGCTTGCTGAGAGCAGAAGATGATTTAGAGAGAAACATTTCAGAGATGACAGCTGTTTAAAACTAATCAATATCTCTTTTCTATACCAGGAGACATTTAGTCTTCCCTTGGCTCTAATATGTATCTTAGAAATCTGTAGGGTTTTAGAAGGCTGCTAAAGCAACACTTGAGAGCCCAGTTAAAGATATGACATGGTGACATCACTGATAAATTAATATGGAGGAGGAACAGGTGTGAAAGGCTGTTATCTGGGACATCACCTGAGAGAAGAATCTTAAATAATGACAAATCTAAAAGCTATGTCTTTTTAACTTACTTTACCATGTGGTTTTTCTTTTTACACACACTATTTATATTTCCCACCCCAAAGTAACAGCATGGACACACACAAACACTCCCATACACAACTGAAACCAGGGATATTCACATTGACCTTGCTACTCAAAGTGTATTCTACAGACAAGCATCACCTGGGAACTCGTTAGAAATGCAGAATATGGAGCCCCACTCCAGACTTACTGACTCAGAATCTGGATTCTAACAAGATCCTTGATGATTCTCGTGCACATTGTTTGAGAAGCGCTGATTTTAAAACAAGCTTTAAAACATGCATGGCCTTAAAACATATGCATCTTCTTTTTCAAACCATTATGAGTTTGCCCATTATCTAAGGCAGTACAGTTTAGTGAGTGGTTAAGAGCAAATGTTTCTAGAGATTTGCTGTCCAGATGGCCTGAAGCCCACTTCCAAGGCCAACTTGGGCCTCTTCCTTGGGTCAGTACTCCTAACGGTTTGGCTGTCTTGGGGCGGGGGGAGCAGTGGTAGATGGAGGCTAGACAAATGGTTGGTAGTCCCTTGCCATGCAGAATGCAGTAGCAGGTGGGAGGGGATAGAGCTCTCCTCAAGTTTAGGTTTCCATGTATACTCATGCCCAGGCCTCGTATATGTTAGGAGTTATAGTAATTATTAAAAATCAATCTGTGACTATAAAGTTGATGCTATTATGAAATAGAAAAAGAAAAATGATTGCAATTTCCTCCCACCTCTCCTACTGTGGGATTGGCAGGATAAAGGGTGCTAGTCCAGAGGCCATGCTCTTCCTTTTCATCTATTTTCTCTGCTTCCATTCACACTACTGCTGGTGAGGCACCACTGAGAGCTTCGTTTCCTTAGAGACTCACATCTACACTCAGGCTTCCAGGCTCTGTGCCAAAGAAGTCTGACAGTGACACAGAGGGCAGTGTACTTTCCTAGATACACAAGCACAGCTCCGACTGCCATCAGTGGGAGTTCTACAATCAGCATGAGAGCAGAGCATAGTATAGAATTGGAAATTTGTCCTCAAGGCAAGGCAGCATAAGCGGCCTGGTTACAGAAGAGTCACACTATACAATTAGATAGCAACTGCATGAGAATTTAGAGATGAGTTCCCCCAAGTTCTAGAAGGAGAAGCAGGTGAAAATAATTTGAACTACAGGATTTTTTAAGTTAAAAATTTTTTTTTAATGGAAGTATAGTTGATTTACAATATTGTGTTAATTTCTGCTGTACAGCAAAGTGACTCAGTTACACACATATACACATTCTTTTTTATATTCTTTTCCATTATGGCTTATCCGAGGATATTGAATATAGTTCCCTGTGCTATACAGTAGGACCTTGTTGTTTATCCATTCCATATGTAATAGTTCGCATCTACTACTAACCCCAAACTCTCAGTCCATCCCTCCCCCACCCATCCTCCCCCTTGGCAACCACAAGTCTTGAACTACAGGATTTTTAAAATTTTTAAATTCTTTAAAAGAAGTTATGTAGTAAACTACCCTTTTATTAAGAGGACTTCTAAATTAGTCATCTCACCAAATTAGAAGATTCTAGAAATACAGAAAAATTCTCTGAACCACACACTTGCTTTATATGTTATTTTCTTTATCTAGTGCCCTTAATTCTACCCCTCTACCATTCTTCAGTGTAAATGGGAAGTCTCCCAGATTAGCTTAGGTGCCCTCTTTTAAATGAGCTTAGAGCATGCTGCATATCTTCTTCACAGCACCCATCCAATCTAATTAAATATTTGGGTAATCTTTTGTTTTATGTTTGTCTCTCTAGGTAGACAGTAAGCATCATGAAGGTAAGGACCATGTCTGTCTAGTTATGTGCCTGAAGCACACTGACCACTCAATAAATACTTGTTCAGTGAATTTACATTTAGAAGCCTAATTTACAAGAACTTATCATCGGATCCTCACCCAGACCTATTTACTGTTTAGATACAATTCAAGTGGATTTGTTTATCTCTTTTCCCAAACCACAACAGACTCAAGTAGTAAACTAGAAAGAAAAAGAAGGGAGGAGTATAAAGAAGGGATGAAAAAAGCCAACAGACAGCTCCATAAAGCGAGAAGACAGAGCACCACAGATGAAAGAACTAAAAGAACCTAACAATGGGGGACTTCCCTGGTGGTCCAGTGGTTGAGACTCTGCACTCTTAATGCAGGGGGTCTGGGTTTGATCCCTGGGTGGGGAACTAGGATCCCACATGCCACAAGGCACAGCCAAATGAATGAATGAATGAATGAATAAATAAATAAATAAAACAGTGGCTATGTAAATCAACTATACTTCAAAAATAAATAAATTAAAAAAAAAAAAAAAAGAACCTAACAATGGGGAGCTATTATCAGGGGCAAGATATTGCAGATGGTACTTTGGTAAAACTCCGGAATCCCATAGTTATGTTGATAATCATATATCTCAGTTTAAAAATACAAGTAAAACTATATTCCAGGGCTTCCCTGGTGGCGCAATGAATGGTTAACAATCCGCCTGCCAATGCAGGGTACACGGGTTCGAGCCCTTGTCTGGGTAGATCCCACAGGCCGCAGAGCAACAAAGCCCGTGTGCCACAACTACTGAGCCTGCGCTCTAGAGCCTGCGAGCCACAACTGTTGAGCCCGCGTGCCTGGAGCCAGTGCTCCACAACAAAAGAAGTCACTGCAATGAGAAGCCTGCACACAGCAACGAAGAGTAGCCCCCCCGCTCGCCACAAGTAGATAAAGTCCACGTGCAGCAACAAAGACCCAACACAGACAAAAATAAAAATAAATAAATACAATAAATAAATTTATAAAAATAAAAAAAACTATATTCCATTGGGCTTCCCTGGTGGCGCAGTGGTTGAGAGTCCGCCTGCCGATGCAGGGGACGTGGGTTCGTGCCCCGGTCCGGGAGGATTCCACATGCCGCGGAGCGGCTGGGCCCGTGAGCCATGGCCGCTGAGCCTGCGCGTCCGGAGCCTGTGCTCCACAACGGGAGAGGCCACAACAGTGAGAGGCCCGCGTACCGCAAAAAAACCCAAAAACAAACAAACAATATTCCAGACATGCTGCTTAAGGAGGTGAGAGAGTATACATTTTGGAAAGATTTTTAGGAATAAATTATCTAAAAGAGATAAGAGTTTATAGTATAATAAAAATAATAGCATCCATTATAATGTGTTTTTAAGTTTATAAAGTACTTTTCTGTACTTTATCTCATTTCATTTTCATAAAATACAGGAGGGGACAAGCCACAACTGTCAGGAAAATTTGCTTATGTGGAACACCTCATTCTATGGTAAAGTTGATGAATTAGGCACTACTGTAATTTTCTCACTGAAGATTATAAGAAGTATTTAGATGTTAAATTTTTTCTGAAAATTGTTGGAAAGCGATTTAATTACGATTTCAAAAATTTTAAAATCCAAAACTTTTTTCAATAATGATTTACTGAGAGTTAGACACTATATTTAAATTAAGTTACCTAAATCTTACAAAGGAGGTGCATAAATAATATAGAATAGATCTTATAAATATGTAGCAGATGCAAATTTTATTATTTATAATATTTAAAAAGTAGATGTGTCTTGGACATTAACTTGTAATTTTACATTAATTATGTGCCTGTATTTTGACAGTGTTCTTTATAGAATGCTGAATTATACAAAAAAAACACACACTCACATATAACCTCAAAATTATGCTTACTTTAAGGTGTACTAGAAATGCAAAAATACTAGTTCTTTCATTTTGGTTTTTAGACTTCTCTTTCCAACTCTCACCTAGTAAACATTTTCTTTTGTTTTCAACGATTCAGTATATACTTTCTACAAGCAGAGCCTTGCTTTCTGCCACAATTAGAGGAGCATTCAAATCCAATCCCTAGCATTAAGTCCAGTTTAATAAGATATTATAGGGTGGTTGACTATAAGGCCAATAGTTAGCCACAACCCTTGTGGGTTGGTCTAGATCAAGAATGGATTCCAGGTTTCTGGGATTAAGCATGGTGAAGCTTTCCAGGAGCTTCCAAATATTCTTTTTGGTCACAAATAATGAATTTCAACTCCAACGGGGTTATCGTATGTATTATTCATGGGCCATCATAGGAGCCGCCAAACAGATTATCATGTTTACATCAGACCTCCTTGGAGAGAGAAATTCTTTAATAGTTGAACTAGCAGGGTCAGTCAGTACAGAGATGCCTGTGGGCGACTAAATAACAAATAAATAAAATAAGAGAAGAAATGAAATCAAACATTAAGAGTTTAATTATGTCCTTCAGCAGTCACCAATCAATATATTTTTATCTCTTGTTGAAAAGGTTATATTAAGGTTTCATCATTTTGGCAGATTTATTTATTTATTCATTTATTCATTTATTTATTTATTTATTGTAAGAGAGAGGAGATGCAGAAGGGCATGGAAAAGTGAAGAGTCCAGAGAAATCACTTCACTAGAGATAACAAACCTTTGCAAATGTCTATTTGTTGTATTGCATTTTTATAGCAATTTGGTCTTTTTCAGTAAGCTCAGTGCCACATGGAGTCGTCCTATTGTTTCTGCTGGAAATAAATGCACTTTAGCAGATGTTGTGACATGCAGTAGCATTTTCTTTTCTTAAGAGCCTCATTTCAAATTGGTTTAAAAGGACACATTACCTTTTGGCAGGGCAGTAGCTTTACTAGGTTGTGCTTGCTTATTTGTTTGTTGGTTTAAGGATTTTTTCCACAACCTTGCCTTACTTAGCCCAGCTATTCAGCTTTAGGAAGGAAAGTTTATTTTCTAGCTGGAAAGAAAAACATGAGTTAACGTGTGAGATCATTATTCACAGGAATTCTTTTCTTTCAGTTCAGCTGACTTTATTATGTGTCATAAGGAGAGTTACACTGAACCACTCAGAGTATCACAGGGTATCCTGGAGGTTACTGATGTAAACTAAATTCTCTGCAGGTTCGTAAGGGAAACAGTCATGGTATCCTAGAAATGGAAGTTACCTTAAATATCTCCATGTAGAGGACTACCTGCATTGTTGTTAAACTGGGAGTTTCTAGATATGGTCTCTCATTCAGAGATTTATGATGTATAACATCTATATTATGACATTTATTTAGCATACTTCTCAAAAGGAATATCAACCTCCATTTCCTAGACCACGACCCATACAAGTAAAAGACCCAATATTGACTCTGGCTACTCATTCCAATGACAAACACAACTGTATGAAGAATGACATTTTAAAACTGAAGTTGGGACCAGTAATGCCTTCATGAGAAGGTATTGTCAATGTTGCTGAATAAGAAATGAAGTGCATCTCAGATTAGATATTAATTTATTTAAAGAGAATTGTCAAAAATAAATCAAATGTTTTATCATATACATAGAAAACATATAAGTAATCAATTTTTCAAGAAAATTATATTTATATAGTTAGACACTTCCCCTGTGATTTCCAGGTACTTGTGGTTTTCATACAATGCATCTTTGCATGTCCTCTACCTGGAATGCTCTTCATGAACAATGAACCATGTTTACTTGGTGATATCTACTAATTATTAAAGATTCAGTTTACCTATCTATCTCTGAAGTTTTTTTTTTTTTCCTTACAATCCCATGCAGTCATTATGAATCACTTTCTTCTCTGTGTCATCACTGTGCCTTGATCAACACTTTCTTATTGTCTGAGCCACAGAGTATTTATTTTAATTATTTCTTTATGTTCCTCCCCTCTCTATGATATCCTTGTGGGAGGGACAATGTCAGATTCATTTTTTATTGTATTCTCAGCATAAAGCTGAGTACCTTGTACATTATGGTGACTCAATAAATACATAGAAAACTAATGAATATGGCCTAAACACCACACATATTAAATCAGTTTCAGTCTAAAATTCTACCCAGATAAACATAATAGACAAATTAAATGAATTTAGGCAGAGACAGAACATTTATAGATACCCTAGGACTGTAGAGGTATAGAGAGAAGAAAATGATAATACTCTATTCATAGACTAAAATAGTTTCTTAAATTGTCTCAATTATTTGTGCCCTCAGAAAGCTTTTCAGAATTTGGAGACTTAGTGTCTGTTCTTTTTCGATCACCCTCTAGTAAGCAAGGCAATCACTGAGAAATTTCTTGAATCTATGACTGGTTAGGGAAGCTCTTGAGAACTGAAAGAATTTGATTCACAAAAAGAGTTGGTACCATGCATGGAATGCATATTCTAATCACTACCTGCTGTTTAAAAACAAAAAGTGGGCACTGATTATTTCAGAAAAAAGCACATCGACATTATGATAGTGAAATTAGAGTGGAATTATGGGTTTCTCTGCTTGGAAGTTTTTTTATTGCTTTTCTGAGAGGGGTGCACATACATATGCAGATCTTAACATATTCTTGATCTATAAGAACATGAGAAAATATCTTAATTATAAATCTGGGGTATAGTTTACCTTACTATGTCATATATTTTACAAATTTTACAAATATATGTTAAAATATGAAGAACAGTCATCCTTTCATTTTTTCACTTGATAAATATTTCTTTGAGTTAACTATAAGACATTGTGTTGGGTACTGTGGAAAATACAAAGATTTCCTAGATATACGCAACTTAGAAATACAAATAAAGTAAAATGGTAAGTAAAAAGAAAAAAGATTCCTATGATACAGTATTCTCCTTTGGCAACTGAGATATTTTATAATCTGTAGTCATGCTTAAGGCAGGGTATACAGTTTATCAATGATCCTTTTAGCTTTGTGAACACATGATAACTTAAATCAAAGTTGGACATCCTTCTTTCCCTCTTCAAAAAGCAAGACCATATTAAACAACATTTATGCATCAAATTTATTTGCCATACTTGAAAAATATCTGTAAATCTGAAAGTATATATACAGAAAGTACCATGAGAATAGAGAGCCAATTCTTAAAGATCATATTCTTTTCCATTATCATGCTTCTAAACTTGACTTTTAACAATTAGTATGGCCAGTAAATACCTGAACTCCACAAATGGAATGTTTAAACAGCAAGACCAAATGGCCAAATGCTTACCACCTGCTCATGCCCTCTTGCAATCAATCAAGCCTAACCTAACAAAATGAACAAATACTGTGATCCGTGATTAGTTAAGAATTGGACCAGTGTACGATTACCAGATGACATGGAGGTAATTTTGCCATCAATACTTGAAGAATGTTTAAGCAGACTGTAATTCTTTTTTTTCTTCTATACTTCATCACGTTTAAGTAACACTTATCTGGTAGGTATTCAATATTATATCCAGAGGATGAGAAGATATGCAGTGGGGAGTGGGGATGGGTAGAGAGGCACAATCCTGTTGTTTTCAATCCATTGGACCAGAGTATGGTGAATATCTAGAGTGACCATATAATTTATTTCTAAAACTTGGTGCTTTTTGAGTAAAACAGGATGCTATTTTTAATTATACCAGACAATTGGTATAAAGTGGGACTATCCAGGCAAACTGAGATGTATGATCAACCTATGACTATTCAGACATAACTAGACAATTTAAAATGAGTTAAGACAGATCAGAAAAGTTAGTTGTTGTAATTTCCTAGGGAGGGCTTATGGAAATGCTTTAAATACTTAAAATATTTAAGTTTAAATATTTTACTTTCAAAATCTTTGTAACAATAAAGAAGGTAAAAGAAGGGGCGTGAAGAGTCTTAGAACTCATAGAATTAAACATAGTGTTTAAAATAGTACAAACAAAAGTACATTTAAGTAAAATAAAAGAAAAATGAATCTTTCTGACTGGAAAACTTTCAGCCCTTGATGATTTGCTAACATTTTCAGAAAGTCTCCCAAGAATCCTGTAACTTTACTCTGAACTCCCCTATAAACTTAATTGTTATTGTTTATCTGTATTTTTACTAGACGGTGTGCCTTGAAAGACCCAATTTTGTTTTATCCATCATTAAACTTCACAGTTTCTGACCCAAAGTAGATATTCAATAAATATTTTGTACCAAACTTATTAATATTGATGACAAACTTAGAGAAACAGAATAAAACTTCTCTATTTGAATATTAACACTCTCTATTAGGTCTTTGCCAGATTCTCTTTTGAGTCTTATGTTTGTCTATTTTCAAAGATCCCTTTTCCACTAAAACCTGGAAAAAGAAGTTTATAAGAACTAAAAGTTCTATAAATGTTCACCACAGGATGCCTCTCCACTGTGACACAGGAAGAACTGGTTTGGAAATTGAATGTGGATGTGGCCCTGTGTAAAGCACCTAGTTACTTTCAGAGGTGTTAGCTCAGTTGGTGAGAAGACAGCACTAATAAGGGTAAGGGTGCACGTTTTATTAGCTGTACACAGAGGAAAACTGCCCCAGAGTCACAGATGGTAGCTCCAAGCTCAGGGAGTTCTCTTGGGTCACGGAGTGCAGATTACTCAGTGCAACTTATTAACAGTTTGGAAAACAAGCAGCTGATGGTAGATCTAATATACAAAAGACAGCGCGTTATTACTTTGCAGAGCGCTAAAACAAATTGAACCCATCAAACAACTGGAAACTTAGGAAGTGTACTTTTGTCATCTGTCCCTTTAGACCACAACTGTAAAATGGCCATACTTAGGGGAGGAAACTTAAATGCAAATTCTTAGAATATATCCAATTCATTACTGGAATCTCTGAGTGGGAGGAAGAGAGTATGGCCAGGTGGTATTGGTTGTCAAAAGGGCAAACATCAATCTGAAAATCATCGGTAGTGATCACATTAGGCTTTGTGGAGTGATATATTCTGAAAATATTTGTGTATTGAAATAATGGTTTTCTTTGCAGAAGCGTGCTTTCCCACGCACAAACAGCATTTTATTGTATGTGGAGCTCTGCTTTTCCAATAAACATTGATTCATGGCTCACTACATAAATTAATGCCAGAAAAAGAAAGTAATTTAGAAATATTTTTGATACATTCTGTTAGATTCAGTTATGAGACATTCGATTAGAATGTTGTAAAACAGTCAAATGCACTGAAAGAAAATGTAATGAAGAAGGTAATGATGATATGTAATGACCATCTACAAGTCATTTGGCAATCATGAAATGATCATTATTAAGAGCGCTTCCACACATGGCAATGTTCTAATGTCATAGATGTTGCACATCTTGTGGTAAACCCATTTTTTAAATGAATGTACTCTGGGTAGGTTGATAAAAGAAGCCAATTATTTTGACTGTGGTCTCATAGAAGAATGGACTCCAGATCTTAGAAAGAGAAAACCTAGACAGGAAAAAAACTTTATACTAAACTCCTTTACAGAATAGTTCCCTTCTGGGTTCAGGTTTACTTCTTTCATCATTGGTATGTTATTTTGGGGACAGGTGCAACAAATATTTATCACGGCCTTCTCAAAAATGGAACTAGCAGGCATTCAATAAAGCAAGTTTCATATTAGAAGCCAGCATTCAAAAACAAAATGTTTATGTATTCAACTAAATAATGACATGATTAAACATCAATGAATATACTCTATGTTGTAAAACTCAGTGAGCCTATCAAGAACATTCTTCCAGGTATAGATAGGCTTGTTGACTTGCCATTCTTTCTATTTTTATGCTTTATAAATAACTTACCTGTCCTCATAACAGTGAAATAAGTACATGGACACACACACACACACCCCTCTCACGATTGACTCTGCTTCTCCCGCAGGAGAATTCAGAGTTGGAGACTTAGGGGCTTAGTGGGAAGGGAGCAGAAGTGCTACTTCTCGTAGGATATTTTAGCCATGAGGAGATTCCTTTAGCAGACCAGGTCTAAGAGACCTAATGCTGTGCTATAAAACAGAACTTGCTATATCGCTGGTTCATATTGGAGTCTTGAATTTCTGTCTTTCCCGGATAGAAACAGCATGGCTCTCTGAACATTTTAAAATCACATAGGATATGTGGCAAAATGTCCCAGAATGCTGCTCTTTAGTACCTGTTTCCGAAGAAGATTCGGAGGTTAATATACCTAGAGTTTCCTCAGGAAATGTTGTCGTAGAGAGTGTAGTCAAAAGAAGAGCAGCCAATTTTAGTTGAAAGTCAGACATCTGGCGCACAGAATCGAACGAATCCTAGGAACACTGTTTAGAGATATGGCTATGCCCATTATAAAGATGAGATTCAGAAAGATTAAATATCTTGCGAAGATCACAGAGCTAGTTAGAGATGGAGAGGGATTTGAATCTCAGTCCATCCAAATCCAGAGTCTGAGCCAGAGAGATCTAGGTTAGAACTCTCCTATCACTCATTAGCTGGTAAACTTGGACAGATTTCTTAACTTCAGTGAGGTAGGTCTCCATTCACATATCTTTAAAATGGAGAGAATGCCTACCTCCCAGGATTGTCCAAAGATTATTGAGACAGGATATGTTAAAGTGCTGAGCACAGGGAGTCTTCCCTCTGTGATCTGCCTTGAAATAAGCACTCTGTTAAGGGCCTGAGTCCATAAGACTCCCTCCTCCCCCAGTGTTGGAGATATAGTGGGAGACAGAAGACAATAACTTATTATAGGATGGTTTTAGACATTTACCCCAATATGTGAAACAAATAAAAAGGGGATACTCTGTTTGACGGGTGTGGGTGTTTGTAAAGAGGGAACTGATCCACCCACTCAGCCTTTCCCAGCTGCCCCTGGGGGTCCTAGACCGGCTCCTTTGACCCTGGGGCCCTGAAAACAGTCATTAGGTGAGATGGTCTCTGGGGGACTTTCAAACTAAAAACCTAGTTTCTACTGTAGGTACACAAATATCTGTAATAAAAGGTATAAATATGATGACAACCATAATATATACGTCCATTCAGACAGAGAGAGATCACAGTTGCTTTTTTCATGGAAGAGGAAAGAAGAGGGTCAGTAATGGTGGTATCACAAAAAGGTGGCCTTTCACAGAATGGGTAAGATTTTAAGAGGCTGAGATCACCACTGAAGAGGAAGGAGAGGAATGACATGCATTTTAATGGGTATGTATCAGGAGGAAAGGCAAAATACGATAAGACAAAAGAAAAGGAAAAAAAAAATACAGAGCATCTCTGAGACTTGTGAGTCATTCTGACTTAACTGGAGCTTCAAGTACAGATGTGTAGGAAGTAGGGGAGGTGAGACTGGAAACTGGAGGCAATAAAAGACATGGCTTTTGGAGTCAGACAGATGCGGGTCTGAGTTCCTGTTCTGACAAACACTAGTTGTGTGAACAGGGGAAACTGACTTAACTTCTACAACCTCGGCGTCCTATTCTGGAAAATGGAGCTATTAATGCTACTACTACTACTGGGACTTCTCTGGCGGTCCAGTGGTTAAGACTTTGCCTTCCAATGCAGGGGGGTGTGGGCTCGATCCCTAGTCGGGGACCTAAGATCCCACATGCCTCGAGGCCAGAAAGCCAAAACAGAAAACAGAAGCAGTATTGTAACGAATTCAATAAAGACTTTAAAAATGGTCCACATCAAAAAAGATCTTAAAAAAAAAAATACTACTACTACTAATAAAGGAGAATAGTAACGCTTACTGAGCATTCACTCTGTGCCAAGCATGTTTCTAAGCACTTTAAAGGTGTTAACACAGTCTTCACAACAACCCTGTGATGTAGATCCAGTCATTGCCACAATTTTGCATATGAGGAGGTTGAGGCAAGAGAGGGTAACAAACCTGTCTAGCAAGTCACTTGTCACACAGTTAATAAGAAGGAGATCGGAATCCAGGCATTCTTGTTCTGGAATCTATCTCATTATTAGAAGTTTAGCCATCCACCTCACAGAGTATGGTGAGAATTAAATGAGATAACTCTCATAATATGCCTGTGATGGGGTTTAGGACATGCTACCCCGAAATATGACACCTTGGCATATTGAATGGATTAAGCTAAAGGAGCTTGAAAAAATGGCAGAAGCAGAGAGGTCAGAGTCCCCTCCCCCATGTCCTGTTCCTTTGAATAGGTCGAAAACCTTCATGTGAGAGGTGTCCTCCCTATGCCTAGAGGAAAGGCGCATCTTTATCACAGAAGACAAAGGGACACCAAGAAGAACCCTGCATTTAGGTTTTGCTAGGCTTCCCCTAGTTTACTACACTTATCTCAGTCTCATTAAACTATCACATTTTTACAGGACTACTCACTCTTCAAACTTAGGATAAATATACTCAGGTCTAACTGTTTCTTCGGGTCTTCATTTCTTTATGAAGGCTCCCATGTCATATAAAACTTATATTAAATAAACCTGTATGCTTTTCTTCTGTATCTGTCAGGTTAATATTCAGACCCAGCCAGGAACCTCAAGAAGGTCGAGGAAAATTTCTACCTCTGCTACACTCACGAAGTGTCAGGCACAGAGTAAGAGTATAACTGAATAAATCTTAGCCTGGAAAAGGAGAGAAAGAGAGTTTGAAGCCCAGACCCATGAAGGTTCTTGAATACCATACTTTGGAGTAGTTTTTGATGTTTCCTAGTTGGCAATTTTTAATTATATGTGGGGTTGCAATAGGCTTGTGGTGTGATCAGAAATGTGATTTAGAAAGCTTCAGCTTTTAGGATATACCAGCTTATAAACAGAGAATTGTGGACCGATTAGATTTTTATTTTAATAGTCATTAAATGGGCTCCCAAAAGGTGGTGACAGTGGAGATGGAAAGGAGGAAACATAGAGGTAAAAGCTATTACAGACACTGAGATGGAGGGTGGAGCAAGCAAAAGATGACTCAAGTTTTCGGAGGCTGGGTGACTGGGAGAACGCTGCTGATGCCATTAATAGAAACACAGAAAGCAGGGAGAGAAGCTGGACTTTGAGGGAAAAAATGATGATTGCATTCTTTACAGATTGAGTTTGAAGTGATGACACATCATTTAGGTGGAGATACACAGTAGACAATCAGCTTTGCAGGAACTCAGCTCCATATAACAAACAGTAGCATCTAAACTTTTATTCTTAGGATATCCTTTTTGATTAGACATGTTCAGCACATTCTCATTTTGTATATAAAAGTAAATATATATATATGTGTTTATTTAGAAATTGCACACATGTCTGTACAGTATAAAAGATGCACATAGGGGCTTCCCTGGTGGCGCAGTGGTTGAGAGTCCGCCTGCCGATGCAGGGTACGCGGGTTCGTGCTCCGGTCCGGGAAGATCCCACACGCCGCAGAGCGGCTGGGCCCGTGAGCCATGACCGCTGAGCCTGCGCGTCCGGAGCCTGTGCTCCGCAATGGGAGAGGCCACAGCAGTGAGAGGCCCAGGTACCGAAAAAAAAAAAGATGCACATAGAAAATAATAATAGAAATAGAGATTCCAGTTTTTTCCTATGCCCCCATGGATACTTTTGAGTACCCTCTGGTAGGCATGTACCCTATTTTGGAGACCACTGAAATATCTTAGATATTTCCTTCTCCAGTGTTGGGAAGGAACCTAAATGCATTTGCACTGAACAAAATGACCTTCTATTGCCTCTTTTCCTATGAATGAAAATCTCCGCTTTTCGGGATTTCTTAACAGTGTGCACAGGAGGAAAAGGACTAAAGACTTCATTGTCCTACAAGTTCTCACATGTGTGCATAAAAGTCTGTGTATAAGGATGTTCAATGTAGCATTGTTGATAAAGGTGAAAATAACCTAAAAGTCCATAAGAAAAGAGAAAATAACACAAATTATGATACATCATTTTATGAAATAAAGAATTCAGTTAAACGTACACGTACTGAGGCGGGGAGGGACCTCCAAAACATATTGTCAAGTCAAAATATAAGTTGCAGTAGAGACAATGTCTTATGAGGGATTCCCCACGACCCATGAAGTAGTTTGAATAAACATATATATATATATATGTTTTTTTTTTCTTTTCATTGAATGACACTGAATCTGAAGAAGCTATAGATCAAGCACTACTTTATAGGAATTACAGAGAACTAAGGGATATGCTGGATAACACCAAGGGAATGCAATCAATAAAATCCAAACTGAGGGGATTTATTTAGGACAAATGATTAAGTGATTCACTTTATTCAACAAATGAAAATAATTTAAAAAGTGAGAAAGAGCTGGAAGGGAACTATGATTAAAGAGACAAAAATTTCAAAACTGGCAAAACTAAGCTATTTAAGGATGTCCACTTGAGTAACAAATTATGCCCTCTGTATTGTTTATTCTTTCTATAGTGATGTGTTCATTTGTGTCATTAAATATAACATTAAAGAGAAAAAACAGAAACTATATATAGTGTGATTTGTTGGAATGGAAATTCTAGGTGTATGTTAGAATGAGAATCCCATTTATTAACAAAGCTAAAGATGGATTTACATTTATAAGGATATTATGTTCAGAGATATATAATTATATATCTTCAACTAGGAAACCATACAAATGTAGTTTATTTGCAGAATGAATAAAGAGTTAGCCTTTAACTGCATTTTCTTTTTTTAATTTAATTTTATTTATTTATTATTTTTGGCTGCATTGGGTCTTAGTTGCAGCACGCGTGATCTCTGTTTTGGTGCACAGGCTTCTCTCTAGTTGTGGCATGTGGGTTTTCTCTCTCTGGTTGTAGTGCACAGGCTCCAGAGCACATGGGCTCTGTAGTTGTGGCACACAGGCTCCAGAGCACATGGGCTCTGTAGTTTGGGGCATGCAGGCTCTGTAGTTTGGGGCACGTGGGCTCAGTAGTTGTGGCACGTGGGCTTAGTTGCCCCACGGCATGTGGGATCTTAGTTCCCCAACCAGGGATCGAACCCCTGTGCCCTGCATTGGAAGGTGGATTCTTTATCACTAGACCACCAGGGAAGTCCCTAAATGTTTTTTCTCTAAGATTGCTAAACATTCTTGACTTTTTTTCTGTTGGATTCTCAAATAGAAAAAGTAGTCTTTTGTTAATTGATATCTCTGATCTTTGGGCCTACATCTTAAGATACTTTAAGAAAATGGGTACTAGACATGTACAGGAAAGTTATTAACCACTGAGACGAAAATCTTCTGATTGATGGTAGGAGCATTCTGTTATTCAGACTGATGCCAAAATACGACAAACTGATGCCAAAATATAATGGACCTCTAGTTCTAAAAGCTGATTGAGCTCAAGAGTGGTGGAAACTTACAATTAAGGGAAAAATTAGTACTGTTTTTGTATTACTTATCCTCCGTATTTGCTTCAGATCTTTTTTTTTCCCACAGAATCACATGTTTATTTGGTTGCTTTGTGTAAGTTTGCAGAAAATTTTGCTACTGAAAGACCATTATAAACAAGAGCCATTGTTTTATTAAGCTTATCTGCCTGAAGATTATTTGATGTGTGGGTAAGAATTTGTGAATCTATTATCAAGGCTCTGTCCCAATCCACTTTTAGAAGCTCTTTTCAACATATTCTTGGTTTCATATTTAGATGCTAATAGAGATTATAGGAATTGTGTACATTTTTTTCTTCTAATTCTTGCAACTAGTAGAGAACTCTAAACTGAAATGAAGAAAACCCAGTGTACATCTTTCTTTTTCCACTACCAACAATTTCCAATCTATTTTGCAAATATAGGACAGCTGCTTTATTGAGCTAAAAAAATACTACAAAATGTAATGATAGCACTTTGGACTCTATTCTGATCTCCCTTAAACTCCACACAGCTTGGATTTTTCTGTAATTTTAATGAAAATGTGGCATGGCACATCTCTCTCATTTAAATTATGCACCGTCAGTATTTCCTTCTTTGCAACTGAAGCACTTCTTGGGAAACTTGCCAGGTACAAGAGGGGAGGGTGAAAGCTGAAAATAGAAAATGGAGGTGGGGGAGGGGAAAGGAACTGGACTAAACAAACACACTCTTCATGCAGCCATGTTTTTAAAGACTTGCAAATCACTGGGAAATAGGGTACAGAAGTTCAAGTAGGATTAAGGTAGCTTTAGCAAGCTTAAATGGGGCTAAACAGAGGTCAGAATAGGGCTACAAGTCAAACTTTAAAAACTCGTTTGATTTGTTAAAACCTAACACAAGAATTCATTCATTTTAATAGGATATCAGAGTACCTCTTATTACTATTTAGCTACTTATGGCTTGATAGCCATGTGGAAAAGTCAATAATGTTTCTTCATACCAGTGACAATTTCTCAGTTAACGAAGCCCTCTTCCTTCACCTGTCATGCTCTTCTTTTGTTTTCCAAGCAAAGATCAATCATTCATTTATTTAACAAGTATTTATTGAGAGCCAGAGTGAAGAACAAGACAGCTTACTATCATCTATGTTACAACTCCATCTTTTGTAGAATTCACATATACACAGAAATGAAATTACCTTGGGAAGAGGTGATTTAAAAAAAAAAAAGAATAGGCACCATATTTATATAAGCGAGAAATAGCCATATAAATTTGGTACCATTTTATAAATCACTTTCACATTTAGTTCTCACTTTAGCCTGGCATGACACGTATTACTATCTCCCTATTTTATGGATGAGGAAGGAGTTTCAGAAAGGTTAAGGAAATTGGTGCTCATCACCTTTCGGTTGCAGAGCTATGACTCAGAGTTGGGCCTTCTGACTGGGAATTAGTACTTTTCTCATTATGGTGCAGAGGTTGGGAATGCTAGCTCTGGAATCCAAACAATTTGGGTTTGACTCACAATCTGCTCCTTACCATGACCTTAGGCAAGTTGTGTTCTAAGCCTGTTTTATCTAAAATGGAAATCATGATAAAACCTCCCTTCAAGGGTTGTGGGAAGGTGTAAATATTATAAGACTTGTGCTTAGCACAAAGTCCAGACACAGAAAGGGTTAAGTAGGATAGATTAACCCATTCTTCAAGCAGGATCAGAAATCCCCTGTTAGTTTTCTAATGGAACTCTTTAAAAACAAAGAAGTTCCAGTTGGTGGAGTAAAAAAAAGATGTTCTGGGAGAACAGAATGGAAATTAAACCTTAGTGCATCTTACTGTCAGGGCTAGTGCTGTGAGTAGGGAGTGTCAAAGGAAATCTAGGTCCTCAGCTCAAAAACACTTGTTCTGACATAATAAGATTCCTTTAGGATAAGTCAACAGATGTTTTAAAATGCAAATCTTTGGGGGTAGGAGGAACAAAGTGATAGCTTTCTGTGATAACCTGTTATAAATTCTTTTCCTCAAGTAATATCTTATTTGAGATCTTCTGCACAGCAAGAAGGAGGAAAGGGATTTTGGTGCACTTTAGGGTAGGGTGGGTCTAGAAGAGATAGGATTAGGTGAGAAGTAGAATGCCTTTGGCCAGAATGGTGGAAGCCTGAGGGTGCTTGGGTGAGGAGAGGCAGAGCATTCTAAAAGAAGAGTCTGGAAAATGTGGGAAAATTCCAAAATCCCCTTCCTTTATTTTGTGATGTTGTTTGGAATTGATAACGGCCTGATGTCAATAAAAATCATCTCCCAGCTTGCCTTTGGCACTGCTGGCATGGTGCTGATGCCTGAACTTGTATACTTGGTTGGGGCAAACCCTGTAGTGTAGCACAGCAATCTGTTTCCAAGTGTCCAAAGGGTTGTGCAGGCAGATACTTGTCCAGTAGGCTGAGTCAGAACCCCTGGGAGGGCACAGCTTGTTTTCTCTCTGGAACCTGCTTGCATTCATTATTTAAATTGTACCTTTAAAGGTCTTCTCTGAAATATTTCCAGCTAGGGAAATCAGGAATGCCTCTTCCCCAGCAGCATACTGGGGCAGAGATCCTTGAACTGAGTCCAGAGTTCTGGGTTTGAATCCCAGCTGTGTCTCCTGTCTGGATTTCAGTTTCCTGATCTATAAAATGGAGGAGTCAGATTTGTTGGTCTGTGATTGTCATCCCCTGAGTTGGCATGATTCAGTCATTCTTTTTTTTTTTTTTAATTTTTGAATTTTATTTATTTTTTTATATACAGCAGGTTCTTACTAGTCATTCTTGATATAAAGGTGGTTTTTAGTTCGGCTCTAATTTAGCAGCCACAGCCCCTCCGTTCTTATCTCACTGCTGGCTCTAGGATATAACAAACATTTGCTGTGAAATCTCTCTTTCAGTCTCTGTTTAGCAGCAGAAATCCCAAAATGCTAACTTACTGACTGCTCCTATCATCTCTACATTAGGTTTCCTTTGCATTTCGCCATCCAGTGACCCACATCTGAATAGGTGGAGGTTGCATAAAAAGAAAAAAGGCAGAAAGTTAAGTCAGAGCTGAACTGTAGATCAATTGCCGCAATTTTACCCCAAAGCAGGGCTGTGCTTCTGGAAAGACTAAGATTTACTGGTTTAAACACATGAAGATGTAAAATGTGCTGTTATCACATCTCCACAGAATGTGTGCTGGCACCAACCTGCGGAAACTGCATGGAATAGCAACTTCCTAGTTGCTTTGTCAGTCCTACTCTCCATTTTGTGAGTCCAGATTCCAGTGTGTTACCCAGGGATAGATGCTGTCTTGTTGGGAGTGAACCTTGAACTGTAATCCATTATGACTGATATCGATATGACTGTATGGCTTAGATACCTGTATATTTAAATGAAATGAAACCTCATGATACTCAGAATTCTGCATTTAAACACAATGTAAACTTCCATTTATATATTCACTTAAGATACAGTTAGTAAGTACCTGCTAGGTGTGGTATACTGTAAAATGATCAAAGCAGATTACTTGCTGGAAGGAATCTGAATTTTAGACTCAGAAAGATTTTGTCTGAATTTAGCTGCTGGTACTAAGTTTATTTTGAACGTGATATTCAACTTCTCTGTGCTTCTACTTTCTCTTGGGAATAACAACGTATCTCAGAAGATCTTTGTGAGTATGAGTCTCAGGTATGTGTGGGTATTCAAAAATATTGTTTTATTAGTCTAGTTACTTAATAATAATTACAGCCCCCTCTTTAGAACTGATGAAAGTGCTTTCACATATAGCACAGCATTTTAATCTCATACCACCCTCTGAGGCTGGTATGACATTTTACCTTCGTTTAGGAGATAAGAAAGCTGAAGTCCAGAGTGCTTAGACTCAGATATTTCTTCAAACTGATTCCTAGACCCAAAGCCCCTCCTCAGAGGAAGCATATTTACTAACCAATAAATAAATAAAGGAAGAGTTCTATCCATCCAAGAAAGGCCCTGCTGAACGCTCGATAAGTCTGTCTCCTTTCATAAGCGGGGAGGAAAATAGTTCTGATTTGCAAATATACAACCATGCCTAGATGGGATGCCTGTAATACAAGTGAATTTCATTGCAGATTTCTAGTATCTCATCTTCCCTCCTCAGCCAACCACACTATCTTTCAAAAGAGTTTATTAATTTGCTACTTGAAGAATTCTCTGATGCTGAGATGATCTGCGAAGCAGTCAGCATAAACAAGGGTTTTCTAACCAGAATATCATGATTTTCCACACATCAATACTGTAAGTCATTCTTAGTGGATCGTGGCCAGAGTCTTTAATAATGTGATTTCTGGAGCTATGAAAGGCCCCTAGGCCGAGACATAATTCTCCTCCTATATAACTCTTTAAATTTCTCTGCAGTCTTTTATTCTGCAGTTAGAGATGAGGCTTGAAGTGTAAATATCCATAAAAATAGTAGTTAATTGACTTACTTTTGTACTAAGGCAAGCGATACCAGATTCTTTTCTAAGGTAACATTTACTGAAAAGGAAGGACACTGGCCAAACCACCATCAGGGTGTTGGGTGGGATAGAGACCAGAAACTGTGATGAGAAGGCCTAGCACAGAAAAGAATAAGTGAAGTCAAGGATGACATAACATTTTCACCCCTTAGATTGATTTAAGTTGTTTGGTAATATCAAATATTAGCTAGGTATGAGGTTTTTTCATGCTCTGCCGGTAGGAAGGATAAATTGGTACTGTGTCTTTGGAAAAATATGTTGGCAGTATATTAAAACTCAATATCTAATCAATGGGACATCGTACATATGACCAAAGAAACAGGTTAGGTTGTCCAAAACATCATTCTTTATTAAAGGGGGAAAAACTGTCTAAATGCCCAGCAAAGAAAGAATAATTTCACAGGCTAGAGTACATTCATATCATGACATACTAGGTAGAAGCTGTAGAAAATGAAAACAATCAATGTATACCCATATGGAAAGATAGTTAATATGTGATGTGAAGTTAAAAAAAAATTATACCTCTTTCCCTTACTATGTATTTATATATCTTCATTTATGTATGGAAATGCATCGAAAAATTCTGGAAGACATACTCAAAATGGATAATAGTGATGGCTTGAGATTGTGAGGTAGTAGATGAAAGAGATTTTAGAACTGTAATGTTGGAATTTTTTTCATTGGATGTATTAATGTATTTCAAAGGAGAAAGAATGCACTGCACATGTATTAATACCTAACTGACAAATACTCTGAAAATCAAAAGTGAATTATTGAATGTGAGAACTATTGTAAAATGTTTTAAACATAAGCTACCCCTTTCTTCTTTTTTTTTCAAATTAATTTATTTTATTTATTCATTATTTTTGGCTGTGTTGGGTCTTCCTTACCTTCCGCGGGCTTTCTCTAACAGCGGTGAGCCGGGGCTACTCTTCATTGCGGTGCACGGGCTTCGTTGCTCCACGGCACGTGGGATTTTCCGGGACCAGGGCTCGAACCCCTGTCCCCTGCATTGGCAGGCGGATTCTTAACCACTGCACCACCAGGGAAAGCCCCTACCCCTTTCTTCTTAAGCATGAAGAATTTCCTGAAGGTCACATTGCTCAGTAGAGTTTCAAATGGACTGCCATCTTTGACCTCCCGGCTTCAGCTCTAGCACCCCTTCCACAATTTTGAGCTTAGTCTCAGGACACCAGTGCATCTTTAGCAGCAGTGCTAAAAATCCTTGCTATGCAAAAATAAGGTGATAGTACTCTGATGAATGTGGGATAAAGGGTTAGGGCAGGGACAACTGGTTGACTTTACCTGATTCAAAAGGACAAAAGACTGACTTTACCTGGTTCATATCCTACTTTGGTTCTGGTTAGAAGAGTCTATTTTATATCTTCCTTTTAAATTTTCAACTAGAAGTGTTGGAACTACTGGGAAGTATGGGAGAATAAGCCAAGAGAATGGCTCTCAAATGTGCTTTTTATGATTTTTACACTTATAATAATACCAACTGAAGCTCTGATAGTGATAAAAGGAAAATGGCTTTGCAAACAAAATGTATTAAATTTTGTTTAATTATACAACTAAAGGACATTCAATTGTAGTTAACTGGAAAATGCATTCCAGATTAGGAGATCTGGGTTCTATCCCAGTTTGCCCCATGAAAGATGTGTGGAAAATCTGAATATATTATGGAAAGAATGATAACTTCTTACCTAGGTTGCTGGTAAAAATAAATATGATAAAATGTTTGATAATAGCAGCTGCACTGATAAAAGTGCACAATAAATTCTTGTTGAACTGAACTCTATTGTACTATTCTTCAGTACTCTTATTTCAGAACTTTTGCAAATTAAAAGCAAAGAGGAAGATAAGATGCAGAGAGGGTAACAGAGAAGATGTAGCATACTTTGGAGAACTGATCATAGAATTTTGGAACTTGTAGGAGCTTAGATATATTTTTAGTTATCCCAACAGTCTCATTTTATAAATAAGGAAATTGAGAACCTGAGAGGTTAAATGACTTGTCTAAAATCACTCAGTAGGATAGAGTCAGGTCTTCACAGTTTCACTCAGTTAACTTTATTTTTCAGAAAGTTCAGTGATGGTTTCTTTTGAAGGGAAGAACACAGCCATTCTATCTGCTTCCCTAAAGGATGCCAGAAAACAATCAACTGTGGAACACTATGTAAAGGGAAGCTCAGTGAGTGAGAGAATTGTATTGTTTACCTCAACTATATGCTATCAACCTCTCAACCATTTGTTTGGTCATCAAATTGACCTGCTGCTATTGATATCAAGTTTGGGAGAGGGGTGTGTACCTGCCTCAAAGTCTCCTGGTGCAAAATATGGAAGAAGAAAAGTAAAAAACTAGGAAATAGGACTTTGGGCTGGTTAAGTGATGTCACCTAGCTTATTCTACCAACAGAAAACTGCTGTTTAGCTAAAAGAAAACATTTTCCAATTTTTCTCAGTAGGGTTGCCAGATGTTCTGTAACTGGAATGATGCAGTCCTATATTTTAGATCTCTGGTAAAACAAAGAATTAAATAGAGAGAATGTAAAGGTTTAAAAAATTATTTAGACTTTATAAAAATTTGAATTAAAGATAGAGCATTGTTATGCTTCCTCAGCCAACAAACTAGATATTCACTGGTTATACTGTATGTTGAATTTTAAATTAATATTTTTATAATTACTTCAGAAATGTGCATGATTCCTCTCTTAAATGCTGCCATAGAAAATATTTTCAATTTTCAATATGTTGAATTATGTGTGGACTGACTATATAAAACGAATTCGAACTGAAATTTTGTTTTCTTCAAAATTCCAAGCAATTGTTTAAAAATAATTGTTTCTAAGAAGGATATAAAATAAATCAACATTTCACAACCAATAAATACAAAATACCAGATGATATAAGCAATCATTTTTAAATATTAAATCTTTATTCCCAATCCCCTTTGCCAAGTCCCCTATTTTTGAGGAGTACCTCTGGAATTCTATTTTTTAACATCAGTAGAAGCTCTTTCCAGTTTTTTTTTTTTTTCCCAGCTGTGTTAAGTAGAAGAAAGGGTCCTTGGAACCAGACCAATTTGGTTTCAAATTCTTTCTCCACTACTTTCTAGCTTACTAGCTATGGAACCCGGGTCAAATTATTTTACTTCTCAACTTTCTCTTCAGAAATTGAAAATTATAATTCCTACCTTGAAGGTTTTTTTGAAGGTTAAAGGAAACAATCACTCCTTTACCATATAGGTATACAAACCCGTATGAAAAGCACTTAGCATGATGCCTGACTTGGGATGTGCTCAGGTTTTGGAATACCACCCTCTTCCTCGTGAGTCTGCACGGTGCTTCCCAATCTGTTTTTAAAAACTCCCAAAAGGATTTCAGGGTCAAGTAAGTTTGGGGGAGCTACATAAGTAGTCCCTCTCTTTGGTCTAAGAGAATGCACATTTGCATATTAAAGGTTCTAAGGTGGCATAATCTGATGTTTTTCAATTTTATTTGAGCACAGATTCTCTAATCTCTAAAGAACATAAATTAATGGTTCTAGGGAACACAGTTTGGGGAAAATTGGGCCAGAAAATGGGGAAGTATGGGTAATGGCTTTAAGGCTCCTGAGAACAGGGAAAAAGCTTTGAAGGAAAAAACAGGGACAGCTTGTATAGCTGTCCATTCCCATTAGAGTTTCCTCCCTTTTTCCAATTAGAGTATGGGTCCCTTAGAGGAAGGCTTTCAGACTTTCCCATCAAAGTACCCCTAAAGCAAGGGACACTGAACACTTATTTTATCATGAAATCCCATGAGAGTCTCCCATGTTACACCATAAGATCCCTGTTTGTTTAAATATAAAAATTTTAATTACTGAGAAGTAAACGACAATAATTTCTTACACACACACACACACACACACACACGTTCTCTGATCAATTTTATGTTCTTGTAAGATGTATCAAATTTCATGCTTATTTGGTATACAAATGCAAACTCCCTGGTATAATACTGAGCAGGCATGGGAGGAGTACATATACTCCAGTATGAGAGGCAGGGCCTTGAGTCAGCCAGTCTACAAATATTGACTGTGTTCTCTAGAATGGGAACTGCTTTAGGGGCTGAGCAAGGAGGCAGAGGTTTTGTGCTTTTAAGGAATTCTCATAAGTTGTGTCCCATGAATGAGAAATTAGTATTATTATTTTTTTGTGTGGTATGCGGGCCTCTCACTGCCGCGGCCTCCCCTGCTGCGGAGCACAGGCTCCAGACGCGCAGGCCCAGCGTCCATGGCTCACAGGCCCAGCCGCTCCACGGCACGTGGGACCCTCCTTGACCGGGGCACGAAACCGCATCCCCTGCATCGGCAGGCGGACTCCCAACCACTGCGCCACCAGGGAAGCCTCATGAGAAATTCTTACAGTCTGTGTCCCATGAAAGTGCGTGGGGGTCGGAGTGCTGACCATGAGGAGGGAAGCAGTGAGACAGCCAGTAAACTCATGCAATGATAAATAAGGTCACTTTTAGCACTAATTGATGCTCTGAAGAAGCTGCAATAGTGATAGAGTGACTGGTGGAAGCTACTTGAACTAGAGGGTCAGGGAGGTTCTTTGAGGATGAAAATTCTGGCTGAAGCTCACTCCTAAGAAGGATGCCATACAAAGGGTTGTGCAAAGAACTTTCTAAGTTGAAGGCAGAACACTTACAAAAGCCCAGGGATGGGAAATGGCTTGGCATGTGTCTTAGGATGGGTATTTCACAATAGACCCTGAAATAAGGACAGGTACAGGTAGTTTATTTGGGAGGTCATCTCAGGAAACACCAGAGAGGAAATGGAGAAAGTGGACAAGGAGAGAGAAAAACCAAGAAAGGGTGTGTTATGAGAGGGCAACTGCTATAGATAAGAGGGACTTATTTCCCCTGGGGTGGAGCTGCTGAAAGAAACCACCTGGATCTCACCTCACAGTCATCCTAAACAGAGGGCCGGGAGGGGGCCATGTATCTGCCTTCTCCCAGAGCTCACTGGCTATTATCCTCAGGGTATTAACGCTCCTGCACTTTCAGGTTGTACCTGTGGAGGTCAAGCAAATTCCTGAAGAACTAAAGAAAATCCTCAGGCAAATAAGAAGAGAAACCCAGATGCTAAAGACAGGAAAATGTCAGTATGCTGAAAACTCTTCAGGGGCAGGGAGGATAATGGCAGGGTATCAACGGTGCCTGTCTTCCATAGAATAGAACTCAAAGCTAACTTGGTTGAAGCATAATAGGGGAAAAATGAAAAGATGAGTTCAGGGAGGCTGGCAGAAGCCAGATGATGTGTAACTTTGCCTATTTTAAGTCCATTTGCAGTGAGTAGCCACTGGAGGGTTTTAAGTAGGAAAATGATCTGATCTGATCAAGCTTTAGAAAGATAGCTATGTGGATTTTCTTTTCTTTTTTTTTTCGGTTGTTGTTATTTTGGGGTTTTGTTTGTTTGCTTTTTTGTTTTGTTTTGTGGACAATTGCCTGCAAGAAGACAAGAGGCAGAAAGAGGGATAAAAAGGCTATTGCATAATAATAAAGAGATCATAGTCAATTAAGTTTAGTGGTAGATTATTAGTCTTCATCTTAATCTATAAGCAGTATTTGAGAAAACTGATCGCTTTTTTTTTTTTTTTTTTTGCGTTACGCGGGCCTCTCACTGTTGTGGCCTCTCCCGTTGCGGAGCACAGGCTCCGGACGCACAGGCTCAGCGGCCATGGCTCACGGGCCCAGCCGCTTCGCGGCATGTGGGATCCTCCCGGACCGGGGCACAAACCCGCGTCCCCTGAATCGGCAGGCGGACTCTCAACCACTGCGCCACCAGGGAAGCCCCTGATCACTTCTTTTTGAAACACTTTCTTGGCTTGGCTTTCAGAAGACCACTTTCTCTTGATGCTCCTATTACCTCTTTGGGACTCTTAGTCTCTGTTCTTGGAGTGCTCCAGAGCTCAGTTCTGGAACATTTTTCTCTCTTTACATACTTCTTAGGTGATCTCATGTAGTCTTACAGCTTTAAATAGGCACCCATTAGTCTTTCAGATGTGTATCTGTAGCCCAGACCTTTCTCTTGAACTCGAGTCATTTATGTCACTACAAGCTTCATTGTCTTTTGGGGGTCTGATTGACCTCTCAAAACTAAGATGTCAAAAACTGAACCCTTGGTTCCCCTGACCTCTGCAAATGGTGGTGGGGATTAAAAGGGTAGCAGTGGAGGTGATGAAAGTGATTAGTTCATGAAACATTTGGGAGGTAGAGCCAATAAGTCTTAATGATGCATTAGATGTGAAGATGAGTAGGAACCTAAGATGGCAAGTCAGTTTTGACCTGAATAACTGGAAAGGTGATAGTGATATATACTGAAACGGAAGGTGTAGATTTGACAGAGAAAATCAGCGGTTCTGCTCTGACTGTATTAAGTTTGATACGTGTGTTAGGCATTCAAATAGGATATGTGAGGTAACTGAGCACTCCATCTAAAGCAGAGATTCCCTCACTCGCATCCATATTGAAAATGAGGATTTTACATAGATGTAGCCCAAATAAAAGCTCTCTGTTTCTCTCTGCATATTGGGACTACAGAGTTGAAGAACAGTGTCTAACCATTAAACACTTAGGAAAGAGTAGATGAGGATATGGACTGATAAACATACCTCTGCAGTGGATCCTAAAATATTCACAGGCAGGTTAGCAGCTGAAAACGTTAGGCAATCATTATCAAATAGATTTGGATATAAAAAACTGAAACTATTATAGCCAAGTCAGTCCTTTTAAAATTCTCTGCTCAAATCCCTCCAGAGACTTCCATTTCACTTAGAATAAACGTCCTGACTATGTCTGACCTGGTTGTCTTTAATCTCTAGTCTCCTGACCACCTACCCTCCTCTTCCCTTAACACATCACACTTGCACACTCAGCCCCGCCCACAGTGGCCTCTTTGCTCTACCTTAAACACTCCCAACTGTCCACTGGTAGCCTTTGCCCTTGTTCCTTCCCTCTGCCTGGAGCTTTCTTCCTCCCAGCTATGTGTTAGGCTTCTTTCCTAGCCTCATTCTGACCTTGCTCAAATGTTTCCTACACAAGAGACCCTCCTTAGACCATCTTATGTGGAATACCAGACTCTGTTGTTGTTTATCCCTTTATTCTGTTTATACTTCTTCACAGTTTTTATCACTACTTCAGCTTAGTTTAAGTATTTATTTGCTTATTATCTGTCTCTCTTATTAGCATGTAGGTGTCAATAGGCCAGGAGCTTTACTTGGTCTATTTTATTTAATGCTATATCCCTAGATCCTAGAACATTACCTGACATATAAGAGGTGCTTGGTAAGAATGTAATTGAATAAATGAACAAATCATTCTTTTTAAAATGTATATCATCAAATGTTTCTTATGTGGAAATTGAATGTGATAGAATGCCAGGTAAGAAATATCTGATAGGCAGGAGAAACCTTCTGTGATAGGCTATCTCAGAAGGAACAGTCTCAGAGCCTAGATTTAAAAATCTAGGCCTCATTAGAGAAACACAAATCAAAACTACAATGAGATATCATCTCACACCAGTCAGATGGCCACCATCAAAAAATCTAGAAACAATAAATGCTGGAGAGGGTGTGGAGAAAAGCGAACACTCTTGCACTGCTGGTGGGAATGTGAATTGGTACAGCCACTATGGAGAACAGTATGGAGGTTCCCTAAAAAACTACAAATAGAACTACCATACGACCCGGCAATCCCACTACTGGGCATAAACCCTGAGAAAACCAAAATTCAAAAAGAGTCATGTACCAAAATGTTCATTGCATCTCTATTTACAACAGCCCAGAGATGGAAACAAGCTAAGTGTCCATCATTGGATGAATGGATAAAGAAGATGTGGCACATATAAACAATGGAATATTATTCAGCCATAAAAAGAAATGAAATTGAGCTATTTGTAATGAGGTGGATAGACCTAGAGTCTGTCATACAGAGTGAAGTAAGTCAGAAAGAGAAAGACAAATACTGTATGCTAACACATATTTATGGAATTTAAGAAAAGAAAAAAAAGTCATGAAAACCTAGGGGTAAGAGAGGAATAAAGACACAGACCTACTAGAGAACGGACTTGAGGATATGGGGAGGGGGAAGGGTGAGCTGTGACAAAGCGAGAGAGAGGCATGGACATATATACACTACCAAACGTAAGGTAGATAGCTAGTGGGAAGCAGCCGCATAGCACAGGGAGATCAGCTCGGTGCTTTGTGACCGCCTGGAGGGGTGGGATAGGGAGGGTGGGAGGGAGGGAGACGCAAGAGGGAAGAGATATGGGAACATATGTATATGTATAACTGATTCACTTTGTTATAAAGCAGAAACTAACACACCATTGTAAAGCAATTATACTCTAATAAAGATGTAAAAAAAAAAAATCTAGGCCGACAGGCCCTACAATCAGCATCAAGGAAATCTCTCAAAATTTAGCATGTCCCCAGATATAGTGGGAAAGAGCCATTTCCCAGTCATTCAGGGAAAGAGCTCCAGTGTCTGATTCAGGGCCGGGGGTTGGGAAGGAGGAAGTTAGAATGACGATAATCATATGGTATAAACTACTGAGACTGGATCTCAGGTAAAGTCGAACAATCAAGGACATAATGACAGAACTAGAGTATATATTAGACTAGTGTTTCTCAAACTTTTTGTATGTTAGAATTAACTGGGGGGGGGGGCGCTTTTAAAAACTCTCTGTGATGAGGTTGTACCCTATACCAATGAAGTGACTCCAAGGTACAGACAAATTTGAGACTCAGTGTACTAGACATTGCTCTTCAAAGAGTGGTCCCCAGACTGGCAGCTCTGGCATTACCCAAAACTTGTTAGAAATGCAGAATTACAGGCTCCATGACTACCTACCAATCAGAATCTGCATTTTAACGAGATCTGGGTGATATGTACACACACTGAAATTTGAGAAGCACTAATGTAGACTGCGAGGTAAGAGCTAGGCAGGAAATAAAGTCATTAATCCTTAATTCCCTGAAGTGAGTTAGAGAACCATAAATCCCCCTATGTTCACTATACTTTCTGATTTGGGTCAGAGTTAGATCAGAGCCTGGGAGCAGGGGTGGGTGTAGAGGGCATTGAAATGAAGTACAGATGGCCTTACCTCTTGGGAGAGGTCATTTAATGGAATAGGGAACCAGACAGGGTTTAAATCCAGTTTATGACAACTGGTAGGAGATAGGATTGGAATGGTAGGTTGGTTTCAACTGTAAATGAGCCACAAATAGTGATGGTGTTGGAGCAGGTGAATAACATAATAAAATCTATATTTTGGATGCAGATTGACCAGGTAGAAATTCTTGATGCACTCCTGAGTAAAACAATAATGAGTTGAGAATAGTACAAGAATGAGAATAAGTGGAATTTTTTTCACTGTTCTTCAATATTAATGTATGTCCACAAGTCAAAATTAGGTTGTATAGCTTATTATTTTAATCATCCAGACACTAAAAACATCACCTAAAATTAGGAGAACACGTAGAGTCCAACAGTAGATTAGAAATTGCTTTGCTTGGTTAGTTTTGTGAAGATCCTGCTAAATTCTTTTCTTCAGAAATGTAACTTTTTATTTCCACATCAATAGCATAGTTGACATTTTATTTTTTGCCATTTCTTATCATTATTCTTACAATTGCAAACGTTAAAGTTGTAATACATTTTATGTATGTATTGTAAGAAAGTATTAGTATATATGAAAATTTCTCTAGGCTGTTAATCAAGCCCACTATAGGCCTTCACATTTATGTCACCTCATTTTAAATGCATGAGCTTGTTTCCTTGTGAAGAGTTAGGGAAATGTAGGAAAACTAAGAAGTGAAAGAAATTTGAGGACCATCCAAGGAATCTGATTTATGGTGGAAATGGCTCTCTTACCTATTACATAGTATTCTATCATATGTATTTTATGTTTTTAAAAATTGCAACTGGCCTTTCACCGACTAAACTACAATCTCTATGAGGTAAGGTGAAATCCCAGACACTGTTCCTGGCATGGAGTGGGTGATCAATAAGTATGTTTTGAATAAATGAATGGATGATCATCAGCTTTTAGTCTGGGAGGAATCTGGCTTGTCACTGCCCCTTTCTCTGGAGGGGGTTGCCCTTATCTGATGGGAGCTGCCTTTCCTGGAGAAAGCTGGGAGGTTAGGCTTCTGGAATCGCAGCTTTGCCTTGCTTTCTCTGCACTGCTTTATCCTGCTCATCTCCCTCCCTTATAGGTATCTCCCTAAAGCACTTTCAATATGTAATTCGCACAAGAAATCCTGTCTCAGACTCTACTCCTAGGAAATCTTACCTAAGATGTTATATTTGTATGTATAATTGTTAAATATTATATAAAGGTACATGTGTATGTATATACATGTGTATGTATGTATGTATGTACACGTGTATATACACACAAAAATTTCAAAAATTTTTATCCTGTCCTATATTAAGAAGTACATTTTACCTTTTGATCTAGTATAAAATGTTAATAAAAATATATATACTTACACACATACCCATATTTATCCATTTAACAACAAGTGTCTGTCTATTGCCTATTATGTGCCAAGCACTGTTCTCTGTTGTATTGGATGGGGAAACAGCAGTGAATATAGAGCTTACGTTCATAATACAAAACTTAACTTTACCATGCGCTATGCAGTCTGATACATGGTATTCTATTCTAATATTTTCTTTTACAATCTATTGTAGTCTATTTCTTTAAAAATAAATGCTGTTCATGACTCACTAAATTGATTTAACAATCTGCTTGAGAGTTGTAACCATCAGTTTGAAAATAGTGCCTTAGATAGTGTCAGATCTCATTTTATAAGGTATAGGGATTTTTTGTTAATACCTTCAGGCATTTAATATGATACAATATTTAATATCAAGGAAAAATATATAACTGGCATATGCATGGTAATATTATCTTATTCCTTGAAGGCTTATATGATTCAACCTTTATTTTTTATTAATATTTCTTTTCAAAATACCCTTTTCATCTTCTTCAACTAGAAGTCAATAGATGAAGCTTTTGCCCTATGTCTAAACTGTCAAGGTCTCTAAGAGAAAATGTGCTTTAAAGAAGTAGGAGTTAATGGTCACTCTTGCACTATAAATTCTATTGGCAGATACTCTACTAGCTGGTAGATAAAAGGATGACTTTCTCCTTGAAAACTCTAATGAGACTTGGGAATAATATACAATCTGTGATTCGGGTACTATACTCTAAATGTAAGAGCTTTTAAACAATCTTAAAACCTTATCTAAAATAAATCATATTATTTCTTGTTATTTCTTAGAGAAGTAAAGATATCTAATACAATTATACTCCAATAAAGATGTAAAAAAAAAGAAAAAAAACAAGTTATAAATATTTGTGAAGTAAAACAACTTTAGTTTTTCAGCCTAAAAATCTTCATTTTCTTCTTGAGAAAAGGTTATGACATATGTCTGCCATTTGATTGATTTAGAAGTGAGGAAGTACTGTATTATCTACAAATATATTCTTTCTGGAGAGAAGCTTAGAAAGGTCAGGGCTGAAGCAGTTGCAAATGGTGGAAGGAAAGCATTCCCCCAAGCGTGACCTGGATTTAAATACTAATTCTACTGAAGGAATAGGTGGCATAGGGTTTGCTTATGAATTGCAACTTCCTTTCTGTAAAATGGGATAGTAATCCTAACTTCTCAGACTTGTTGTGAGAAAAAAATGTCATAATACACTGAATATCTGGCTTATTATCACTCAGTAGACACTTAATAAATGCTCATTTATTTCAGTTAAGATTCATCAGGAGGGAACATTTAGCTAGCCTGGTGAGAGAAGTCCATGAGAAAATTGTCTGATTGTTTAATACACCCATTGGGACTTACACGTTCAAACAAGAGCTCTGAGAGGCTACACGTAGAGGCCAGTGATGATGTCCTTACTCCCAGCATCTTCAAAACTCCACTTTGGAATTGCCCTCAGAATATATCTTTACCTTATAGTCACATTTTATGATTGAGATTATTCAGTATTTACTCAGCTGGATCTCTAACTTTCTCATCAGGCTTACACCTCCATAATGTAGTGGTTTTAAAAGTCCAATTCGACTTTGAAAGGTTAAGCTATTTAAAAAACATGATGCAGGACTTGAAAGCAACATTGAAAGAAAAACTCCCAAAGTGCTGTGATTCACCGCAACTAACATGATTGTTAAACTACTGGCCTGACTTGCCAAGAAGCCAATAAGATACAAACTACTGACGGTGATTCTCACTGACTAGCCAAGGATAGCTTCCAGTTGCTCAGGATCAAACCACAGCTGTGGGCCAGAGCCAGGACTGTGGAATCTTGTGGTGCACTGAGACTGAGAGCTTAGAGTTTGAGGCTTGGGAGCTTGTGAAAATCTAGAGCTTCAAGGGATCTCCCAAGGCTCCGTTCCTTAGCTAAGATATACCTGATCTTATAGTTCTGATCTGGTTCAATGTTTCTGTCTTACTGTTTTAAGTATGCTGTTACGGGACTTCCTTGGTGGTCCAGTGGTAAGAAATCCACCTTCCAATGCAGGGGACGTGGGTTCAATCCCTGGTTGGGGAACTAAGATCCCACGTGCCATGGGACAGCTAAGCCTGAGCACCACAACCACTGAGTCGCTCACCCCAATGACAGAGCCCGCGTGCCACAAACTACAGAGCCCACGCGCTCTGGAGCCCTTGCACCACAACTGGAGAGAGAAAACCCGCACGCCACAACTAGAGAGGAGCCCGTGTCGCAACGAAAAATCCTGCACGCCTCAATGAAGACCCCGCGTCCCGCAACTAAGACCCGACGCAGCCAATAAAATAAATATTTTTTAAAAACAATAAATAAATAAATAGAATATGCCATTACTTCCCAGTGTCTGCTTTTACTCAGAATGAGACAGTTCCACAATGATCACAGGAAAAGTTATTTAACCTTTCTGATCCTCAGATTCCTCATATGGAAAATGGAAGTAATAAAAGTACATTCCAGTAAGGTTGTTGTGAGATTATATAAGATAATGAAAATAAAGTGTTTAATGGGGCACTTGGCACAAAGTAAACTCTCAGTAATAATAATAATTTATTATTATTATTCATAATATCTGAATATAGTGCAATCTACCTCTGTGCCCAGCTCAATGGCTAGGAAACCCAGCTGAATTAAATCCTATCTCTCTTGGGTACACTTAAAAGGGGATGCTAGACAACTATTACTGGGATAGGGAACCTTTTACAGGGTGTCTAAAGTTCAGATTATGGGCGAAGAGAAAGCCACTGACGGCTCTGTGCTAGTTAGATAAATTTGATTTACATTCAAGTATGTTATTTTTGTTAATGGTCATGTGCCTTTATAGTCACATTTGCTATGGATATATGGATTCAGTTTTCATGACTTCTGAACCCATTGCCCATTTCTATAGTAATAATAATAATAGTAATAAGCACAACTAACATTTACTGAAAATTATTAAGGGTGCTACAAAAACCCTTTGATGTGGGCTGTGTATCTGATTTGACATCACTGTAATGAATAAAGTATCAAAGCAGAAAGAGCAGAGCTATCCTCTCCCCCCATCTTTAACTCAGTTCTCCCCACATACCCACCCACCCAAGCCCTTCATTCTGGTATTCAGGAGTGTTTAAGGCATCGTTAAACTGTATAACTGCCAATTTTCTCTTCCTACTGGTAAAGTATAGGTATGAATGCTTTCACTTGCACCTCGGCAAATATTTATTAAATGCTTGCTCTGAAGCACTGGTCAAAGGACTGAAGTAGAACAAACCTTCAGAGACCCGCTAGTCCAGAGGCCTTGTAATGTCTCACAGGTCCACTCCCCTGACAAGTTCATTCTGTTACAGTTGAAGAATCTTTTTAACTAAATTTTCCATGTGTCAGTTTTTACATTTTTTTTTTTTTGCTGTACGCGGGTCTCTCACTGTTGTGGCCTCTCCCGTTGCGGAGCACAGGCTCCGGACGCGCAGGCTCAGCGGCCATGGCTCACGGGCCCAGCCGCTCCGCAGCATGTGGGATCCTCCCGGACTGGGGCACGAACCTGTGTCCCCTGCATCGGCAGGCGGACTCTCAACCACTGCGCCACCAGGGAAGCCCAGTTTTTACATGTTTTAAATGATGATAACATTTGTCCTACTTTATAGCTTATATGAAAGTGTAGTAGGTCATTAAAGCAATGCCTTGGTCTTTGGTGGTGTTAGTTGGTCTTTAGTATTTACCAGTCAAGAGGTGACAAAGAGTGGAACACTTCTAGGGGAATACCACTAGAAAACCATACAAGAAAGCCGCTCATCATCACAGATGCGGCTTTGTGACAGAATGTTTAAGTCACTGTGTTTTTGAGTTCCTGTAGCCTAACCCAATTTCCAATCATTCAGGGGGTATGTCACTTGGGATTGTTATTGTGTCATAGTGGAAAAAATATAGCTGAGATTGCTGCAGGCTAGGCACTCTTCAAAGGCAAATGAAAGAATGAAAACTACTCTCTGACACCTTTTTAAACAAAGAACTTTTAACTATATATAGTCCACGGTTCAACTCACGCAAGGCATGCCAATGTTTTCAAGTACGATTTGCTCTTAAGACGGTTACTGCCAGTTGGAAGTTATGGTTGCTGGTGAAGTCTGTGTTTTAATACACACTATTTATGTTGGTTGCTGTTTTTCAACTTTTAGGTAACATCACACCAAAGAACGCAACTATAAAATAAAAAAGGGCCAAATTTTAAGACTTTGCTGAAGCACATTGGGAATGTCTCTTATGAAGGGGTAAGACAGGTTAAGAATTGGCTTTTTGTAAAGAATAAAATGAGGCTCATCTTTCATGACATAGAATTGGCAGCTTTGTAGTTTCTTTCCGTAAATAAAATACCATTGATAGCTCTTCCAGTTCTTAAAGACTGGAGAAAACAGACAGCTTTACAGAAATGACAGAGTATCTAACACAGCCATTCTTTATTCATTAACTCTAAGAAGGAAAACACTTGAAATAACCAGGAAGAAAAATACCTATTTTCCTCATCACCCAACATGTCAATTATTTCTCTTTTGTCAAATATTCTGTAACCAAGATCTATTTTTACAAATAGGGGCAAGATAATTTAGAGGAGAGGGAGGGAGGAGGAGAGAGAGGGAGGAGGGAAAAAAGGAGGAAGGAAGGGAGGGAGACTGCAAGAATGTGATGGGTCTCCCACCAGTATTTCTAGGCTCTTTATATTGTCATTAGTTTTTCTCCTGATAAGCATCCTGCCTCATTCAGGCAATATATTACACTGAAGAATCTTTTTCATTTAACTCTCCTCTGTCTCGATTTCTTTATCCTTTAAATGATGATAATGTTTGTTCTGTTTCATAGTGAAGGTGTTAGGATTAATAGTATATTATAGATAAAAATGTTTTGAACTCCCCAGAAGACATTCCTATTGTCGTCATTATCATCAAAAAATACTCTGCATTTTCTTCTTATTGCTTCTTAGCTTCCCAACATCTAGCCAAAGTAGTAGCTTAATGATGGATATAAAATAATAGAGCTGCAAAAGAACTCAAGATTGTTGAATTCAACCTTCTTTTCTTTTATACAGAATTGGATAGTGGGGCTTAGAGACATTAAATGACTTTTTAAGGTTACCATAATTCCCTGCTCAGTTTCCTCAACTATGAATGATTTTCAAGACTATGTTGTCAACTCTTCTCTTTATATGCTTATTTTCTTAGCAGCTTGAACTATTTAAACTTGAACTACAGTCTCTACTCTAAAATTTCTAAAATTGGCACCTCTATGTTTGGCAGGCATGTTCTTCAATCTCATACATTTATTTGTTTTTACAACTTGAACAATTAGATAACTGTACTAGTTTCCCAGAGCTGCCTAACAAATATCACAAATTGCATGATCAAGTGCTTAAAACAACAGACATTTATTCTCTCATGGTTCTGTGTGAGAAGTCTGAAATCAAGATGTCAATAGGGCCTTACTCTGAAGTCTATGGGAAATAATCTTTCTCTTCCTCTTAATAGAGTCTGGTTGCTGCTGGCAATCTTTGGCATTCCTTGGCTTGCAGCTCTGTTACTCCAATCTTTGATTCTGTCATCACATGGTCTACTCTCTCTGTGTATTTCCATGTCTTCAAATCTCCCTCTCCTTAGAAAGATACCAGTCACTGGAGTTAGGCCCACCCTAATCCAGTATGACGGCCTCTCAACTTGATTAATCAATCTGCAAAGACCCTATTTCCAAATAAGACAGATCTCTTTCACAGGTACCTGGGGTTAGAACCTCAACATATCTTTTTAAAGGACACAAAACAACCCACAACAATAACCTACTCTCACAACAAAATCAAGATGGCTAAAATCAACCTCATTGGAAATTGACTTCATTTCTGTCAATAGTATCACTAATCTGGAAGTGTTTAGGAAACAGACAATTTTAATTCTTCTATCACACTTATGCTCTAGATTCAATCTGCCATGAGGTTCTACTGTTTGTTCTTTTGAAGTATTCATCAACTTTCTTTATTGTCCATTGCCTCTGTGTCTGCCCTGGGCCAGGCCTTTAATTCCCAAGTTAGTTCTGTTGATTCCAGTCTCGCTCTTATATAGTCCCTTACTTCTCAAAATGTAGTCCAAGGAACAGGAGCATCAGTATAAGCTACAAGCTTGGTAGAAATAAGAATTTTGGCCCCATCCCAGACCTGATTGTGATTCTGAATTACAATCTGCATTTTAACATGATCACCAAGTGATACCCGTTAAAGTCTGACAACCCTGAGGTGGTTCAGAGCAAAACTGATGCCCTTTTAAGGTATCCCAAAGCCTAACTTGTTGGAAAAAATTTTAAATCCCTTCCAATTCTAGCTTTATCCAGACCAATTAAATAAATTAAATCAAATATGTACAATGGGATATTATATCAGAGACAGTATAAAACTAATAATGATATCCAATATCATTAAATCGCTTGGGAAAAATGCTTGGTATATTGTTAATTCAAAAATGCTGGTTCTGGGACTTCCCTGGCAGTCCAGGGGTTAAGATTCCATGCTTCCATTGCAAGGGCCACAGGTTCGATCCCTGGTTGGGGGACTAAGATCCCACATGCTACGTGGAACAGCCAAAAAAAAAAAAAAAAAAATGCTGGTTCTAAAAGATACATGGTGCCATATTTTGAGTATATATGTATATAAAAAGATCAGTGGAATGTTGGACAGTATTAACAGTGGTCATTTTTCGTGCTGTTGTTTTCGATGACTCTTCTCCAGTTATTATTTACTTCTTGAGATGAACATGTTACTAGTTCTGTAATAATAATAAAAAGTTATAATTAAAAATTTTTATCTATCTAAATTTGTGTCCCTCTACTTTTTAAGATTCATTTGCATATTGGGAGTGGGATGAGATTTAAAATGGTACTTGAAGAGGGAGAGGCTTTTGACTTATGGTAGAACTACTCATTCTTGGAACTCACCAGCAAAAAAATGTAAATGCACAGTAAACTACAGTTAGTTGCAGAGGAAGAAGTGAGGGAGTCAAGCTGTGTCTTTGATCCAGATACCAGTGTAATTTTGTCCCTTCATTTGTTTAGGCTAAAGTCAGATTATTAATTTCCTATTGCTGCATAACAAATTATTGTAAACTTTGAGGCTTAAAACAGTACTGACATCGATTATCTCCCATGTCTGTAGATTATCTGTTGATTAAGTGTCCAGGTATGGCTTACTGGAGTCCTCTTCTTAGTGTCTCACAAGGCTGTAATCTGAGTGTTTGCTAGGCTGTGTTCTCATTTGGGGGCTCAACTAAAAAAGAATCTCCTTCCAACCTCATTTAGATTATTGGAAACATTCATTTCCTTGCAGCTGTAAGACTAAGGGCCCTGGCCTCTCACTAGCTGTTAGTGTGGTACCCTCAGACCTTAGATGCCACCTGCAGTTCCCTGCCACATGGCTTTTTCCATAGGGAGTTTATACCATGGCTGTTAGCTTCTTCCATGTTAGCAGGAAAATCTTTTTCTAGTCTGCTAAAACAGAATCTTTGGTAGGAGTGGCATGACATCAAGTTTACATATTCTATTTGCTAGTTGCTTTTCAGAATCCTGTGCACACTCAAGGGCAGAGACAGTTCATCAAATCAGGGCATGGAGATCCTAGAACCATCTTGGAATTCTGCTTACCACACAAATCAGAGCACACTGAGAATTCTCCAAGAAACAGTCAGACAAAGAGCAAGAAACATGGACTTTACCCTAAAGCCCAGTGTCCCCTTCCTCTTCAGGCCTTGTAGGTAGCAGCTACTCTACTAGATGGCGAAAGAGAGGAAAGCTCTCTAGCCTTCAGAAAGCAGGGATACCCACAAAGGACACATCTATCTATGTATACAACAAAATCTACAGGACATAGGGTAAAAAGACATAGCACCCTGCCCCACTTCTTTGGAGGATCTGATGTAAAAGTCTGCAGTACAACCTTGACATTTTTATTTTTTCAAACTTCCATTGTGGATTCTGATGAACTTCTCAGTACTTCCAAACATGTAGAAGGCTTCTCTTTCCGTTCACAGATTTTAAAGCCTATATAAGCCCTGCTCTGCTTCCATGTTCACATGAATCCTTTTCCAATTACCCCAGTGCACACTAATTTCTTCTTACCCTGAACTTATATACTTGAATATCTGCTTATAAAGTTCCACAGAGGTTAGTGAGTTTTTGAGTTCTCTTTCATATCTTTTGGATTTTTCTCCGCAATGAAATTATTTCTACTCAAAGACAGAGTTCTTGTCTCATATTAATATAAAGCAGATTTCTGGGTATATCATAGGTATATAATTTTAGTTTCATTAATTGGTTAAACTCAGAAAATAGAGATGGGGCACAGGTACTTGATTTTCATAGCAGTACTTAACTTGGATTCAGAAAACTATTGTTTCCAAGGAACATAGACTAAGGAGGCAGTATATTATAGTAGGATGTGCCCAAACTTTAGATATTCACGTACAAACTACTTAATTTTTTGGGCCATGTTTGTGTATTTTTTGTACTAAAATTTACATGATATTTTTCTTTTAATTGAATCTTACTTGACTTCAACCTAAGCAATAATATCCATGAAACTATGTATTTCATATGGTAGTTATACATGTTACATTTTTCACTTTTGCATGAAAATACATTATAATAAAATAAAGTACTGTCCATGTACCACCCACAATTATTTCCTGTACTACCAAAATGGTGCTTATACAACTTGTTGGGAATTACTTCCATAGTGCAAAACATTTCTAGTCTCAAAAGCTGGCTCTACCTCTTTCAGACTTTGGCTTCTGAATCTTAGAGTACAGGACAAGGGTAAGAATAGTAACAGCTAATGTTTATTGTTAAGTACTATCTACCTGGTAAAGTTCTAAGCATTTTATACATATTCGTTAATTAAATCTCCAAAACAATCCTACGTTATTATCTCCTTTTTTTCAGACAAAGAAGCTAAGGCATAGAGAAGCTATGTAACTTGCTTAAGGTCATACACCTGGTTAACTGAGGAGCAGGGATGCGCACCCAGAGAGTCTGACTTTAAAGTCAGTTTCCTTAACTATTTCATACACTGCTACTGTGGTTTAATCTCGTACGATGAAGGTTAAATGCAAAAACAACAACAACCAAAAAGCCACAACACACACACACTCACCCCTCACCTAGCACCAGACCTAATTTATAGAAAGAATTCAATATAATTTAATGATCTTTCTATAAGATATATTGGTATATTTTATTTAATCTTTTCATAGGGGTCACAAAATGGTGTTATATCAGTCTTTAAACCTCAGACTGGATAAGTATGAAGCTTTCTCATTGAGGCAACTAATAAAACTTCAGACAACTTTTCAGTGGGATTAGAGAGCAGAAGTGCATCTGATTTGAGGAATTTTACATTGATCCCTGACACAACAAAGGTGGTTTAAATTGACCTTCCTGAAAGTTTGCAGGTCATGAAGACCAATTAGTTGCTATGGTGTCAATAAGTGCAAATTGCTTTAGATTCTTGGTGAATAGGGAAATCTCCACTGGGTCAGTGCCCAGGGCAATGAGGTACTAAAGGCACTGCAGGTGGTTTGAAGGCAGACATTAAAAAAAAAAAAACGTCCACAACTGTGCTGGGCTTTGGCGGTCCACTCATAAATGGTGATGTGCTCGGGCAGCTTCTTTAGCCTGTAGAAGAAAATCAAGGTGCTGATCTCAGCCTACACATCACCGTGTGGTCTAGATTAATTTTATTTTAGGGATAATTGTTTCTTTAGACATGGTACAGCAAAAAGAAAAAAAAAAAGATTAGACAGAATTGCTTATTTTGTGGGACTTTTGATTTTTAGTAAAACATCAAGATATAACTAATTAATAATCCTTCTCTCCAGTCTTCATTTTAAAGGTCTTCATTTAAAGTTAACAGAAAAGAAAATATATAAATAAATGTCTAAGTTGAAATGTGGAAACCAAATATTCAACCTTTTTAAAAAACTAATTCAGAACTCAACTTAGACATGCCATTATGTTACAGTAATCATTGAAAAAAATTCTCCAAATTAATGATGTATATACTGTCACAATAAACAGAGTTAACTGAGATAATTAAAAGTATTTTTATTCAGTTAATAAGATAAAGTGTCAGTCGAGAATGAATACTGTGAACTTCTGCAGATAGCGTAGAGCAGAACACCTTGCCTTTGTAAAAACATAACTATATCCAACAATTGCAACATGTTTTATTCATATGGTGTTTATGTCTGGATATGTCCAAGCTATTTGCTAGGTGAACAGTCACACTTGATAGATCCAGGAGGGAATTTCTTGGTACAATGAACAAAAAGAGTTATTTTGTTCTTGTGCTCCAACCTCAGACCAAGGGAAAAAAAAAAAAAACTGTCATAAAAATATGGTTACCTTTCTGCCTCTAAAACTGTGCTTGTGCCTGGGGAAGGATTCTCAGAATGAAAAAAAAAAAAATTGGTGACATTACAGGGGACACTTTCTGTTCCTCCCTTTGTAATAGTCAATCTTGTTTAGACAGTAGCCTCTGAGTGGACTGCGAACAGTGTATTAGGACTGATGGCAAGGGATTCAGGGGCAAGGGATGCACAAATCTGTTATATAGTGACCAAGATCTGATTTTTTTCTACTAAAACTTCACTATTTAAGCTTTGTTTCTGGATGCTCTAATATAGTCAAATTTCTGTATGTCAAGTGTCATAATCCAAAATACTGATAATAAAAATAAAACACTTAATATACCTATTTAATGCTCTTTTACTCTCCCCTTCCCTATGCTGCAAAGACAAAGGTATACTCGTTATAATTAAAAGTGAAAACAATCAACATGGTCTTTAACAATAAAGCTTTTTGTTATGTAGCTGTAAAAATTCAGCAATTGAAAATAAAAGAGGACTCTAACCAAGGGGAAGGTCCATAACCAACTAAGGTTATGCCCTGGGGTTTTGCTCCTTCCACATTTCAAGGGTAACATTAGGTCACCATCAGAAATAAGAGTGGGTAAAATTTTTTTGTTGTTCATTTTAGTTCCAATGACCCTGGCAAAGGGCTACGTACTGAAGTGTGTTTGTTTGTGGAGGTAACTCCATGGGGAATTTTTTAGCTTATGCTACAGGAATGGGGCTTGTAGTGAAAAATGCCACTTAAAGAAACATTGACAAATCATCTGAGATCGGTTACCTTCCTTGTACAACTAAGAAGCCAAGTTTTCTTTTCTTGAAAAAGAAAAGGTTCTTGGTGTGAATTGTGTTCCCTCCATGGTTGTTCCCAGCTGGAGATCAAGTACTCAAAAGCAAAACAGGAATTGAAAAACTAGGACTGTTACCAAAAGCCAAGAAAGAAAAGCTGCTCTGCTGGCAATCTGGGGTATTTGCAGTAGATAGCCCAAGTGGAGGATGTCTGTGAGCAGTGCTGCCTGCTCTTTCTAATAGTCACATAGACGGATGTTCAGTGAACTTGCCCACAGAAGACAGTGCCTGACCTCTTTGAAAACTCAAATTGGATACTGAGTACATGGCCTCAGATGAAAGTGAAAGAGCCCACAGTGCCGAAGACTTGGAATTAGTAGCGTTATAAAATAGAGCACTTGAGGCAAATTGGCCTTACGGAGTGAATAACCAGAAAAGAATAATTTGTCTGAAAACTCTATCCTCACAGAGCTGAACGTGAAGGGACAGGACCTGAAATGAGAAATTGAGCCGAAATAGGTAACCAGTAACCAGAAATAGCCAGACTTTGCAAAATTCCAAATACAGTAGATGAACTCAGATGACTGGACCTGACTCTTGTTTCGGGCAATTGAGGCAGCTTCCCTGGGTCCTGTGTTTGCTGTCTGATGGAAAGGAGAGGGCAGCATCATGCTTTATTCTTCTTTTCCATAGTTCATTAAAACTCAGTTCCAAAAGTTTCTGGCAGAGAGCCTGTAGAAGTTGTCAACAGTGTGGCTGCCTCATATTTGGTGGTTTGGGATACGCCTGCAGCGGGTAGAAGGCCCCGGCTCCAAACGCTTCTAGGGAGGCCTCTGCAGGCATGGCACCAGTAAATAATGCTGACTCTGTTTTAGGCCTTGACTTTGGGCGGAAGTGGGGAAGTGTGAGCTATGGGTATGAAGTGAGATGATCTGCATATGCAATCTGAAGCTGTCTGCTTTGAAACTCTCAACTTCATCAGGTGAAGGCATGTTTATAATAGAACCACTCTCCGACGTGCCATTTTGGATATGGGGAAAAAATTAAGGTGCAAAGAAACATAAGCTCTGGATTACTCCCCCCTAGTCATTCGTTCCAACTGGATTTTAGCTTCGTAAAGAGAGGGATCGGGGCTTCCCTGGTGGCGCAGTGGTTGAGAGTCCGCCTGCCGATGCAGGGAACGCGGGTTCGTGCCCCGGTCTGGGAGGATCCCACGTGCCGCGGAGCGGCTGGGCCCGTGAGCCATGGCCGCTGAGCCTGCGCGTCCGGAGCCTGTGCTCCGCAACGGGAGAGGCCACAACAGTGACAATTTTTTTTGCAATCCCTAGAGAGCCAAACACTTAGATGGGGCCTCAAAAAATGTTTGTTGAAGGGATGAATGGAAAGGCAAAACCTAAGAACCAAGATAAGATTTTATGTTTACTGTTTTTTGATTTACTGGTATCTGCTTTTAGAGTTGCCTCCTGCAATGGGAACAGCCTCTTCTCTTTTCTTACACATGCCATTCCAGTGTGCCCAGGAACCGAGCCTGAGTTCCTGAAGAACTGGAATGTAGGAGTAGAACTGGAGGTGGAATGGCAGGGGTGACCTGAATTCTTAAGAAAACATCTGTGACTAATTTATGCATTCCCAGATTTACATGGAAAATCTCTGGACTACTGGGGAGAGATCTGGCTTCTCTGTAAAGAAGAGAAGATTTTGATGCCATGAAATCTGGCTTCAGAAGCCCATCACCCTGCCATACTCACACACACACACACACACACACACACACACACACTCTCTCTCCCCAATCACTATACTATAGAATGAAGAGATTCATTAGGTCTAACCATTAGAACATTTGCATTGAAGAGCACACTGAGAAAGAACCCATTGATTTACATGTACCTCATCAAGTAACATCTTTTTCGGACTCCATATATATGCTCTTGTTTGGAATTAAATCAAGATGGGCAAAGCTCACAGGCACAAGCTAGAGGGGCCCTGCCTTGCCTAGTTTAAAAGAAAATATTTTTCTATTTATCTTCTTCACAGATATGGACTAGAGTATACTAAGTAAGTTTCAAGGAGTTTAGAGGTGTTATGCCAGTAACAAACAGCATATTGAACTAGGTACAAGTGTTCAGGGAGGGAAGTGCCAGAGGCAGTGATGGGTCTGTTTTTATTTAGCGCATTTAATAATGATCTAGAAGAGGGAGAAAACACATTAAAATCACAGATTATACTAAATTGGCAGGTGGTGTAAACACAAATGAGGGCAAACAAAAGGATATAAAGAATTTAGCACAGAAATGAGATTCCGTCAGGAAAAAAATGCGCTTTCACATCTGTGCAAAGTATCTTAAATCAGTGATGGAAATTGTTTTAAAAGTCATTTAGCTCAGAAAATGTTCATAGACATTGCTCACATTTATAAGTGCTAACCCCTCCCCACTCCTAGCTGGTTTTATTCCTAGATTATACTGTTTATTCTTATCTTTTAAAACTACAAATCTGGTCAAGTCACATCTCTGCTTAAAATCTGAAAGGTTCTGAGTTTCCTACAGGATGCAGTCTAAGCTCCTTAGCCCTATATAGCAGACCCTTCCTTCACTATTTTTGTCCGTCTTCCCAGCCCCTTTCACACGTCTGTCTGCTCTGCGCTCCTCATGGCATCCAGGCAGAATTATTCGTAGCTCCCTGATTGCATCTCACCTTACTACTAACTGTACCATCTGCTCAGGGCTCCAGTCCTTTCCCTCCTCTGGGTTATCTCCATATGACCTTCAAGATTCAGTTCGGGCCTTGCCTCCATCACAAGCTTTCGTGCACAGAAACCATCCCCACCCCAGAGTTTGGTTTGGTGCCTTCCTTGGTACTGCCAGCCACCCACTACCCACTTCTAATATAACAAGTTGACAAAGAACTAGATTTATTGAGCACTTAACTATGTTCCAGACTCCGTGCTATGTGTTTTCATGCAATGCCTTTATGATTATCACAACAACCTTAGGAGGCAAGTATAATGATCTCAGTTCTATATATAAGGAAATTTCGTATTAGGTTAAGTAACTTGCCCAAGAGTACAGAGTCAGTAAGTGGCAGAGCTGGATTCAAACTGCTCCCAGAGTCCATACTTTTAAAATGACACTATTATAGTAATGTGTTTCCCTATCTCCCTTACTTATATAAATTTCTTGAGGACAGGGACCATGTCTTCATCACCTAGCATTGACAGCACCTCACATGGTACACACAGCTGAATAATAATAAGTATAATTAATTTTTAATGAGTGCTAATTATGTGCTAGGCAATTTACATGTATTTTTGTATGCATTACTCACAAAACATTACAGAGTGGATAAAATCACTTTTAGTTTATAAAATCACTTTTAGTTCAAGAGTTGAGAAACATTTTCAAGATTATGTAGATCTGTCTTCAAAGCCTCGTTTTTTTGTGACACCAGTCTCATCCCATCTGACAGAATATATGCATAAAGTATGTATAGGATTCCACAGCAAACAATTGCCAATGAAGCCCCACCCAAATACAGGAGAGACACCAAGTATATGCATAAATGTAAGCTCTCTGTTTATTTTTGTTAGGCCTGTTGATCTCTGCTTGAGCCCATTCCGATTCACTTTAAGCTGTAGTCTCATGAGTACTTTACTTTTGTGGTTAAATTGAACATATAGATCCATGTACTATTTTTGGCATCAAAGAGACTCGGCTTTTACTATTGTTACCTCTCAAGGTTTTCTTATTTAGAAGAATCAGCAAGACCCAGGCCCTGGATGATGCCCATGAGATACAAAGGAAGAAGGCATGTTGATCTAGATTGGAAAAGAAAACTCTCAATCCAGGGTCAGTCACTCTATCCCTCTGCATTTCAGTTTTCTCATGTAAACCAGATTCCCAAGTATTAGACTGTGGGCCAGCTGCATCACCAGGGAAGTATTTGATAAATATTGATTTCTGGGTCCCATTCACAGGGATTCAGATTCTGTAGGTTTTGGGCAAGTGTTTGTGAAAGTTCCCCAGGTGATTTTGCTGCAGTGAATCTTTGTATAGCACTGTACTAAATGATTTGTAGCTAAGAGATAATGCAATTTATTATCCAGGCTCACTTCTTGGAGGCTCAGGAAAAAATATTTTTGTTAAAATTGGTAATTTTTACATACCAAAGTCTTTTAAAACGAGGGCCTTGCATGTAGCAGGCCCAGTGAGTTGGCTTCATGTTTATTACATTCACAAATGAGGCCTGTGTTATTTGGAATGGGTTTGTTTTTTTTTTTAATAGTAATAAAAGGAATGGCTAACACCTCATAGTAGTTTTACTAAGCTTAATTTTTTTTTCACATATTGTATTCAGTATTCACTTTTACACATGAGAGAACTGAGGCTTCCAGATTGTCCAAAGTCATAGCCAGGAGCATAGCCAGAATTTGTTCTTATATCTTCTAAATCTGAAGGCCATGATATATTCAATTCCTCAATAACTATCTTGTAGCCTATGACTGGTACAGTAGGGCTTCTAGTCTTTATATGAAATGGAACTACATTTTTTTTTCAACAAAGCTTTTCGATTCTTAAGATAAGAAGGATAGGATTTTCTACTGTAAGACAGTTGAAAGGAATGGATAGGGTAATGCTGCTGAAGACTTTAGTACGCCTCTAGCAACTTACACAGACTTTAAAATAATGTGCTAGGCTTGGTGGAAGAAACTGACTTGAAAATCACTGGTTTAAAATTTGTGGCCTTACAGGTAGATCCTGATCTACATGTTGAAGATCTCATTGTATGATATTGATTCCACTTCCCCATGCACTCCGCCAAAGATCATATTTCCCCTTGAGTCCTCCCTATTTTAATAAATGGTATCACAAGCAACCTAGTTGCACTAGCCCCAAGCTAAGGATTTGATTCCTTTTACCCTCAGTCTGCTTCTTAATTCTTATTCATCACTAGGTCCAATTGGCTCTATGTCCAAATATAGCCTAAAATTTTCCATTTTTCTCCTCCTTCCTCTCTCCATCTTCCCTAATCCACCTTAAATTAGACCCCCATAATCTCTTTTATAAACTGCAATAGCCTCCTAAGTGGTCTCACAGATTCTTCTCTTGCCCCCCTCTCCCCCTGTAATCCTTTCTCCTCACTCAGCAGAGAGATCTGTTTTAAAATGTAAATCCCATGTCACTCTCCTACTTAAAGCTCTGCAATGAATTCCCATTTCATTTGGAATAAAATCCAAACTCCGTAAGGCCTTTGGCGATCGAGTTTCTCCTTGTCTGTCTCACCTCATCTCCCCTCATTCTGAACGATGTCTCACCACACTAGCCACACTGGACTTGTGCTGGCTCCTTGAAACTTAAACTTACTTATGCATCAGAACCTTTGCGACTTCTTTTTACCTCTGCAGGGAACGCACTGCCCCAACATGTTCTCTTTTAAAAATAAATAAATAAATAAATAAATTTATTTTTGGCTGTGTTGGGTCTTCGTTGCTGCACATGGGCTTTCCCTAGTTGCGGCGAGCAGGGTCTACTCTTCGTTGCGGTGCGCCAGCTTCTCATTGCAGTGGCTTCTCTTGTTGCAGAGCGCAGGCACTAGGCGCACGGGCTTCAGTAGTTGTGGCACGCGGGCTCTAGAGCACAGGCTCAGTAGTTGTGGTGTACGGGCTTAGTTGCTACATGGCATGTGGGATTTTCCCGGACCAGGGACAGAATCCACGTCTCTGCATTGGCAGGCAGATTCTTAACCACTGTGTCATCAGGGAAGTCCCCCCCATGTTCTTAAGTCTAGCTGCTCTCTTCACTCAGATATTAGTTTGAATATCTTTAGATATCACCTGTCTTCCTCCTAGAGACCTTCTCAAATAAACTCCAAGTCACTAACCTGTTTGTTTTCTTTGTAGGACTCAGAGGGACTACACTGTAATTTACATAAAATGTATTAGAGTAGATTTTGAGATCCAAGGATAAGTCAGTTGAAGTTGCACCCCAGGTGCAGATAGCATTCTAATCAAGAATTCACTCTCCCTGAGGAGGGTGGGAGGCTGTTGTACAGAAAGGTCGCACTCCAGAGGGGGCCACTACTTCAGCTATCTTTATCTCTGATAAAGATGTTGTGCTAATTAGCATTGTAAGTGTCAAAAGTGGATTTTTATCGGTGAAATTGGCACCTCAGTAATTAGCACAATTAATGCTAGAAATGGACTCTCACAGGTAAAATTAAAGATGAATATGTCAAAAACATTTTGGTTGTGTCCCCCAATCTTGGCATGAACAAGGTTTAGAAAACTAGAAAACACTTTCTTCTTAGGATCGGAATACAAAGCTTGATCTTGAAATCTCCCAGGTCTAGCCACTGATTTTTTTTTTTTTTAACATCTTTTTTGGAGTATAATTGCTTTACAATGGTGTGTTAGTTTCTGCTTTATAACAAAGTGACTCAGTTATACATATACATATATCCCCATATCTCTTCCCTCTTGCATCTCCCTCCCTCCCACCCTCCCTATCCCACCCCTCTAGGTGGTCACAAAGCATCGAGCTGATCTGCCTGTGCTATGTGGCTGCTTCCCACTAGCTATCTATTTTACGTTTGGTTGTGTATATATGTCCATGCCACTCTCTCACTTTGTCACAGCTTACCCTTCCCCCTCCCCATATCCTCAAGTCCATTCTCTAGTAGGTCTGTGTCTTTATTCCTGTCTTACCCCTAGGTTCCTCATGACATTTTTTTTTCCTTAAATTCCATATATATGTGTTAGCATATGGTATTTGTCTTTCTCTTTCTGACTTACTTCACTCTGTATGACAGACTCTAGGTCCATCCACCTCATTACAAATAGCTCAATTTCGTTTCTTTTTATGGCTGAGTAATATTCCATTGTATATATGTGCCACATCTTCTTTATCCATTCATCTGATGATGGACACATAGGTTGTTTCCATCTCCGGGCTACTGTAAATAGAGCTGCAGTGAACATTTTGGTACATGACTCTGTTTGAATTATGGTCTTCTCAGGGTATATGCCCAGTAGTGGGATTGCTGGGTCATATGGTAGTTCTATTTGTAGTTTTTTAAGGAACCTCCATACTGTTCTCCATAGTGGCTGAACCAATTCACATTCCCACCAGCAGTGCAAGAGGGTTCCCTTTTCTCCACACCCTCTCCAGCACTTATTGTTTCTAGATTTTTTGATGATGGCCATTCTGACTGGTGTGAGATGATATCTCATTGTAGTTTTGATTTGCATTTCCCTAATGATTAATGATGTTGAGCATTCTTTCATGTGTTTGTTGGCAGTCTGCATATCTTCTTTGGATAAATGTCTATTTAGGTCTTCTGCCCATTTTTGGATTGGGCTGTTTTTTTTTTTTTTGTTATTGAGCTGCATGAGCTGCTTGTAAATTTTGGAGATTAATCCTTTGTCAGTTGCTTCATTTGCAAATATTTTCTCCCATTCTGAGGGTTGTCTTTTGGTCTTGTTTATGGTTTCCTTTGCTGTGCAAAAGCTTTGAAGTTTCATTAGGTCCCATTTGTTTATTTTTGTTTTTATTTCCATTTCTCTAGGAGGTGGGTCAAAAAGGATCTTGCTGTGATTCATGTCATAGAGTGTTCTGCCTATGTTTTCCTCTAACGGTTTGATAGTTCTGGCCTTACATTTAGGTCTTTAATCCATTTTGAGCTTATTTTTGTGTATGGTGTTAGGGAGTGATCTAATCTCATACTTTTACATGTACGTGTCCAGTTTTCCCAGCACCACTTATTGAAGTGGCTGTCCTTTCTCCGCTGTACATTCCTGCCTCCTTTATCAAAGATAAGGTGACCATATGTGCGTGGGTTTATCTCTGGGCTTCCTATCCTGTTCCATTGATCTATATTTCTATTTTTGTGCCAGTACCATACTGTCTTGATTACTGTAGCTTTGTAGTATAGTCTGAAGTCAGGGAGCCTGATTCCTCCAGCTCCATTTTTCGTTCTCAAGATTGCTTTAGCCACTGGTTTTGAAGACTTCTGATTGCCTAATGCTGACCATGAGGGCAGCAGAATCCTGACTCTGGAATACTGTCATATCCATCTTGAGGGAACCATCATGTAAGATGTTGGCGGGAATATGTAACAGGAAAGAGAGGTGGCATGCCATCAAGCCACAGAACAGGTTTTATTAACTGTGGTATGCCTGTTTGCTAATAAATTTTATTTAGTAAAGACTTCATGTGTGGAATTAAGTATGAGACTTGCTTTCATTTATAACTTAACAGCAGAGTTGGAGAGGGAATAGCTCACCCTCACATATCTCAAAGCTTGTTATAGTAACTTATTTACAAAAAACAACCCACGACCTGTGCATACCAAATGAAGTTTGGTTTAGAAGAATTAGTAGATATAATTCACTTGCATATGTATTTGTTTACCTGTTTAGTACCCATCCCCCTACCCCCCATCCCATGTAAATCTCCCAAGAACAGGGGTCTTAGGTGATCTCTTCCCAGAGCCTTGACCAGAGCCTGGGACCAAGGAGGCACTATTTCAGTCATTCAATAGCTATTTTATTTTTCTGAAAAGAGAATAAAGGGAGGGGAAGAAAAAAAGGTGAAAATAATAGAACAGAGAAACAGGAATAAGGGAACTTGGAGAGAAGAATGAAGAATAGGTATATGGAGAGGAAGTCAACAGAGGAGTCCTTAGTCTTAAACAGGCAATGGCAAAAAGTAGTAGAGTTATGCTCTTTCTTGGAATACTGGCCTTGTGAGATGCTATGAAGAAAAACATATTTAGTGGTTAAATAAGATTGGTAAGGACTACAGAAACCTCTCCCTCACATACCCACAATGCACATGAGCACATTAAAGGCTCTGAGAGGCATTTTAGGGAACACACCCCCCCCCAAAATGCCTTGTTAATTTTGCTTTACCCAGAATTTCCCAAACTTATTTGAGCACGGGGCCCTTTTTTCTCTGTGACATTTATTAACAAGCTTTGAAAAAGGCTTTAGAAAAGCATAAGGGATGGTTAGGAAACTGACAAAGAAAATACCAGTGCTTTTGTTATCCTGTGAAGCTAGTTCTGGGGCAAGAGTCTAACCTTCCCTTCCTGTGCACCTCATGCATGGCAAGCATCTGCAACTGGGTTCCGAAGCAACCAGGGAAACAATGTTCCATCTACTTCTACCTTCTGACTCACCCTTCACCTAGAGAAGGAAGGTGGACTGAATGGCTGAACCTTCCTGAAGCAGGAATATTGAGAGATAACTAGGAGCAATCATGCACTGAAAATCGGATATGAACGAGCTACCCAGTGTAGCAGAAAAAAATGAACCCATGAGAGTTGCCAGTACAGTGAAACCCACTTACTACATCCTTTTAAAGATCAGCCTAATGCTCACACATGCTCAATGCTTCCTTTCCTTGGCCCTAGGAGGAATATTAAGAAGGTGTTTCACTTTAGTAAGGTTCATGAGTTTATGGCCTTGAGAATGCCCTTGAGAATAAACTCTAGGGACTGTGAGAAAGGAAAAGAAAAGCTGCTTTTAATGGATTTTGTCTCTAACTCTTTTCCATAATACTGCAACTAAAACATTTGAATTAGTTAAATTTTCTAAACTCAGTAACTGCCAGAGAGAGATGACTATTTTCCTTTTATTATCTTTAGTTAACTAAAAATCAAATCATGTCAGAGAGTTAGGCAAATACATTTTGGGAGAGATTCCTAAAATATAAACACTCCAAAAAGCATACAACTACATTGTTAATTGTTTGACTAACAGAAGGGATATATGAACCTTTGCAAAGGTAAAAAATAACAAAGGGAGCATGCTCTTTTTTACTCCTTGAACTTCACATGTGCTTTCTTTCAACTCAGAGTTCTTTGATCTCAGTTTTGCCATTCATCCTTCAGTCTTCAGTTTAGATGACATTTACTTTGGAAAGTGTTCCCTGAGCCACCTACTAGTCTAAAAGAACCTGATCAGGTGTTCTCATTGCAACTTCTTTTATCACCCTTGGTCATGTATTTAATTGCCCACTTACCACTAGATTATAAACTCTAAGATGACAGGGGTCACATGTATCTCATTTTGTTCATTGGTTAGTCCACAGAGTTTAATGAATTGTCTGGAAGGAAACAGATGCTTAATAATTGGTTGGTTAATACAGTTTCTTTTTCTTTTTTTCTTCTTTTATTTTTCTTTTGGCTGTGCGGCTTGTGGGGTCTTAGTTCCCCGACCAAGGATTGAACCCAGGCTCTTGACAGTGAAAGCCCGGATTCCTAACAACTGGACAGCTGGGGAATTCCCCAGTTAATATAGTTTTGGTTTAACTAGAATATAACCTACATTTTGATATGCAAAATTGCATTCAGGGAAACCTACATCAGCATAAATATTAACTCCATGTTCACATATATTAGCAATCATAGTCACTCAGAGAAAGATATATTCCTGGGATTGGCTCTAGAGTAATTCAGCCAGAATACAAAGAGAAGCTCAGCTTAAGAATTATGGACATTAGAAATTAAACACTCAAGAGATGAAGTTTCTGAAGTAATTTTGAGTTTTGGAAGTTCATAGAAATGATTCACTTCACGAAAGGATTGCTTTTGGTTATTAAGTCAAAATTAGATGATTGAGAGACACTTCATTGTTTAAGATGTCTGATTCATCAAAATGTACCAGAGTTTGCTTTGAGGTTTTCTACACACGATTGTAGAGGTCAAGTACTTATGTGAAAGCTGCAGATGAATAAGCAAGTAGATGAAAGATAGGTTATACACACACAAAAACACACATACCTCCTGTCCCCCTTCCCCTCTGAAGTTGTGTTTCTTTAGACTTTCATTCGCATGTGTGTTTGCATGGCTATATTAGTGTATATGTGTGTGAGGGACAGGGATAAAAAGAAAGAAAGAGAGAGAGAAGGAAATAAAAAGAAAGAAAGAAAGCAAGAAAAAAAAAGAAAAAAGAAAGGAAGGAAGGAAGAAAATAAAGACATAGGATGAGAGCAAAGAATCAAGTTCATAGCCAAATTCTTGTGTTCCTGGTATAAATAAATGAAACAGAAACAAACAGATCTTGGATTGATATAAGCTGAATTGAAGCCTGTGTGTGTGTATGTGCTTACGTGTGTGTGTGTTTGCGTGTGCTTATGTAGGGGTCATTTCCTGGTAGTCTACTGTGTTCATTGGCCTTTATATGTCACATCAGGTGTCTATAATCTCCTCTCTACAAATAAAATAACACTAAAGCAATTTGCTGATGACCAATATTTGGTCACACATTACAGAAAGATAAAATGAAATGAAATAATTTGGAATTTTGAGTGTAATTGGTTGCAATGTGGCAAATAAATCTTTACTGGCCAATCATAATTATACAGAAAGGTTTCGACATAGCAAAAAACATAAAAATCAAAACCAAGGATGCACAGGGTGAGAATTTTGAAAGAGGAGTAGTCTCATATAGAATATGGATGACACTGGGACAGGAGAGGAGCAAAACTATATGTGGGAGAGAACAGAATCAAGGGAATAGGGGAGAATACAAGTTTTTGAAAGTCAAGTCTCCGAATGCTCAGTTTGATTTCAGTACAAACTATCTTCACTTTATTCTAAATAAAGCTGCTTGAGCATGTGGGGAGGTACAAAAGAAGGAATAGAAAGATAGAGGAGCTCATGACAAGCTATAAATCTTGATGCTTAAATTGAGTGGGGGGAGTTGAGACAGTACAGTACAGAACTTGTTAAAAAAAAAGTGACAAATGGTGTTTCCATTTGTGAAAGTCATTTACAATTGGCCATTAATAAAGGAGTTGGAAGAAGGGGAGCCTCTTGCAGAATTTCCAAAATTTCACTCATCAGATTTAGCCTATTTCATTTAATTCCACTTAACAGCTTAGAGTTGATGTTATTCAAATATGTATAAGGTCTCAAATGGAAAACATTTTGGTAATTTGCATGGCTATTTTCAAGACTGCAAAATCTAATCGTCACAGACAATAGAACCAGACTGTTGGCAATGGAAATAAGGGACAAAAATGACTGATGTAAATCAGCCCTTGAGAAGTTAGGTTTCTCCCAAGGTAATCCAAATCAGTGCAATCAATGCCCTTGCTCACAAAGTTGATGTTCACAGAAGTAGCTAGAGAAACTCCAAGTCCTGCCTGGGGCCGTGGTCCACGCATCACACACTCTCCCTATGGTGTTGTCCTTCCACAGTGAGGAAATAAACCTTTTCATCTTGATGAAGAAGAGTCTCAACTTGTTTTATTACTTGGGGCTTAGTTTAAACTACTTTTCCTTTAAATGTCTTTGGGGTGACTGTTAGATTCCTTGCTCTCTTGATAACCTGGAGATCCACTGGGTACTATAATTATTATAATTGTGGGCCATAACTGTCTTGTTTTGGGGCCAACTGCTCTTCTCACTTGAATAATAGAGTTTGTCAATGGGCACACATAAATCACAGACAGGATGGTTTTCCCTCTTCCTGACTTGACAAACAACAAGCACATTTAGAATTCAGCCTTGTAATTAAGCAGGGTCCAATCTCCACAGGGAGGGCTGATACAAAAGGATTTGCAGCCTGGGGGAAGGGCTCTTTGTGTTGACCTTGGATGGCAGGCATTATAGCATCTCAGGGAATTGCTGCCCCTACGCTGTCCTCATCTGTGACCCTAAATCATACACAAGGTTTATGTGGTTAGTAGGACACTGGGCACTAAATTTGGAGTGAAAAGACCTGAGGCTCAGTTTTATCTGTAAAATTTCCTATCTTGGCGGTTGAAATGAGGTTATATACAAGTGCTTTGTTATCTACTTTAAGGAAGAACCAATTGGTGATAAAAATGAATACACTTTAGGGACTTCCCTGGTAGCACAGTGGTTAAGACTCTGCACTCCCAATACAGGGGGCCTGGGTTGCATCTAGATCCCACATGCATGCCTCAACTAAGAGTTCGCCTGCTGCGACTAAGGATCCCACCTGCTGCAACTAAGGAGGCTGCCTGCCACAACTAAGACTCGGTGAAACCAAATAAATAAACAAGTAAATATTAAAAAAAAAAAAAAAAAAGAAAACACTTTAAGTCTTCTTCAAAGTATGTGGGTGTGCGTTTATGTGCTTGCCCTCTGTGTTGTGGATTATAACAGGGGTACTTTTTCATTGTTTCTCCCTCTTTCCCCTATCAAAGAACCTGGAGCTCTCCAATGCCCACCACACATGGCTCAGCTGACTCCTAATAAGCTATGTTCTCTACCTGAAGATGTTGCTGCGGCCACTCTCTCAGTATTGAAAGATGTGATTTGACTCGTCACCTGGACCCTCATAGAGGATCCCGTCAATAGGGTGATCAACTGTCTTGATTTGCCCAGGACTGTCCCAGTTTTAATGAAAAATTTCCATCCCCAACTCCCTTAGTCCTGGGCTTCATTGCTTTTCAGTTCTTCGTACTCACTCGGGAAAACTCAACTATGTGAGATGGTTGCTCACAGTTGGCACTGTTACCTGTTGCTCTGACAATTTGCTTTGACCTTAGCTATTTAATTCTGGTGGGATGCAACTTGTTCTTACCTTTGTGCTATGCTCTAAACCAGGAGTTTTCAAGCTGTATCTCACTGAACTCCACAAATAGTCCTGCATGGGAAGTTGAGCACAGAGAGCTTCAGTTCTCTTCCCACCATTACAACCAAAGTAGCTCCTACACATTCTGTTTAAATATTGGGTTCTATGTAAGACTGACCACTAAAAAGATGAGCCATAGCCCTACCAAGTAACTAACTTTATTTAGACTTCAAGAAATGTCATACTGCATTTAAGAAAAGGGGAGGAGTAGGAATTGCCTTTGATAGAATAGCTTTTGCTTTTTCCTTTTCTTCTGTTGGGGATAAAAGTTACTGTTTGTAGTAGTAGACTACTGACTAGTAGTCGAATACTGATAAATATAAAATATTTTCCCCAACTATCCTTTCTTCCTGAGCATCTTTCCCATTCTCTGATAGCACAAATTACCATATGTCCACATGTGAGCATTACTCAGAATGCTGGAGGCTGATTAATGGATGGGATTGTGAAATACAAGCAAACAATTGAAAAAGCATGCAGTTTCAAATTTTTTTCAGTATGTCAGACATGTATGGTATCCTATGGGTTGGCCTGGGCATTCGCATATAGACCTGGTGCTATTATAGGTTGTAGCCACAGTTTTTCGAAAACAAGTAATTATGTATTATAATGCACATATCATCACACACACATTGTCTTTGGAAAGGACCAAACCTTGAGCTAGAACCTGTAAGGGAAGCAGGACAAAGTGCTGAGGTTAAAGAACATGGCCAATTGAGATTGATGAGAATTTCTTGGGTTTGGGTTATAAGAGGCCTAAATTTAGGTGAGGTTTGGAGAGAGGACATAAATATTTCAGGTAATAGGAAAATTGTTTTAATGAAAATTCAGAGAAGTAGGAATAGTCATTTGCAACATGAAAGAGCAAGAGTGATCTAGGGTTAAGTCTTTGATTCTATTTATTTTTCTACTCATTTATTAACCTCCAACCATCATGTGCTAATATGTTAATATCAGCCTTCCTCACTTTACCACCAACTATTCCTGCACTCTCTCATTCTGCTGGTTTCTGTCTGTTGGTCATTTTATTTTTAATCTCTCGAATTTACTGTTTTTTTAACTAAAAAAATTCACAAACTATATATTGAGAGATATTGGTTTGAAGCACACAAAAAAGGTAGGTCTTATTTATATGTGTGGATTCTACATTAAAGTTAAAATTTAGGAAAAATGCCTTGCTGATGCTCTCAGCCTCTTCAGTCCTGTCACCCAGGCACTCTCTTTTCTCATAGCATCATCTCTTCAACTGTTTCCTCTTCCCTTTTCTCTCATTCTTCCTCTTTTTTTTTTTTAACCTAAATATAAATATAAATATGACCCTGATGCTCACTAAAGTGTTATATGGCTTTTTCCTTCCAGAGTGGAAACATAAACAGGACAGTGAGAAATAATTTCTAATATACGAGAGGGTCACTATTGTCATACACATTTGTGGAATGATGAGACACATCTGAGGGAATCTGTGAAGGGCATTATTAACTGGCAGAGATTGGCCACATTCCCAGACGAAACTAGAATATTTTGGTGCCTTTCCTGGTGCTGCATTCTGTTAGTTCTTAAATTTTCTCTTTCATCTATTTTTTTTTTTTTTTTTTTTCCCCTAGCAAACCTGAGGAGTTGTCCTGGACAGAAATAAAACGGCCTTTGTCAGGTTACCTTTCCCACAAGGACATGGGGAAAAAGGGTTGTATGTGAATGTGCTAATATGATTCTAAGTGCTTTCAAACCGTTCTGCTTAATTCTTTCTGTGGCATGTAATTCCTGAGGGACATGCACCAAATTGATAAGCTCAGTGCTAAAGTGAACTGTCTCATCTAGTCCCCAGGAGCCTCTGACTGAAGTGTCAAAATACAATTGTGCACCAGCGGTATTGCTGTCCCGTAGAAGAAACACTTCAGCACACTGTTGACACCATAAGCAAATTAAAAGACTCACTAAAGTTACTATTCTCGTATTATAACAACATCTCCTATAAATTATTAAAGCCCACACAATTTATTACCCACGTTAGGGGGGAGAAAAAAAGCAAGTTGAATCATAAGCCATGCTACTTAATGATTTATTTTTTTTTGGTCTTCAATGTTTTGAGGTTTATAAATCATCCTGCTCAACTCTACACTGCACCAAGGAAAAAAGCAGTTGTTAGTCGTGCCCTTCTCTCACCAATGATCACTTACGCACAAGGTGGAAGCATACTCATTATTTTAGCATCTATCAGCAGCTTCTGTGTTTCAGACTGGCTGTTCTTTTCATTACTATAATGCTTAAGCACGGCATTGAATGGTTATGATTTAAGGCGTTAGATGACAGATCTAAGCCTTTTCAGAAATAAATATTAACCTCATTATTTAAGCAGGGAGACCAAACTGACTTGTTTTCTGTCTCAAGGCTTCTAAGAAAATCAAGATTTACTTAGGAATCTTGGGCTGTAAAGTCGGTCCACCAAGCTCACCACTAGTCTATCTTGATTATATTTCATGATTTTAAACACTTATTTGTAAACAAATAAACATATTTATTTGTAAACAAATAAACATATTTATTTGTTTAAACATTGTATTCTACTCCGAGTGGTATGTTTTATCTCTAGCTTTGCAATTGTGTGGGCTTTAATAATTTATAGGAGATGTTGTTATAATACGAGAATAGTAACTTTAGTGAGTCTTTTAATTTGCTTATGGTGTCAACAGTGTGCTGAAGTGTTTCTTCTACGGGACAGCAATACCGCTGGTGCACAATTGTATTTTGACACTTCAGTCAGAGGCTCCTGGGGACTAGATGAGACAGTTCACTTTAGTACTGACTTTTACCTCTAGCTTTGAATGACTTGGGCAAGTCATTCAAATTCAGAGAGACTGTCTCCTAATCTATTCAATGAGTATACTGTATTAAATAATCTCTAAATTATCTTCCAGATTTAAATTCTGGTAGTCATAGCATATAATTGCAAATCAGCAGTGATTTCCACTGCTGGTGGTGTTCTTGAGAACCCTGTGAATATTTGCCTAGGGCATCTCTCTGCCTTTGCCTTAAATTAGTTCTAAGAGGCCTGGGGTTGCTGGGCCTTTCTGCCCCTTTCTGTTTGTGCTGGCCATAGAGAAGGAGAAAGATTTCAAGAGGAAATTAGCTACTCTTGGAAAGAATAAGAAGTTAGCGATGGGTTAGAACCACCGAGAGTCTTTTAGAAATGATGGGCGAATGTTGTTAAAATTCTAAAAATATCTTCTGGGTTTAGTTTGTAACTCAAGGTCTCTGGTGACGATTTGGTCTGACTTCTTTGCTTGTCTATCCATGAACCTTAATGAGAAGCCTCTAGTTTTGGTACATTCCCACCCCAGACTGGAGTTCCCTGGAGTACAAACACTGATCTGTGCTCTGGAACAGTCACCAGCATGTCAGATTTTGAAAACAGTTTCACATTATATCACTGTCCTAAAGTTAGTGGTAAAATAAACACTCAAAAGTAAACTAAAATGGCATGTAAATACAAGTTGTTTTAATACAGTTTCTCTTGTAAAGGCATTTGATACTCATACTTCGTAGGAATTAAAATAATAGACATCAATAATGCATGGACTACACATTTAATTTGCTTTGCAGAAGTAAACAAACATGCCTGCATGTTTTATATGAAGTCACAAAACTTGGGAAATGTAGTTTGAACTTTTAAAATGTATTATTCTAGATCACATTTGATAAATTTGCGTCAGTATCCCAGTCTCTGATGTCACCTGGATGGAATTCTGTTTTTTCTTTCACTGATATAAAACTTTAAGGACATCACTTAAGCTTAATCACTCAGTTTTCTCATCTGAAAAATGGAGACAGAAATCCTTAGTCATTTCATAGGGCTGATGTGTGACTAAAAAGAGATAATGTATTTGTGAAAGTTCATTTTTAAACAATCTGTATAGGAAAAAAAGTTATTGTTTTGATTTTAACTAATCTGAATAATGACTAAACCCAATGGAACTGTCCATTTCTAATCTAAGTATAAATGTGGAGTTTCACTCATCTGCTATAAACACCTTTCTGAGATAACATTTACACCTTCCTCTCCCTGTTTGAAGAGATTATGTAGTTGGGCGGGGGGAAGCAGGGTATAACTTTTACTTTCTACCTTCCAGAAACTATACCATGTTCCAGAAATCTTACAACACAGAGTGGCCAAGGCTGATAGTTTTACAACTTGCTTTCTGATTAAATTCTGCAAGCATTTATTGGGCTCCAACTATGTGCCAGGCCCTTGTTCATACAGTCAGAAGGATAAGTGTACTAAGGATTTACTACACATAGGAAATGATTTTCCTGTGTAGGTATCTTTTCCCCCAAGTTTTTGAGTGTTGGGATGTGGTAAGGATGGGGTATACTTGGGAAAGTTAAGTTCAAGCATTTGGTGCCTGAGATTTTTGTACAATCAGACATTTGACTTATTGTAGAGTTGCAGGATAATACCCCATTGTGGAACAAAGGCTTCAGCAGGCTTTGCTAAAATGTAAGGTCCACTCTGCTGATTAGATAGAATCATTGAACCTTATGCTACCCAATATATACAATGGAATCCATAAGCACCCTCCTAAGAGGGGAGGCATTTAGATGAGATCTTTAAGACTTAGGTATTGTGTACCATGAATGAACATGAAAGGCTGGTTGGCATAAATAGCCATTCATTCTGTCCACAGCATTAATTGAAAACTCAGGGGTGCATAAAGCCCCATTCTCATTTATTGAGTAAGCCAAAAGAATACCTTCACATCTGTATGCAAATATTTCACAACTGTGAAAACCCACTACTACTGATGAGTGAGTGACGCTGATGTGAAGAGGCTGTGAAGTGGTGATACATACACGTTGGCTGTGACTTTTCCACATAATCTTTGCTTAACCACTTGTGTATCATAATTTTCTGCAATATACATGTCCTTTAAATGTATTATGGAACTTGTAAATACTAAAATTTGTTCCGGTGTCCTTGCCAAAATGTCTCCAATTGGACTGAAAACCTTGGCAATGTATCTTGGCAGGCTATTAGTATGTTTGCTACATAAAGGATCATGTGTTGATATTTCTTTGCATTCTATAAAAGCTTCAGGTTTTGAATAATTTTATTATATGTATAGGGTGAATAAATCTTCAGTTGCTGCTAAGACCTTTTCAAAGAATACTTTTTCGTGTTTTAGTACATTCTCTCCTCTCCCTCCTAACCTATACTTTGAGCACAAGTAATGCCATCGATTTTACTGTATCAGGCAATCTATGGAACCCTCAAGGGCCCAGTTACCTTCCTGGCCTTGCCTAGACTAGCTGTATGGCATTGGACTGATAAATCGCTAACCTTGCTGAGCTGTCCTGCCCCACCCACGTTCCCATAGCATTCACCCCTGCACCCTGAACACCACCGATGGTGAACACCTGTGACTCTGGGACTTAGAACTTTTATTCTGGCTCCGATAATATGCTCAGTTTACAGATAAAGCAAGGTGGAAATATCCTAGAGTTGTTATCTCTAGAGGCCAACTTTAACCAAAGATGGATGGGGAGTTGGTAGATGAACGCTCTTTGTTTTGCCCCTTGGTTGGGCTAATACTAAGTTGTGTTCTACACCATCCTTCAGAGTTCCCCAGCAGGACTGAGTTCCTCTTGCCAAACTGGAAACTGTCTTGAAAATGCACTTTTTATTGGCTTTCTTCCATTCCCTGTCTCATTCTTCACTCCCTGACAGTGTTTCCTGGGATCAGCTCCCAAATAAATTACTTGCACTTGAATCCTTGTCTTAGAGTAAACTTCTGGGGGAACCCAATCAAAGTAGTTAAGTTTCTCATGTGTAAAATGTAAATGATAATACCTGCCTACCTCTCCACATGGCTACTGTAAGGATCAAAGGAGATAATGTATGTACAAATGCTTTGAAAATTGTGAAACACTAAATATATTCACAGGTTTTAACTATTGTTACTGCTGTTGCTATTTTTTTTTTTTTTTTTTTTTTACGGTACGCGGGCCTCTCACTATTGTGGCCTCTCCCATTGCGGAGCACAGGCTCCGGACGCGCAGGCTCAGCGGCCACGGCTCACAGGCCCAGCCACTCTGCTGCATGTGGGATCTTCCCGGACCGGGGCACGAACCCGTGTCCCCTGCATCGGCAGGCGGACTCTAAACCACTGCACCACCAGGGAAGCCCGCTATTGTGTTTTTCAAACTTTAATTTATGTGTACAAAATATCTGCAAATATAATTCTTACCTGTGAGCTAAGGAGAAATGTATCTGAAAGTTAGAATGTAAGATAGGAAGTTACCGACAAACGGTAGAGAATTAGCACCACAGGATGAAGAGAACTTTTCAACTACTACTGTAATACCACCCAACACCCACATAACCCTCTCCCCAAAATGACACGTGTCAAAGACAAAGGATTAGAAAAGAGACAACTGGCTTTCTCTATTGTCATTTACATTTCTAGGGAAGAATATCTGTCCATCTTTTCTTTGTTTGGAAGGTGCCTTTTCATTATATTAAATTCACAGGGCAGGGACTGAATTTAAATTCTTGTTTTGTGGAGTGCTTTAAAACATTAATCATGTTATTCAAATATTCAGAAAGATAAGGCAAAACTATCTTACTGACCAAAAACAGCCAGGTGGGTCACAGACAGAAGGAAGAATTTAAATAGCAGCAGTTTTACATATAGTGTCTGCTCACCATCTAAAATGCAAGTTGCATATTGAGGCAGAGAATTAAACCTGTCTCTTACCCCCTAAATAAAAGCAGATGTGTGTGAAATTTTTCAGGAAAAAAAAAACCTGTCAAGCCACAGGTTTTTGTTGTTTAATATACTTTTACCACCTTACTCAGAAAACTGTCTAAAACAAAAAAAAGTAAAAATCTACGCATTCTGGAAGCAAAATGGGGGAGAAGATGAAAACTCAGATAAAGAACTGTGGTTGGTGATATATTTAATGGTCTAAAGAGATATGAAAGCAAGTGCCAAAGCAATACATTCATATCTCAGGTTCATGTAATTTTATATTGCCAACTCAACGGGTTTTATTAACTGAATGAAGAGCTGAGCACTTCACTTCAGTTTTTGTCACACTGCAATTTTCTTAGATATTAATCAATTGTGACCGCATTTGCCCCAGAACTGAATATACCACAGTGCATATTTAGTTTTAGCATGTGGCTGATTGCCATGTTGAAATTATGATCTTTTGTAATTGTTAACAATTTTTGTGAAATTTTTTTTTCTATTTTTTTGTTTTTTTTTTTATACTGCAGGTTCTTATAGTCATCAATTTTATACACATCAGTGTATAAATGTCAATCCCCATCGCCCAATTCAGCACACCACCATCCCCAGCCCACCGCGGTTTTCCCCGCTTGGTGTCCATACGTTTGTGCTAATTTTTGTGAAATTTATCACACTTATAGCAGTTAGAGGGGTACGACTGCACAGACTGAGGTCTGTCATTAGAGTCTGTCATTAGGCCCTATCAAAATATTCTTGAGATGTTAAAAAAGGGATATTTTTTGAAATCTTACAGCTATCCAAATGCTTTTACTCCCATTTTTCCTGGGAGGTTACAGTTAAGAATTTTTCTCTGTATTTGTTCCCACAGAAGCTGTTGCTAATCTTCATTCATATACTGACTGACTCTCTTTGCAATCCTTGGTTCTTAAAAAGTTCTTATTACATTTCTCACTTTTAAACCACATTTGGGCAATCACTTTTTTTTTTTTTTTTCCTGCTCTCATAATGTAGCTGATGCTGCTAGTACAGCACTTGTCATCCTGGATTATAGATAGTCGCTGAAGCGGCTATCCCCTGCATTAGACTATGGGTTCACTGAAGGCAGTAGCCACCATTTCATTTTTGCATTCTTAGCACCTGTCACTGTCCTTAGCATTTAGTCGGTGCTCAAAAAGTGTTTGGTGATTGAATCAAATAGACACGTGCAGTGTTGATATTTAACGTGTTTGCTGGTTCATATGACACCAGTTGTTCCTTACTATATTCTACTTAAGTCCTATTAAAAGAATGAGTTGATTTATTTGTTTGTTTGTTTTAGAATGAGTTTTTAAACCAGAAAGGCATAATCATATTTGGGTTGAAAATAATTTAGTTCTCCGATTTATCTTTCAAAAGCTGTTTGTTGTTCAATGGCTTATTGATTTTAAATATTTTCTCTCTGAAGAGCAGGATTTCAAAAGATTTCCTTTTTTTTTTAAACAGATTTTTACATTGCCAAGGAAAAGGCATAACAGGTAAGACAAATCTTTTACCGGGTAAGTGTGAAAATTCCTACTACTTTGTGATTTGTTCAATTCAAGCCACTGATTTTAAGTAGTAAAAGGAATTGAATACATGTTTTAAAAAATCCCAACTGTTGAAAATTTCTATAATATAATCTAAAATAAATATACCAACTTAGCTTTTCCTTATAAAAAGGAAACTGGTAGGTTTAAAAACCATCTGCAGAATAAATATTTATGGAGCAGAATGACAACTTGACTTATCCAAAGCAGTGGCATACATTTTCTTAGTTAATGTTTGATGAAGCACTTACACTTACAATTCTTCTATGAACTAAAGAAGAGTTTCATTAACTATTTTTGAAAGATAATGAGGCCATGATCCCTTTCCAGATGTTTTACTCATAAAATAATTGTGCTCTTTCTTCCAAATCTCCCTAGTTGCTTGGTTCCTGTTTCCTTGTTTATTGAGCAGTTATAAAGGAGAAGAGAAGAAGCAGACTATGTGGATCAGCTATATTTCATGTGGGTCCAAGGTACAAATTCTTATTCTCTGAGCATTATTATAAATTCAAAAGTATTTTTATAAATCTAAAAGTTGGAAACTTGTAATTTCCTGGAGCACTGTGCATAAATATACAATAAACAATATTCTTTATGTGTGTCTATATACATAGTTGCAAATCTATGTATGGAAATATGTACAATATTATTATTATTATTTTTTTGCAGTAAGCGGGTCTCTCACTGCTGTGGCCTCTCCCGCTGCGGAGCACAGGTTCCGGACGCGCAGGCCCAGCGGCCACGGCCCACGGGCCCAGCCGCTCCGCGGCATGTGGGATCTTCCCGGACCAGGGCACGAACCCGTTTCCCCTGCATCGGCAGGCGGACTCTCAACCACTGCGCCACCAGGGGAGCCCTGTACAATATTTTTGAACTCTCTAAAGGTTCTTGTTTATAGTCGGCCAAGCCAACAACATTCACAAAATTAAGGCACAATTTTACTTACCAAAGATTGGAGGCTCTTGAAGTTTTATTACTAAAAGATAATTATCTCAGATGTGGATAGAGAAAAAAAATTTTTTTCACGGCTTTGCTTATAAGCATAGGTACACTTCCAACTCTTTTTCTACAGACGGGACTCAAGAATATGGCTCTTTGCGGAATTTCCCTTGAGGTCTAGGAAAGAGGCTTGCATTTTTACTTGAAAGCAGACTAACCTAATTCTAGTTTCTAGCATTCTGAGATGCAGGACTAAGAGGAAATAGAATTCATAACACACAATACAATTAAGTGTATATTTAAAAAGGTGCATTTAAATGTACCAGTAGATAAATGCAACAGCAACAATAATAATAATAAAGCTAACATTTACTAAGTGTATGTTATGTACCAAGTCCTGTTGTAAATACTTCTATGTATTAGTTCTTTTTCTTTCCCCACAGTGACCTTATGAGGTAGATGGTGGTATTAGCTCCATTTTACAGATAGGAAACTAAGACACAAAATTTTAGGTGACCTGCTGAAGTTCACACAGCTAATATGGGATAGAGTGGGATAGAATCTGAAGCAGTTGGGCTCTGTGATGATTGTTATTATACTATGTAATAGTGAGCACCAGATATGAGAACTTAGAGCTATTTGTTTTTCCTCTTGGTACTGCCCATGTTTTCCCAAACTGACATTCAGTTTCATCCACTTTGACCATGTTGGTTCTAGTTATGACAAATGGGCTAAGGAAAGTGATAATCAGCAACACCTATAAAGTACATAACAAAAACTAACTAATTATTTTGCATCCTTTTAGACATCATTAATATTCTTTGTATTTTAATGACCCCATTTCTACCCCTTAGAAATGAATGAAAATGCTTCCAGGCTACTAATAAAGGTTTAATTGGGGTAAAAGGGCTGCCCTAAGGGAGGAATAAGGAAGTACCCCTACCCCAGCTGCTGTGAGGGGTGGTCACTCACAGCTCACAGCTGCGCTCTTCTTCTGAGAAGGGAAGATGCTTTGCTTGTAATGTTCCCCCACCAGGGCAGCCAGCAGCCAATGGTTAACTGATACATAAGGAGAATAAAAGGTTGTGCTTCCAGCCTGCCCTTGTTCCAAGGGTGGATTGAACTATGGTGCTCCAGAGCTTCCCTTGGGACAGGCTCTCATAGTTTTCAGCTGAACATACATCTTTGCTTAACTTCTTCCCCTGCCCTTTTCAGTCTCCTTACTTCTACTTCTTCTAAGAGCATTCCCTCAATAAATCACGTTTATAAGAATCTTCTTCTTAGGTTCTGTTTTTAGGAAACTCAGGCCAAGATGCATGGTCCTGGATGTGGTCCTAGGAAGCAGAGTCTAAGATGAGATTCTGGAGGTAGATGGCAATGAGGTCCCTGTGTCACTGGTGGTAGATATGGTATTGGTGTATTTCCAGCCCCTGGCATTCTGTAGCAGTGTGACTATTATGATCAGAGTTCAACAAAGGATGACCTGTGGGTCAAATCCAGCTCATTGCTTTTTGTAAATAAAATTTTATTGGAGCACGTTCATTTATGCATTGTGAGACAGAGCTGAGTATTTGAGACAGACACCGCATGACCTGCAAAGCCTAAAATATTTACTCTTAGGTCCTCTCCAGTAAATGTTTGCCAACTCTAGGCTAAAATTTTCATCCATGGTGGTAAACTGGCTTGACATATTGGTAGGAGGCAATGCCATAGTTAGTGCAATGTCTCCAGCTTTGAGAGGTATGGAGAAATTGGAACAATAAGAACTATGGATTTGGGTGACTGTTACTAAGTATCATTGATGCATTGAAGAGAGAAAAAGAGATGCTCTATTAGTTACTACTTCTGTGTAACAAATGATCACAAATTTAGCATCTTAAAACAAGACACATTATCTCCCTATTTCTATGGGTCAGGAGTTCAGGGATGGCTTACTGGGTCCTCTGCTATAGGGTCTTTTAAAAGGCTGTAATCAAGATGTCATCCAGGGCTGGAGTCTCATCCAAAGGCTTGACTGGGAAAATATCCACTTTCAAGTTCATGTGATTGTTAATAAGATTCAGTTCCTTGTGACCAGTTGGCTGCAGGCCATCCTCAGCTCCTTGCCACACAGGCCTCTCCAATATGGCAGACTAATTCATCCAAACTAGCAAGAGAGGGATTCTGCTATCAAGAATGAAGTGAAAACCTTATGTAGCTTAATCACAGAATGACATCCCATCACTTTTGCCATCTTCTGTTGGTTAAAAGCAAGTCAAAAGGCTGGCACATACTCAAGAAAGTGGATGATACAATGGTATAAATGCTAGGAGGCAGGGCTTACTGGGAGCCTTCTAAGAGCCTATCTGCCACACAGGCTCAGATCTATTACTCAGCATTTAAAGCAAACTGTGGGAGTCAGAAAGACTCATTAGCAGCATTTAAAGAGACACTCATCTCTTTTAGCTAGAAGGCAAACAGATTTGAAGATCCGTCTCCCATCATCATCATAAAAGCGGCAGAACTTTAAAGAAGGCTAAATTCTCAGCCTAGGCAAGTCTCCTAGGCCAAAGTCAGGGCCCTGGAAGAAAAAGAGTAGGATCCTGAGGATAGGAATATAGATAGATAGGAATATCTGGGTAGCTGAGAACCTTAAATCTGTATCTTCTCCCCAACACTTTTGGCTTGCAACGGTGGCTAGTAAGCCCCTTCCCTCTTATTGAAAAGGAGAGCCTCCTTGAAAACTATAAAGAAGTCTCAGATGAGGCAGGTTCATTACAAGACAATCCTCAGGATCTGTCTGTACTTTCCATTATGGGAGTCAGACTGATAATTGTGCTGTATCTCAGCATATCCTAACTAGGAAAGTAATGGCCTCTCCAGAGAGGAGATGAGTTTATATACTAATGAGTGCCAGGTGTTGGCTGATATGTATGTCCAAAGAGTATGACTGGGAGTGGACCCTGAGGGTCCTGGACCAAGGTGGCAGAATGTAAAGCTCTATGAACTGTTTACCAATATGGGGTTACTCTGTCGTGACAGAACTTAACACCCTAGCAAAGCCCTGGGTGATAGGTCTAACATAAGACTGGCATAGCTCCTGGTTGCTTGGAAAAGGCGATGGCCCACATGAAATGGAGTAGAGATCCCAGTCCTGTAGTAATGTAGTAAATGACTCACCCAGTGGTCATTTACCTAGTCCTTGAATGTATAATTGATTGGACCTATTAGAAGTTGGTAGACTTCTATCATTGTTTTCTTGATTGGCTATCGTATTAGCAAAAGCCAAGTGGAAGTCCTTGAAACTGTCTCCTCTGCCAAGTTAGTACATCAAAATCAATGATCACATTCTGAGAAAAACTGCACAGAGTGGATGCACTCTCAGAGATTTAAAGGATGCGGGGGTGACGATCTCCATCATATCCCCATGTAAATTCACCAGTCTAGATGATACACAAACTAGATGAATCGACGTGGATGACAATGGACTACTGTCAGTTTAACCACGTTGTAGTTTGAATAGCGGCTGCTGTGCTGTATTCGACATATGCACTAGGCAAGTGACCTGGATACAAGGTTTTGGTTATTATTCTGGCAAACGTGTTATTTTTAATACCCATTGAGAAGGAGGTTCAGAAGCAGTTTATATTCATATGGATGAACAACAGTGGTCATGTTCTTTTCTCAGTGTTATGTTAATTCTCCAGCTCAGGCAAAATACAGTCTGAAGGGACTGAGACTGTCTGGACATTCTGCAGAGCATCACACTTATATAGTCTATGAGTAACATCATGTTAATTGGACCAAGGAGCTCACTTTATGGCAAAGGAAGTATGTCAGTGGGCACATGACCATAGAGTTTACTGGTCCAACCACACTGACACAACTAAGGCACCAGCTTAGAGATGATAGTCTGTGAGGATGGGTACCACCAGCTTAGAGATGATAATCTGTGAGGATGGGTACCATCTTTCAGGGCATTGTATTCACTCTCCACCACAGATACATGGTGCCCTGTCCCCAACAGGTAGAATACATGAGTTTAGGAATTAAGTGGTGGACATAAGACAGACTCCGCTCACCATCACCTCCAGTGATCCATCCTTGTAACTTTAGGTTTTGTGAGTCTAGAGGTCCTAGGTCCAATGAAGGGAAACTTCCACCAGGGGAGATAGTAAGGGTCTCAGTAAACTTAAAAGCTATTGCCAGATTACTTTGGGCTCCTTGTGCCAGTAGACTAGCTGGCACAAAAAAAAAAAAATTACTCTATTGGTAGGGAAGTTGACCTTATTATTGATGAAGGGGCGGCAGTGATGCTACATATCAGAGGGAGGGAGCAGTGTGTTTGCCATTCAGGTGATCTTTGGGACATATTTTGGTATTACCATGGCTTGTTTAACTGTAATGGGCAAGTACAGCAACCACAACCTGATTAGGGCATGGTAACCTGGTGCTCAGACACCTTAGAGAGGTTAATTTGGTTTACCCCTCCCCGCCCCCAGGCAATCTATTTAGACCTGCCGAAGTACTAGCTCATAAGGAGGAGCATCTAGAAGGATGCTGAAGGAAAGAGACAGTGACTATGTTATGGCCTAGGGACAAACCGCTGCAGGAGAAGCTGTAGTTTGTTCTGCTATCCTTTCTCTTATGCATTAGTCCAGAAAACACTATACTATACTAAAATACTATACTAACCAGAATCCTGAAGCAGCTGTGTCTGGAAAGAGAAAACTTAATGTAAGAAGCAAGTGGGTCTGAGCAGTGTAAGGGGTGGACTGCTGTGTTTCTCCCATCCACTGGTTGCTGTGAATGTTTGGCTGCTAACAGCTCATGGCTACACCCTTCTCAAAGATTTGCCCTCAGTTGTACAGCGCCAACTCAGCAGAAAATTTCTCTCCCTGGAAATAAGAGATGTTAATCCTATGGTACAATTTATGTTCAAGATTTCCCCAAGGCACCGGGCTAAGCTAAAGCTAGTTTTCATCCAAGACTACATCCTTCTTGGCTGTCTTCTTCTGCCTACTATGCTTTTCTTGCTCTCCTTCTCCTAAGAGCATTCCCTTAAATCATTTTCAGAAGAATTGCAATCCTGGGCCCTGCTTCCAGGAATTCCGATTTAAGATACCATCTTCTACTATTAACTATACTGGAAAAATCTTTTATCTACCCGTACCACTCTGACCCAAACTTGATAGTATGCACATGAAAAGTTGCATAGATTGAGGTTTGCAATTAAAAAAAAAAAGTCCTAAAATTTCTCCTCAATTTATTACTATGGCAAAGGCTCTCATTCATTTTCAGTTCTTAACTTTACTATAACTGATGACCATTATTGTATTCTTGTTATTCTCCAAACCTTCTTCTCTACTGATGTCAACTATCTTTTAAAACAATTCTGATCATGTTACTCCCCTGCTTTAAACATTTTGGTGACCTTCCACTGTTTCCTGGATGAAGTCTCAACTAATTAGCATAACATACAAGGCTTTGTTTATTGGCCTGCAATTTGGAACTGAATTCTAGAAGACTTTTCCCCTTACATACAGCCTGCACACCATGTGCTACAGCCAGACTCAACAACTTATTCCCTGAATAAGACATGCTCTGCTTTGAATCCACGCTATTCCTTCTGCCTGGGATTGCTCTTCCTCTATTTCACTTGTAAATACCTGCTTATACTTTAAGACACAGCTTATTTATCAACTTTTCTGTGAAACTGTTATTGACCAACCCAGCACTTCTTTCCAAACTCCAGGAAGAATTAATAACTTCCTTCTCTGTGCTCTTCTACACCTGTGTTATGATGACTGTCATTTTTTTTTTTTTTGGTAATTGTTTATTAACATGTCTTTCTCCCTCACACAAATTTGAATTTTTCAAGGGTCCTGAGATTTGTTTTTGTATCCATAATAATTATCACATGGCTTAGCACAGTATTCTTAAAAAATGTATATATATGTATATTTATATTTATATAAAAGTAAACATATATACACATTTTTAAAAAGAATACTATGCTAGGCCATGTGATAATTATTGTCATATGTATATATATATGTAATTGAGTGAAGAACTTGGCTTGTTCTTAGAGAGCTTCTCAGCCTGACATGTTGGCTTGTTCTATTCTAGTTCCTGCCTTCAATCCTTTTCCTCTTGTTGGAGACTTGGAAACGGAAGACAGTCTTTGGATAACTGTCTGCTCACCTAAATCAATTGACTGTCCACACCTTCATTCCATCATTGCATGAGTCTATATAACTTTACTTCCTATTCATCACACCAGTTCATGCTCCCTGTGATTTGTAACAAATAGGGGCAAAGAAATAAACGTCCAAGTGGCAATAGCAAGCCTGAAATTTAGCTAGGAGACCTAAATGCAAGCCTACATTCTGTCTCTCCTTGAAAGTGAAAGTAAGCCAGGGAGAACTGAGAGAGAACTGCTTTAAAAGTAGCCAACTCGCACCTCCTTCATAACTACTCTGCATTGTAGTCACTCTGGAGGCCAGTTTAATTGGCCTCTGTTTCTGATTCATCTAGACATTCATATAAGCAGAAAGTAATGCTAAGTTTTCAGTTTTTCTTAAAAAAATATTTCTTTATATTTTTGAGAGGCTGGGTTGTGGATATAGCCTTAAGAATTTCAAATAAATATACTTAAAAAAATCCCCAGTATATTATTAGAACTTGTATTAGATCTTGGAATAAATCTGAAGGTAAAAATGATAATAAAAGACTCTTCATTCTAGGAAACTCAGTGGTTAATGTGGCATAAAGCCTGGTTATGAGAATCTGACCTGATAATATTCATTCTTTTCCTCCAGCCACATTCTCGGCCTCAGATCCTCCAGCACCCTCTAACTTCAAAGGAAACTCTGCATGAAGAGGGAGGGCATACAATAGAAGAACTTGTCCGATTATCCCCCTCTGTTTGGAAATGAGTAAAGATTATAGACATGTTTTCTTCTTTCTGTGCTTTGGATATATAATGTCAATTACCTGAAGCGAAACCCCCTACCCAGGCTAATGCATAGATTTGGATTATACCAAAATTGCATAAAATTGGAAACAAGATATTAATAATAATCCATAATGGTGTGACATAATGGAATACATGTTTATTTTCATTGGCTTTAGCTGGTACCACAGAAAAAGTAAATTAGTTTAGCAATTTAAATTTTATATTTATTATATTATACCCTGACCCTTCTTGCTCTTCCCTCACCACTTTATATTATGAATGAGGTAATTAAAAGGAGTCTACTTCTTTCCTGTTCTACTATAGCACGTTTACCCCTTTAAATGTGTTTGTGTGTTTGTGAATGTGTATGTGAGTGTGCATTGTTTATTTTAACCAATGTTTGAAAATAAAGTTGGAATGCTAAAGGCCAAAGGAATGAATTAGTCTGACTTGGTAATTAAAAGAACATACATGAAGTATTAACCAGGAACCACTGTTAGACTTTTCATTCTCAACCCAAAATGAAAAGGCAAGCAAAATAATCCCGCATCACCTCTGAAAATGATATCAGGAAATGTGTTCTCAGAGTCAGCTACTGGTCAACTTAACTTACATCAAGTTAAACAAAACAATGAAGGATCAGGGAATCTGGAAGGGCCAAAAGTTCAAACAGGAGACCTTTAGCCCTTCTGCCTGCAATGCATAATAATACCTCCTGTTTGTATGATAGGTGCTTACCATTCCCTGAAAGCAAAAGCATTTATGACTTACATGCTAAGGACTAAGTGCTCTGGTCCCACTCTTCCTGTTCAGGATTATTTTCTACAGAAGTTAATACAATTTGAACTACCAAGTGAAAACAACAACAACAAACAATAATCCCCAGTGGACCAATCTACTTAAAGCTGTGTCTTACCAAGCTTCCAGAGTATTTGGGATTGTCTAAACTACAAAAGAATTATGTCAACTATGGATGAATCTTATCAAGGGTTGGCTTGCTCTTTTTTTCTTTTTTGTTTTGGCCGTGTTGTGCGGCTTATGGAATTTTAGTTCCCTGACCAGGGATTGAACCCAGGCCCACCGCAGTGAAAGTGCTGAGTCCTAACCACTGGATCTCCAGGGAATTCCCTGGCTTGCTGTTTAAATGTCTTTAATGAAGACTCCATTTCCCTTGTGAGAGTCTGTATTAGCCAACCAAAGCTGATAGCAATAACAATAGCTGGAGATTTGACTTCAAAAATGCTTTGGTTTGAGCTGTTTCTGCACACAAATATAGAAGATTGTAGATAAATAACATGAACGTAGTTTTGTTATTACTAAAAATAGTTTAGAAATATATAAAAATGTAAAAAAGATTTTTATGAATTGAATGATGTAGTAAGCCCCTAGCTTTAGTGGTTTGTCACTTTTTACCCAGCTTTTAGGCATGACTTACCACTGCCCCAACAAAACAAAGCAAGAAACTTGAACGCAAACCTTTCAGCCAGGTGACTCCATAGTTTATAAGTGGCAATGAATGACATTTCCTCAGGAAAATCTTGGAAATGACCAATGTTGCACATTTTATTAACCTATGTTTAACCTGAAGCCTAGAGACTAGCTCCCCTCTCTTCCTGTCTTCAAAATTTCTGTTACCAACTGTACTATGTTGAAGTTTACATGACAGGCCATTTCAACACTTTTGTTTAGTTAGATGGAAGTGCATCATTTTTAAAGAAAAGCTCTATTGCCAAAAAATATAAACAGCTCTAACTTTGATTAATATAAATATTTAAAAAACAGAACATTCTGTTACAACTTACAAAAACAGTTCTGATGTAGCTGATGGGAAAGAAAAAGTGCTTTCATACATTAGACAAATCCAACAAAATGCAGCTGCAGAACAAAATTTTAAGTAAATATGAATTGTTTGTCTTTTCACAGGGCTACAGTATTTACTTAAATGGAGTTATTTTAGAACACTTTGTTTCATTAGAAAAACAAAGTGGTTTTTTTTTCCGTTTTATTTCTAAAGTATTTAAATTTCAAAGTCCCCTAATTTAAAGACACCATTAAAATTATTCCTCCTGCTCAGCTTAGGGTTTGCTAATAAGCCACTGGACAAGAGATGTGCGAAATGAATACATGAAGAAAAACGCTGACAGCAAAAGCGAGGCCTGAAGGGTGAAGTTAGTTTATTAGGCCCTGTTTGTCACGAATGGCCCTGCAGCACATATAAAAGCAAATCCCTCTACCTTAGAAGATTAATTCTGAAGGAGGCACTCTTGGGTCAAAGTATACATAAGCGTGTGCCTAATCTCAGAGAAATCAGGCTATTTTTTCACAGCAATTAAGCAGAGGTCTGGGGTTTCACCCACAGCGTATTTAAACACAGGATACAATTAAATCCCAAAGTATTAATATCTTTGCTCTGCAAAATTGCCCAGGAAATAGATTTTGTCCTCTTTCAAATGAAAAGCAAGGCAAATTAAGAGAATAACTTGATTCTTAGCTTAGTTGCTTGAAATGAGAGCGTCATATTTTCTTCCAGTTGCAAATGTCGTATATACATAAAGACAGTTCTTACTTTACAATAGGGTAAGAGTTATATGCCTTCTGACTCCTTTAATCTAAATAAAGAATCTTAGAAGTTTGCATGAAAATGTATTGTTTTAAACTATAATTAAATTTCTTATTCAGCTTATGTGAAAAATCAACTCCTTATAAAAATTGAAGAACTATTGTTTACCACAAATAAAATGTCACAACTGAGAAGCTTTGCAACATATGTAAAGAAGTAAATGTAAATCTTAAGCAAGCAAGTGTGTGCAGAGGGATTGCTTTCTGTAGAGATTTTTCTTGAAATTATTTAATTCATATAACCATCTCAAGTCAAAATCTAATCTTCTAGAGAATATTACTGCTAGTTTAAAACACCGCTTCAAAAATATAAAACAACAAAATAACTTTTATTTGTTGTGCATCAATTCCCTAAAGGCAAAATTTTCACACTAAAAATTATATTTAATAAACCACCACCTTTATTCAGATCTTGGGAAAAAACCTTTCTCTATTAAAAAAAATCTGCCCATATTACAATTCTCTTTTGTTCACATATCAGATTAATATTCCGACTGATAAACCAAATTCTTTTTGGCTTTTGGGAGGAAAAGCAGTGGAGGGAAGTTGGTCTTGGAATAAGAAAGGTTAGAAATAGTTTTTCACTTACATAGCTGAATCAATAGTTATTTCATTCCTATAAGTGTTTCTAGAAAGATAGTTTTGGTATATGATCCAGTGAGAAATCTTACAACCTATGACACGTGGGCATGTTCTTAGAAATGAATAAAACTAAAAGAATGAAGCAAAGTAGAATGAATCAGATGTGGGATGGTATGCATGTGTATACTAACGTATTTTCCTCCCTAAAGCTCGACTGTTGCTTTTAGGAGGAGCTGAATACTTAACCACACTATAAATGGTCTGGGCACTTTTTGATGTGTGCTGGGCTTATGTGAGAAGGCATGCAATCCGAATTTTACGAAGGATTGTTTTACTAGGACCAATGACTTTAATAGTACTTTTGCTGACATCACTGGCAAATTGGTCTACTCTGTAACCTTTAAAAGTGCAGCATATCCCAAAATGAGTTACTTATTAAACAAATGTTCTTTTTTTGAGTGCAACTGACCTTTAAATGATTATTTCTCAGCAACTGCAACAAAGAGAATCTCACCTGTCACCTTTACACTTTTGATGCTACAGTGAGTAGACCCATAACCTTTTCACAACACTTAACATGCTGCACAACATGGAATTACAAACGCTAATGAATACTCTTTCTTTTAAGGGGAAGTCCTATTACTTTATTAAATTGTTGCAGTACACAGAAGCCGTGGAAAAGTTTAACAATAAATCATTATTTTGATCAATCTGCAACCATTTTAGAAAATATAACTCCAAAGCACCAGAGAGTAATTTACTGCTAAGGACAGTTTCTCCTGAAGTTTTCTCCCCTCAGCTTCCAAGGGGTGTACGTGTGTGTGTGTAGGGGGGGCATGACTTAAACAACTGTATTTGATTAGAAAAACACTGTCTTTAGGTTCAGGCACTTATACAATATTTGTAGGCAATTTGAATTAAACCTACATGCAACTAGCATACTATCCCTTTTCACTAACTGGAAGGAAGGCTTTTGAAACTCCAGAAGTATTGATGGAATATGTACATATATCCTGTCATGTTAGAGATTCTAAGATTCTGCTTTCCTCAGAAATAGACACATTTGTAAAGATGTAATGGGTATAATCAAGTCATGGTTTTCTTTAACTAAGTGAAGATGGTAATTACAAATTTATTTTTCAGGAATCAAATCAAATCTCCACAAATCTGCAAGAGCTAATGTTCTCTGGGATCTCTTTATTAGTGCAAGGAGATCCATGTTACAAGTCCCAATGACTTTTCTTGAGCAGATAAACTATTTACACCTTAATAGAGCTGCTGAATCTAATGAAGGTTTCATTAGTTAAATATTTTCCCTTTTACAGAAAAGCAATATTCCAATTTTGATAATTTTCAAGAAAAATTTCTTGATCTGAAGGATTCAAGCACTGGAGAAAGGTAGTATGTTCATAGTTACATGTGTTTTACTGTAACAATAAGATACAGGTACTGCTCATGTTTGAGAATAAACTGTTTTCTTGCCAATTTGACCTTATTTATAAAATACTGTTTTGGAAAAGTGTTGAACTCTTAACATTGTAAAATATCAACTCTCCACAGAATAAAAAGGCATTTTTCACTTGTGTGTTCTCTCTTTCCTCTATTCCCACATCTCTTATAAAGTGAACATATTAGAATGAATTATAGAGAAATCTGAGAAATTTTTCCTAAACAATGAAAAATAACTGTTTTGAAATAATGTTCACTTACTGTTTTCTTTTCACCTCTGACTTGGTAATATTTTGTAAAGCATGAGGGGCAGCCACAAGCCTTCACCAGAGAAATCAAAATTAATGTCCTTTGGAAATATTGGACTCTAAAAGAAAAGAATAGCAGAGATATGACTGATTTGGCTTCCTTTAGTTTAATTTACACAAAGGTAAATCAGTTATTTTATTGGCATGTAATCACAAAGAAAAATACACAGACTTAAGACTAAACTGACCCATTGTCAAGACTTCCAGGGTCTTATTCATTAATTATGGTGGCTGCCCACAAACAACAGAAGAAAATCAACAATGCTAGATAAAATAATTACCAAGGGCTTCTATGTCTGTAAACTATTTAAATTCTTGAAATTGAATATTTATGATGAGTGATGCTCCTTTAATGTATACCATATTTCTGCCCGTTCTCATCTCTGACTGCATTCAAAAACCCCAGATGCTCCTGTCCTTTTTTCACACCCACCTTTCACTTGGCTTCATCACAACCCTCTCTGCTGACATAGTGCCTATTAGAAAACTGAACACCTAGTGTCACTTGCAGTTTCTCAAGTGCCCGCTCATCTTGTGATACCCATTTCCGTTCTTAACAATAGTTCAGTTTCAATATCCTTTCTGCCCTTTCACAGGCAGCCCCCATGAAACAGTTGTGAAGTTTACTTTGCACTTATCAATACAATGTAAACCAGCATGGGCTTACCTCCTTGGGGTTAGTGAACCCACGTTGTCTGTGAGCACAGACAACACTTTGGCCACAGATGTGACTGGTTAACTGTACAAGCAAGGAGGATAAATCCACATAACAATACTTCATTCACCAAGGAAATCTGCAGTGGATTACAGCTTCTCTATGGTTAAGTCTGGTCTTAATTTACTGCTTTTATTCAGTTTTCAACCACAAACGAGCCCCTTATGAGGCATTCACTATGCAGAATTGACAACTCTTTTTATCTACTTGAAAAATATTTTTGGATAATAATTTATGGTTACAAAATATTTTAAGCAGTTTGAATGGTTATATTATATTCTTTCAATGCTTAATGATGCAGTATCCCCTGTAAAAATGGAATGCCAGGCAATTTGGTAAGTTTACATACAGTATTTATAACAACAGAACAATTTGGCCATATAGAAACACAAATTACAAAAAAAAAAACCCTCTATATTTCATAGGAATTTTTTAAAAGACATTTTTTTAAAGCTCTTAAATTGTATCTTAGGAGAAAATCAGAGTTCAGAGCAGCATCTAAAGGCCACATATAAATGGGTGAAAACATAACTTTGGCAAGCACTATATTTTATTTATGGACTTTTATGTTTAAAATATCATATTTTGAACACCCTTCAGAAAGAAAAAAGCTGCAGCTCTCTCTGAGGACACAAGGGTGAGTTCATATGCTATTTATATTTTTATAAATAAAAAATTTCCTTTTTTATTTCCTTGTTGACCCATTGGTCTTTCAGTAGCATGTATATTCTGTAATGTATATTCTGAATTAATGCCATCTTTTAAAAAAATCCATCTGAAGGTGCTCATTATTATTGGACATAGAGTCTTTTCAAAAACTGATTGCTAGTAACTGGAAGTACTCTGAAAACACCAAGTAGGCTGAAAAACATCATATACCTTTAATAAGTGGCAAGTGCCTGTATCAGTTTGTCATTTAAATGCTCATCTTCTACTATTGCCAACCAGTGACCCTATAACTGGAAATGGGACCCATGTAAATGGAATGCATTTTATAAATGAAGACAATGGAAGCAGTGTGGTTGATGTTCTTTGAGATGATAGAGCTCCTTTTGCGTTGCTTTAGATTAATTTAAACCATCGGTATACAAAGCTTTATAACTTTCCTCTTGGCAGAACTTGAGCACTTTTACACTCATTGATCCTAAGGGATTCTTCCCATTGCAGGATGAACTCCCTGAAGATAAACAAAAGAAAACATTCAGCTGAGGTATTTGCCGTGTTTTCCTCATTAGTGGCTACATGATCTTGAGCAGGGAATGAGTGCTTAGGGAAAAGCAGCTATGGCATTAAGAAGAAAGGACATTGTTTTTACAAGGAGGAACACTTTATGGTTTTCTAAAACATCTCTCCTCAAGTGCCATATGTAAATCATATTTTTAGAAAACCCAAATTATATGTGCGCTTCAGGGGGGAAAACTACATAAACGTGTGATAGAAAAATAATGAACTGTATCACTTTGGTTAATTAAGCAATTATTGCTTCCTTATAGACTCAAACGCTGTTTGCTTTTCATCACAAAAACAGGTGGGGTTTGCTTTTTTGTTTATTGTTGTTGTTGGTTTGTAATTTTGCTTAAAAGAATTCTTTATGTTATCATTCTTGTCATTTTAGAACTTGCTATGTTCTGCCTCTAATCTGATAGCTAGGTTTCATTACCTTCCTATATGTTCTAATGAAGGTGTAAAAGAAAAGGTTAGAAAGGTGATAAATTAGACAACACAAGCATCAGATTCAAATGCCACTTAACATAATTCCCAAATCATTTATATTAGAATAGCTTCATTAACATTATTACAGCTACTTTCTGTTGTTTATTGCGAACATATTAACATAATATAGAATGTATAAGTTTGGAATTATGACAACAGCTGTAATAGAATGTATGAGTTCGGAATTATGACAACAGCAGTGAACTAGCCTTGTTAGCACAGGCAAAAGTGGTTTCTAATCACCAGCTGTGGGTCAAGGAGCACAAGATTCCTAGGAAGATTTGGTGCATTCTTTCCAATCCACTTGGCACGTAGACGCCTAATGATCGTACATCATGTACATTACACCTTGTGTGCCCAGATGCTCCTGTTGCTTCTCCTTCCTCTTCCTGCCAAGCATTATATGTGAAGTTAGAGTGGGAGAGTCATTTAACAATGAATTTCCCCATGGTATAACCATTACAAAGCTATCCATGCTAAATAACTTGTTTTTTAAGTCACTGTGCAATTTCAAGGTTTTAATGGTCCTTCCTTAAAATATAATACCCTGTGTCATTTATTTCCGGAAGTGAAAGCTGGTGCCAGCCTTTGGAATTCATGTGAAACAAGTGGTTCAACATGTTTTGAAGAGAGAATGAAAACTTGATAAGCAATTAATCTACCCTGAATGCTTTCCTAATGGTTTGTGCCTTTTCTTACTGATTTTTTTTAAATCCGGATTTATTCAAAAGAAAATCAAAGAAAACATACATTCAAATCTTTCTATAGTGCATTTGTTAGAGAAACCCACACACAGTGAGGCAGGAAAGATTGAACACGTAAATAATTTTTAAATAATTTAAAAATAAAGGTGTTTTTGGTTGAATAGTAGCAACTTGAATTTTTTCCCCTGTGCTTTGAAACTATGTGAGAAGGGAAAGATTTGAAACAGGAAACTGGGTGAATGAGCATAGAGAACAGGCTATTTTCCTAACAGGATAATCTTGCAAGTGACAACTGGCTGGGGAAGTGAAGTTGTCTTAGTCTGACTGATGATTCCCAGAGGCCCAGGCTTAAGAGTTAACACAGGCCAGAGACATCACTGAGACTCAAGACTCAGCCAGTGTATCCCCAGGGAGCCCGGCGAGAACATAGAGAAGACTTGCCAATAAAGTTATATTGTATGGGAGACACTGTATGGGCTAAGGAGACCTTTATTAGAGGACCACGTGGAACATCCAGATTGAAGACCTGGGAGTCCAAGAGTAGAAGACACTGCATTTCAGTGGTTAGTGGCGCCAAGAGAACTAGAGCCTGGCACGAATTTATGCAGGACGCTAATAGCTACAGATGAAAACATCATGACTTTTCCAACTCAACAGAGATTATGTGTCTCTCCCTTGGTAGAGGGGTGCAGAACAGAAATTGCAAATCGGAAGATATAGAAATCAATGAAAAGTTGGACTTACAAGAGTAGAATTAACAGGGCCAATAAAAAAGTCAGAGAGCTTTCTCTTGAGTAAATGCCAAGTGAGTCTTAGGAGCTTTTGCATGCTAGGATACTTCAAGAGACATTCCTTGTCGGGAAATGATAACCATGGCAGAAAGGAAAAGCATGAGATCCAACAAGATGATGTGTATGTCCAAGACTGGGACTGAGACTGAGATCATGCCTTCCTATTTCTTAGTGAGGAGGTTAAAGTACTTTATAGTATCATACTTATTACAAAGGAATGATAATTGCATATGTATACATATACTTATATGTATATACCTCAATTAATTCCTTGGTAGAACATATATTGCCTTCACCCAAATCGTTAAGAACAAAAACTCTAGTTGCCAAAGTCCCAAAGTGTAGAACACTGTCAGGTGCCAAGTAGAAACACTTGAAATGCGGGTGTGTCAAACTGAGCATTCCATCATATTTTTGGCACCCGGCAAAGAATGGCCTCAACTGAATCTGCTGTACATCTGTAACCCGGATGAGTACTACATGCCTATCATCTGAATGGGGTTAGTCTCTGATTGGCATATTGCCAAGTAACCCAATTTTAGAATAGCACAAATTTTAATTATGTTTCATTTAACTGACACCTGTCCTTGGAGGCTGTCATTAAAATGTTACAAGCTATAATGTGGGAACTATTATTACCTATGATCTATAGACAGGCAAAAATAAATAAGAGAAAGAGAGAAAGAAAGGCTGAGAGCTTTAGAACAATGATAGATTTGGAAGACTAGAGATTACACTGGCGAAAGAGAGGGCTGTATCGCTTACCTAGAAAATTTGTAGAAAATGAAAACCCATATCACTGAATTTCTAGGGTGTTAAGTACGATTTTACTAAATATCCACCTCATCCATCATTTCATGTTGTGGGTATAGTATATCACTCTTTTCCTGAGTAAAGTGGGAAAAATGCCTCCTAAGTAAAATGCTTGACCTTGAAAAGGCACTAGTTTTAAAAATAAATTCTTTCGGGACTTCCCTGGTGGCGCAGTGGTTAAGAATCCGCCTGCTAATGCAGGGAACACGGGTTCAAGCCCTGGTCCGGGAAGATCCCACATGCCGCGGAGCAACTAAGCTCATGCACCACAACTACTGAGCCTGCACTCTAGAGCCCGCGAGCCACAGCTACTGAAGCCCATGCGCCTAGAGCCTGTGCTCTGCAACAAGAGAAAGCCCGTGCACAACAGTTAAGACCCAATGCAGCCAAAAATAAATAAATTAATTAATTAATTTAAAAAAATTCTTTCAATTAAAAAATCTCGTACTGGAGGAGCTTCAAGATGGCGGAAGAGTAAGACGAGGAGATCACCTTCCTCCCCACCAATACATGAGAAATACAACTACATGTGGAACAACTCCTACAGAACACCTACTGAACGCTGTCAGAAGACCTCAGACCTCCCAAAAGTCAAGAAAATCCCCACGTACCTGGGTAGGGTAAAAGAAAAAACAGAGACAAAAGAATAGGGACGGGAGCTGCACCAGTGGGAGGGAGCTGTGAAGGAGGAAAGGATTCCACACACTAGGAAGCCCCTTCGCGGGCGGAGACTGCGGGTGGCGGAGGGGGGGAAGTTTCGGAGCTATGGAGGAGAGCGCAGCCACAGGGGTGCGGAGGGCAAAGCGGAGAGATTCCCGCAACGAGGATCGGTGCCGACCGGCACTCACCAGCCCGATAGGCTTGTCTGCTCACCCTCCGGTACGGGCGGGGGCTGGGAGCTGAGGCTTGGGCTTAGGTCGGATCCCAGGGAGAGGACTGGGGTTGTCTGTGCGAACATAGCCTGAAGGGGTTAGTGCGCCACGGCTAGCCGGGAGGGAGTCCGGGAGAAAGTCTGGAGCTGCTGAAGACATAAGAGACTTTTTCTTGCCTCTTTGTTTCCTGGTGTGCGACGAGAGGGGATTCAGAGCGCCACTTAAAGGAGCTCCAGGGACGGGCGTGAGCCGCGGCAATCAGCGCGGACCCCAGAAACGGGCACGAGACGCTAAGGCTGCTGCTGCTGCCACCAAGAAGCCTGTGTGTGAGCACAGGTCACTCTCCACACCTCCCCTCCCGGGAGCCAGTGCAGCCCGCCACTGCCACGGTCCTGCCATCCAGGGACAGCTTACCCAGGAGAACACATGGCGCGCCTCAGGCTGGTGCAACGTCATGCCGGCCTCTGCCGCCACAGGCCCGCCCCGCACTCCATGCCCCTCCCTCCCCCCCCCACCCCCGGCCTGAGTGAGCCAGAGCCCCCGCATCAGCGGCTCCTTTAACCCCGTCCTGTATGAGCGAAGAACAGACACCCTCCGGCGACCTACACGCAGAGGCGGGTCCAAATCCAAAGCTGAGCCCCGGGAGCTGTGCGAACAAAGAAGAGAAAGGGAAATCTCTCCCAGCAGCCTCAGAAGCAGCAGATTAAAGCTCCACGATCAACTTGATGTACCCTGCATCTGAGGAATACCTGAATAGACAAAGAATCATCCCAAATTGAGGAGGTGGACTTTGGGAGCAATGATATATTTTTTCCCCCTTTTTCTCTTTTTGTGAGTGTGTGTGTGTATGCTTCTGTATGTGATTTTGTCTGTATAGCTTTGCTTTTACCATATCCTAGGGTTCTGTGTGTCTGTTTTTTTGGGGTTTTTTTTAGTATAGTTTTTAGCACTTGTTATCATTGGTGGATTTGTGGTTTTGGTTTGGTTGCTCTCTTCTTTCTTTTTTTATTACTTAAAACAATTTTAATAATTATTTTTCATTTTAATAACTTTTTAGTTTACTTTACTTTAATTTAATTTTATCTTCTTCTTTCTTTCCTTCTATTTTTTCTCTCTTGTATTCTGAGCCATATGGATGACAGGATCTTGGTGCTCCAGCCACGCATCAGGGCTGTGCCACTGAGGTGGGAGAGCCAACTTCAGGACACTGGTCCACAAGAGACCTCCCAGCTCCACATAATATCAAACGGCAAAAATCTCCCAGAGAGGGCTTCCCTGGTGGCGCAGTGGTTGAAAGTCCGCCTGCCGATGCAGGGGACACGGGTTTGTGCCCTGGTCTGGGAACATCCCACCTGCCGGGGAGTGGCTGGGCCTGTGAGCCATGGCCGCTGGGCCTGCACGTCCGGAGCCTGTGCTCCACAACGGGAGATGCCACAACAGTGAGAGGCCCACGTGCCGCAAAAAAAAAAAAAAAAAAAATCTCCCAGAGATCTCCATCTCAACACAAAGACCCAGCTCCACTCAATGACCAGCAAGCCACAGTGCTGGACACCCTATGCCAAACAACTAGCAAGACAGGAACACAACCCCATGCATTAGCAAAGAGGCTGCCTAAAATCATAATAGGGCCACAGACACCCCAAAACACACCACCAGACGTGGACCTTCCCTCCAGAAAGACAAGATCCAGCCTCATCCACCAGACACAGGCACCAGTCCCCTCCGCCAGGACGCCTACACAACCCACTGAACCAACCTTAGCCACAGGGGACAGACACCAAAAACAACAGGAACTACGAACCTGCAGCCTGTGAAAAGGAGACCCCAAACACAGTAAGTTAAGCAAAATGAGAAGACAGAGAAACACACAGCAGATGAAGGAGAAAGGCAAAAACCCACCAGACCTAACAAATGAAGAGGAAATAGGCAGTCTACCTGAAAAAGAATTCAGAATAATTATAGTAAAGATGATTCAAAATCTTGGAAATAGAACAGAGAAAATACAAGAAACATGTAACAAGGACCTAGAAGGACTAAAGAGCAAACAAACAGTGATGAACAACACAATAAATGAAATTAAAAATTCTCTAGAAGGGATCAATAGCAGAATAGCTGAGGCAGAAGAACGGATAAGTGACCTGGAAGATAAAATAGTGGAAATAACTACCACAGAGCAGAATAAAGATAAAAGAATGAAAAGAATAAAGGACAGTCTCAGAGACCTCTGGGACAACATTAAACGCACCAACATTCGAATTATAGGGGTCTCAGAAGAAGAAGAGAAAAAGAAAGGGACTGAGAAAATATTTGAAGAGATTATAGTTGAAAACTTCCCTAATATGGGAAAGGAAATAGATAATCAAGTCCAGGAAGCACTGAGAGTCCGATACAGGATAAATCCAAGGAGAAACACACCAAGACACATATTAGTCAAAATATCAAAAATGAAATACAAAGAAAAAATATTAAAAGCAGCAAGGGAAAAACAACAAATAACACACAAGGGAATCCCCATGAGGTCAAAAGCTGATCTTTCAGCAGAAACTCTGCAAGCCAGAAGGAGTGGCAGGACATATTTAACATGATGAAGGAGAAAAACCTACAACCAAGATTACTCTACCCAACAAGGATCTCATTCAGCTTTGACAGAGAAATTAAAACCTTTACAGACAAGCAAAAGCTAAAAGAATTCAGCACCACCAAACCAGCATTACAACAAGTGCTAAAGGAACTTCTCTAGGCAGGAAACACAAGAGAAGGAAAAGACCTACAATAACAAATGCAAAACAATTTAAAAAATGGTAATGGAAACATACATAACGATAATTACCTTAAATGTAAATGGATTAAACACTCCAACCAAAACACATAGACTGACTGAATGGATACAAAAACAAGACCCGTATATATGCTGTCTACAAGAGACCCACTTCAGACCTAGGGACACATACAGACTGAAAGCGAGGGGATGGAAAAAGATATTCCATGCAAATGGAAATCAAAAGAATGCTGGAGTAGCAATTCTCATATCAGACAAAATAGACTTTAAAAGAAAGACTATTACAAGAGATAAAGAAGGACACTACAAAATGATCAAGGGATCAATCCAAGAAGAAGATATAACAATTGTGAATATTTATGCACCCAACATAGGAGCACCTCAATACATAAGGCAAATACTAACAGCCATAAAAGGGGAAATCGACAGTAACACAATCATAGTAGGGGACTATAACACTCCACTTTCACCAATGGACAGATCATCCAAAATGAAAATAAATAAGGAAACACAAGCTTTAAATGATACATTAAACAAGATGGACTTAATTGATATTTATAGGACATTCCATCCAAAAACAACAGAATACACATTCTTCTCAAGTGCTCCTGGAACATTCTCCAGGATAGATCATATCTTGGGTCACAAATCAAGCCTTGGTAAATTTAAGAAAATTGAAATCGTATCAAGTATCTTTTCCAACCACAATGCTATGAGACTAGATATCAATTACAGGAAAAAATCTGTAAAATATACAAACACATGGAGGCTAAACAACACACTACTTAATAACCAAGAGATAACTGAGGAAACCAAAGAGGAAATCAAAAAATACCTAGAAACAAATGACAATGAAAACACGATGACCCAAAACCTATGGGATGCAGCAAAAGCAGTTTTAAGAGTGAAGTCTATAGCAATACAATCCTACGTTAAGAAACAGGAAACATCTTGAATAAAGAACCTAACCTTGCACCTAAAGCAATTAGAGAAAGAAGAACAAAATCCCCCAAAGTTAGCAGAAGGAAAGAAATCATAAAGATCAGATCAGAAATAAATGAAAAAGAAACGAAGGAAACAATAGCAAAGATCAATAAAACTAAAAGCTGGTTCTTTGAAAAGATAAACAAAATTGATAAACCATTAGCCAGACTCATCAAGAAAAAAAGGGAGAAGACTCAAATCAATAGAATTAGAAATGAAAAAAGAGAAGTAACAACTGACACTGCAGAAATACAAAAGATCATGAGAGATTACTACAAGCAACTCTATGCCAATAAAATGGACAACCTGGAAGAAATGGACAAATTCTTAGAAATGCACAACCTTCTGAGACTGGACCAGGAAGAAATAGAAAATATGAACAGACCAATCACAAGCACTGAAATTGAAACTGTGATTAAAAATCTTCCAACAAACAAAAGCCCAGGACCAGATGGCTTCACAGGTGATTTCTATCAAACATTTAGAGAAGAGCTAACACCTATCCTTCTCAAACTCTTCCAAAATATAGCAGAGGGAGGAACACTCCCAAACTCATTCTACGAGGCCACCATCACCCTCATACCAAAACCAGACAAGGATGTCACAAAGAAAGAAAACTACAGGCCAATATCACTAATGAACATAGATGCAAAAATCCTCAACAAAATACTAGCAAACAGAATCCAACAGCACATTAAAAGGATTACACACCATGATCAAGTGGGGTTTCTTCCAGGAATGCAAGGATTCTTCAATATATGCAAATCAATCAATGTGATACATCATATTAACCAACTGAAGGAGAAAACCCATATAATCATCTCAATAGATGCAGAGAAAGTTTTCGACAAAATTCACCACCCATTTCTGATAAAAACCCTCCAGAAAGTAGGCATAGAGGGAACTTTCCTCAACATAACAAAGGCCATATATGACAAACCCACAGCCAACGTCATCCTCAATGGTGAAAAACTGAAAGCATTTCCACTAAGATCAGGAACAAGAAAAGGTTGCCCACTCTCACCACTATTATTCAACATAGTTTTGGAAGTTTTAGCCACAGCAATCAGAGAAAAAAAAGAAATAAAAGGAATCCAAATCAGAATGGAAGAAGTAAAGCTGTCACTTTTCCACAGGACATGATACAATACATAGAGAATCCTAAAGAATCTACCAGAAAACTACTAGACCTAATCAATGAATTTGGTAAAGTAGCAGTATACAAAATTAATGCACATAAATCTCTTGCATTCCTATTCACTAATGATGAAAAATCTGAAAGAGAAATTAAGAAAATTCCCATTTACATTTCAACAAAAAGAATAAAATACCTAGGAGTAAACCTACCTAAGGAGACAAAAGACCTGTATGCAGAAAATTATAAGACAATAATGAAAGAAATTAAAGATGATACAAATAGATGGAGATATATACCATGTTCTTGGATTGGAAGAATCAACATTGTGAAAGTGACTGTACTACCCAAAGCAATCTACAGACTCAATGCAATCCCTATCAAACTACCACTGGTATTTTTCACAGAACTAGAACGAAAAATTTCACAATTTGTAGGGAAACACAAAAGACCCCGAATAGCCAAAGCCATCTTGAGAACAAAAAATGGAGCTGCAGGAATCAGGCTCCCTGACTTCAGACTATACTACAAAGCTACAGTAATCAAGACAGTATGGTACTGGCACAAAAACAGAAATATAGATCAATGGAACAGGATAGAAAGCCCAGAGATAAACCCATGCACATATGGTCACCTTATCTTTGATAAAGGAGGCAGGAATATACAGTGGAGAAAAGACAGCCTCTTCAGTAAGTGGGGCTGAGAAAACAGGACAGCTAAATGTGAAAGAATAAAATTAGAACACTCCCTAACACCATACACAAAAATAAGCTCAAAATGGATTAAAGACCTAAATGTAATGCCAGAACTATCAAACTGTTAGAGGAAAACATAGGCACAACACTCTATGACATAAATCACAGCAAGATCCTTTTTGACCCAGCTCCTAGAGAAATGGAAATAAAAACAAAAATAAACAAATGGGACCTAATGAAACTTCAAAGCTTTTGCACAGCAAAGGAAACCATAAACAAGACCAAAAGACAACCCTCAGAATGGGAGAAAATATTTGCAAATGAGGCAACTGACAAAGGATTAATCTCCAAAATTTACAAGCAGCTCATGCAGCTCAATATTAAAAAAAACCACCCAATCCAAAAATGGGCAGAAGACCTAAATAGACATTTCTCCAAAGAAGATATACAGATTGCCAACAAACACATGAAAGGATGCTCAACATCACTAATCATTAGAGAAATGCAAATCAAAACCACAATGAGGTATCACCACACACTGGTCAGAATCACCATCATCAGAAGTCTACAAACAATAAATGCTGGAGAGGGTATGGAGAAAAGGGAACCCTCTTGCACTGTTGGTGGGCATGTAAACTGATACAGCCACTATGGAGAACAGTATGGAGGTTCCTTAAAAAACTACAAATAGAACTACCATACAACCACCCAGCAATCCCACTACTGGGCATATACCCTGAGAAAACAATAATTCAAAAAGAGTCCTGTACCAAATTATTCATTGCAGCTCTATTTACAATAGCCAGGACATGGAAGCAACCTAAGTGTCCATCAACAGATGAATGGATAAAGAAGATTTGGCACATATATACAATGGAACATTACTCAGCCATAAAAAGGAACAAAACTGAGTTATTTGTAGTGAGGTTGGATGGACCTAGAGACTGTCATACAGAGTGAAGTAAGTCAGAAAGAGAAAAACAAATACCATATGCTAACACATATATATGGAATCTAAGGGGGAAAAAAAGGTCATGAAGAACCTAGGGGCAAAATGGGAATAAAGACACAGACCTACTAGAGAATGGACTTGAGGATATGGGGAGGTGGAAGGGTAAGCTGGGACAAAGTGAGAGAGTGGCACGGACATATATACACTACCAAATGTAAACCAGACAGCTATTGGGAAGCAGCCACATAGCACAGGGAGATTAGCTCGGTGCTTTGTGACCACCTAGAGGGGTGGGATAGGGAGGGTAGGAGGGAGATGCAAGAGGGTATATGGGGATATAAGTATATGTATAACTGATTCACTTTGTTATAAAGCAGAAACTAACACACCATTGTAAAGCAATTATACTCCAATAAAGATGTTAAAAAAATAAAGAAAAAAATAAAATAAAAATTCACACTATTTTAATAAAAATAAAAGTAAAATTTCACACTATTTTTCTTCTACATTTAGTCTGCCCAAGAGGAAATGTGTGATGAGGTTAGGGGTTCACGTATAGATGAAGCAGGATAGATAATGGGTTGGTCATCATTGAATCTGGATAGTGGGTATATGGGGGTTTCTTTTTTTCTTTTTTTTTTGGGGGGGGTTCTTATACTATTGTTTATTTTAGTGTAAATTCAGAATTTTCCATAACAAGAAGTTAAAAGAAATTCAATTTAGAGAAGTATTTAGATACTTGTACAAATTTATTTGGGCAAGTTAATTCGTTTTATACTGCACAATTGGGCCATAAACAGGAGAATGGAACATCTTACATTAATCACATTATATTACTATACTTATGTGAATAATCCCACTGTAACCACACCAAGTTCTCCTAAAAATGGAAAACCGAAAAATCTGTATATATTTTTCTAGTCTCTGCCTTCACAAGCAGTGTTTTGGTTTTTTTTTCGGTACGCGGGCCTCTCACTGTTGTGGCCTCTCCCGTTGCGGAGCACAAGCTCCAGACGCGCAGGCTCAGCGGCCATGGCTCACAGGCCCAGCCGCTCCGCGGCATGTGGGATCTTCCCGGACCGGGGCACGAACCCGTGTCCCCTGCATCGGCAGGCGGACTCAACCACTGCGCCACCAGGGAAGCCCCCACAAGCAGTGTTTTTATAACAGCCCCAGCTTTCTATACTGAATGCCAAATATGCTTTCCGTTTAGATCAAATTTAGATTTAACTAAAATAATTAGCCCTCCATTCTAATTCTAATGGAAATGTAAGACTCTTCACTATTCGGTGATAGTAGCACTATTAGATACTGCTGCTAACAGTGATTTATATGAAATAATTAGAAGACTTTCTGTTGTAGATACATGCAGAATTTGTCCTAAACCAAAGCCAAAACAATAAAAACTACTGCCTTTTAACCTTTCCTTGAATTTAAATTAAAAATGTGTACTGGAACTGCACATTAATAAAGCCTGTTAAGCTTGGAAGAATATTTTACATTCATCTGTAGTTCATCAGACAGGTTCATGACCTCGGTAGAATTGCTCTAGCTCCTGCAGTTCTTAAGCTGGCAAGGGGGAGGACACAAAATATTATTTTATGATTAGAAAATTTTACTAGAATTGACAGAAACAAGGAAACACTCTGATATTGAGCATAGGCTCTGAAATTAGCACATATAAAACTAAAGATATTGAATGAATTGACTTTTATTCCTCTAGGTACCTTAAAAAGAAGTAACTAAGGAGAGCTAAATATAACACGGTGCTTTTAACTTTAATGTAGGGAATTTAAGGGTCAGCCTCTACTTTGTGTCTGGAGGTACACACAAAGGGGGACCACATCCTTGTTTCATAATTTTCTGAGTTATATAGTAATGAAAAATGTATATAATGATTTTCATTTAAAATATTTTTTTTCTCACGAAATTCTATCTGTTTTGGAAGTATCCTAGTGATCATTTTTTTATCCAACCTTTCCCCAAATTTCCTGTTGAATGACACTGTATGAGAGTCATTAGCATTCAGGGTATTGCTGCTAGCTGAGGTCCCACTAAAGTGGTAAAGCAAGTTCAGTTGCATCTCCATCACTTGGTCTGAGAACATTCCATCCGCAGAGCTGATTCATGCTACTTCTTTGGATCTGCTACTGGCAGCACAGTAAGGGATGCATGAAATAAGCACTCAGCAGCTGAATGCCCTTAAAGACCACTTGGGAACTTTATCTGGTGCCAAATAAAGTGACCTGCCAATGTCAGCTGTGGGAAGTATATTGTATTGGGCTCTGCAGTCTGTCCTGGTTGTCTATTCATTTCTGAGGAAATTTTCAGGTATTGAATTTTAATCCATGATGCCCAATTATAATTTGGGACCCTTTTACATTACAGACTGGGCTTCACCCCATTTGGCAATTAAGTCAGAGCTGCCTAATACATGATTTTAATTTCCAGAAAGCAGGTGCTTCCTTTGGTAAGTCACCAATCTCTGATTTTCCTTCCTTCTTTTGCTTAAACCGTTTTCATTTTTATTTTCGTACCTCTCCCTCCCCCCATCCCGCTTCTACAAGTATTCACTGCATGTTAGATGATTTTCCTACTTAAGCCCATATAAGGCTTCTTTTAAAAGTGCTCATACAGCTTCCCTGGTGGCGCAGTGGTTGAGAGTCTGCCAGCCGATGCAGGAGACATAGGTTCGTGTCCCGGTCCGGGATAAGCACTTTTTTTTTTTTTTGCGGTACGCGGGCCTCTCACTGTTGTGGCCTCTCCCATTGCGGAGCACAGCCTCCGGACGCGCAGGCTCAGCGTCCATGGCTCACGGGCCCAGCCGCTCCGCGGCATGTGGGATCTTCCCGGACCGGGGCACGAACCCGTGTCCCCTGCATCGGCAGGCGGACTCTCAACCACTGTGCCACCAGGGAGGCCCTACATTGCTTTTTAAAGTAATCTGAATAAAGGCTTGTTTACATTATCTAACACTTGCAATTCTGAAGGGAGACTCCCCAGAAATAATTATTGTCTGCATTAACTTTGTCTCCTATTTTCATCAATTCAATGGAAGACTTCTCTAACAATGAAAAAATATATATTGTTGTTTGAATTTCTTTAAGGCTGTGTGTCTTCTCCAAACAGTACTTTGTTTTTTAAAATAAGTATTTGAGAGGGCACATTTGAAAAGCTCAAATATAAGGTGCCTGATTTGGAGACGAATATTGTGTAAGTCAAATCCTCCCTAAAAAGAAGTTCCCTTCCGTACACATGCACTAAGATGGTGGGGTTTTATCTTCGAAAACTACTTTGTGCAAGACTGAGCCATTACCAGAAGAGGCAGTAGGAAGAGAATGGGAAAGGAAATGTCAGTCTGTGCTGGTGATGACAGCTTCTTTATCACTTCCATCACTGTGGATGAGCTGTCTACTTCACTTTTGCCATTCCCACACATGGATTATATAAAATACTGTTGAAATACTGTTGTTATGATGGTCACAAGTATGGTTAAATTTAAACCTTTGGTCATAGACAGACCTAAGTCATTGGAAAGGGAAGTGTTGGAGGGATGGAAAGAAAAAGGGGTGCTTAAGTTGGGGACCCAACTGAGCGCTACCATCAATTGGCTTAATCCCTTCAGCCTTTTGCTGCTCTCTGCAGGCTGAGACCACAGATGACTCTGTTACCTAGCTGGACTCCCTGGAATACCGCTGCATAATCAGCTGAGGATTAACAAAACCTGGCGGTCTTTAATGGGACCATGAGCAAATGTTTATTTTAAAAAGAGCAAAGCGACCAAATTCTGGATTTGAAAGATGCAAAATTGGAGAGCTTTGCAAAAACACTGTTGTCTAAGAAAAATTATTTAATATTTCACTTAAAGCATTAGCTCTCCTATAATATAATTCATATGATTTGATTAAAAAGTGCAAAATTGTATGTGGTAGTTTTTCCCAAAATATGTTCCAAGAAACATCCACGTCCTGTTTCCTTAAAAAAAGCATACCCTCATCAAATACATTTCAAGACACTAAATCATATTTGCCCTCTGGGTGAGTTGCAATGCTTATTACTATATTATAGGCACTGAGAAGTCCTGCAATGAAAAAACAAAAAAAAAAAGCTGTTTATGTTGAACCTAGCATTTTACAAAAAAATTTGGCTATGAAACTTTTCCCTTTAAAACACTATTAATAATTTTCATTTTCTGGAACACAGTTATAAAGCAGTGTATTCCAGTATTAGTATTTATGATTTTGCTATTGTTGCTTTTGTTTTGAAAAGTAGAAATAGCTGAAATGTACCGTAGGTATTGTCTTTGGGACCAGAATATTGAAGTTTACTACAACTGATTAATGTGCAGTTTATTAAGTTGGATATGAACCTTATACCTTATGACACTGTTCATTTTTACCATGCCTGTTTATTTTTTTTTGTATTCTCCATCAGCCTCTACGCAGATTAAGGGCAGGATCCATGCTTTGTTTTTCATTGTACCTCTGAGAGCTTGCATAGTGCATGGCACATTGTAAGCACTCAATAAATATTTGTTTGAATGAATGAATGAACACTTTAGTAGATATCTTTTTAAGATGTAGATATAGCCACACTATAACGTGGGTTTCAAAAAAACAACTTTTGACCTCAAAGTAAAAATAACAGAAATGAAGGTAAGAAAGACTAAATTGAACTGGTCTTTAATACCTTTGTCAGAGGCCAATAAATTCCTCATCGATTACTCTGTTGTCTGATGTGTCATTGCTCTTGTTTTCTGCTCTATTTAAAGTCAATGTTCATTCTATTCTATAATTTTCCAATTTGTTTTTAAGTCTTTATATCTTCAATTATCTTCCAGTAGCTATTTCTTACATGCCCTTTACTTTTTGCAGAATGACTTCTTAAAAGCAAAACTAACAGTGAATTTCATATATCACAATATGTTCTGACAAACTTATTGAAGAGACAAGAAAAGGCAGTGAAGGCCTGCGGGTGAGAAGATTGTGATACAGAAGAGGTAAGATGTTTAATTCATTCAACAAATATTTATTGAGAACCTATTCTATGCTGGCCTAAGTGCATAAAGTCTAGATAATTCAAGGTCAGCTGAAAATATGAAATATTCATCAGACAGATATCAACAGAATTAAGAATTCTCAAAATTTCATCCCCCTTAAATCAGTTTATACTCTAGAATGACTTGATATTTTTAGAGCAATGATTTGATGGGTAATTTGTTTGTCTTATCTATTATGCTCTGTTTTTACAAAGGTTCATCTTTTCTATCTTGACAGTGCTGCCAACTTTCCCAAAATTGAACAATATTTTATAGGCCAGGACAAAACCACTTAATATGATTCTGTCACATAAAATTTAAAGTAATTTTAGTTACCTTAAATCAAAGTGATAACTGTTCAAAAGTCCACCCAAAGAATGGTTTTGACCAAGGGTTGATAAACTATGCCCTGTGGGCCAAATCTGATCTATCACATGTTTCTGTAAATAAAGTTTTATTGTAAGACAGATATGTCTATTCACTCACATATTGTCTGTGACTGCTTTCATGCTCCAACAGCAAAGCTGAACAGTTGCAACAGGGATTGTATGGCCTGCAAAGCTGAAAATATATTTACTATCTGGCTCTTTATAGAAGTAGCATAGATAACCTTTAGTAATTTGGATTAGAGCAAAATGGTAATTTGGGTGAGACAAAATGATGGATTACTAAAAAACCATTCAGCATCCCCTTTTGGATATAATTTTGTTCCAATATGATATGAGTATTATTCTGGAAATTCTTATGCAATACAATGTCCTCTTCATTAAAGATCTAAATCAGTAGCAGAAGGTATTCAGTTTCAGTGCTGTTCTTTTGTTCAATATCTGTAAGTATAGACCTGAAAAGCTGGAATGCCTAAGTTTTGTAGTTAACACACTCTAGTAGTTAACACACACTAACACGTGTAGTTAACACATGCTGGGAATATAGAGCTTGTCTTGGGCGGTAGTGTACTATAGCAGATATCATAGGCAGGCTCCAAGATGGTCTATTTCCTGATATTCACTTCCTTGTGTAATTCCATCCTACGCAGAATAGGGTTGACTTAGGATATAGCAGAAATTATGCAGTGTGACTTCTATAGGATATTGCAGAAATTATGCAGTGTGACTTCTGAGTCTAGGCCACAAAAGACATTGTGATTTCTGTTTTATTTTGAAAGAACCAGCTACTATATCAAGAGAACACTCAAGCAGCTCTTTGGAGAGGTTCAAGCAGCTCTTTGGAGAGGTCCAAGTAGCAAGGAACTGAGCCATCTGTCAACAGCTGAAGAGGAACTGAGGCATCCCACCAACACTTATGTGAGTGAGCCATCTTAGAAGCATACCCTCAAGCCCCAGTCAAGCCTTGAGATGACTGCAGCTCTTGCTGACATCCTGACTACAACCTCCTAAGAGACATGCATCTAGAACCACCCGGCTAAGTCACTTTTGAATTCCTGACCCTCAGAATCTATGAGATTATAAATGTTTACTGTTTTAGGCCACTAATTTTAGGGTTATTTGTTATGCAACAATAATTGAACTGGTGTATGAGAGCATGGGATCTGATGTCATACAACTTGTGTTTAAACTTGTATCTACCACTTGCTAGATGTGTGACCTTGGGGAGATTACTTAACTATGTTATTTAATTTTCTCATCTGCAAAAATGGGGATATAATTGCTCCAATCTCATAGAACTGTTGTGAGGAATTCAATGAGATAATGAATGAAGACTTCCTGGCATGTAGTAATTGCTAAGTAAAGGTTAACAACTATTTGCTTTTAATTATTATGAGAACTAACTCCAAGTATCCACCTAAGAATTATTTCAAACCTCCTTTCTTTGGACAATTAAGTGAATACATAGTAGAATTAAAAAAAAAAAAAAACAGAAAACTTTTATCCCATGTCCTAGAGTTTATATAATTTAGAACACCTAAAGTAAATGTGGTAGATCAGTACAGCAAGCAATTAAGAGAAGAGGCTATTGTTAAGACACCTGAAAACAAAATACATTACTACTGCATAATATTACATACAAACAGTAGAGGATAAAGACAAGGCTGCTAGCCCAAAACATGAGTAAAACAATACAAGCCACAAATTTTAAAAAACGAAATGACAAATGCAATTTTTGGCCTAATTTGCTAAAGCCAAAACTATACATATCATTTTTTTGGTAAAAGTAAAAGATAAATAGCAAAATAATACTATTCTTTGCAGATTGTTTGAGTTATCTAACTCTTCTTTAATCCAAGGGATTATTGAACAAAACCAATGTTCATTCAAAAACACTTACGAAATCTGTTGTGGATTACCAATATCATCAGTTAAACCTGTTTCAAATTTATTGCTTTCATTCAGGTTAAATAATAAAAGGGTCCATTTGTCCCACCACATGTATATACACGAATTTAGCTTTCATCATTCTCTACAAGTTTAATCCAGTGATTTATGTTTTTTAACGCATATTTGGGGAATCTGTTGAAGAAACTCATCCAGACAGAAGAGCTAGGTGGGATTAATAGGATGTGTGCAGGATTTAAAGCTGGTTGATTCAGTTCAGAGAAAGTTAAAAAGAGAAAAAGATCATAACACTGTAACCCTCCTTGAGGTTCAAATCATTTTAATGACTTTAGCAAAAGGGAACAGGCTAAGGTCAAGAAAGTTCAAAAACAATGATCCCTGTTTCTAGAAATACATTACATGGAAGAAAAGCCATTGCTTCAACTTTTCTTTGTTAACAGTGGGATACACTACTATATTTTTCTTAGAGAAAAATCTGCCTTCTATTTAAGTCATCATATTAATGGTTAAACCTGAGGTTTCAGAATTCTTGATTTTCTTTGTGAAGGCTTGTATTTCACTTAACACCACAACCGGCAACAAAAACTAGGAAGAAATTGGGCAGGCTGACTTTTTAATTTCTTTTAATGTTTTACAGCAAGGCAATATATTACTTTGAGATTTTGAGATAGCAAGTTCTCAGGTACAAAAGAATACTATGACTTATTATTGATGACTTTGCACACTTTTAAAAAAAATTTAGTTATTTAGATATTTATTTTTGGCTGCGTTGGGTCTTCGTTGCTGCGTGCAGGCTTTCTCTAGTTGTGGAGAGCGGGGGCTGCTCTTCATTGTGGTGCGCGGGCTTCTCGTTGCGGTGGCTTCTTTTGTTGCAGGGCACAGGCTCTTGGTGCACGGGCTTCAGTAGTTGTAGCTCGCAGCCTCGGAAGTTGTGGTTTGTGGGCTCTAGAGCGCAGGCTCACTAGTTGTGGTGCACGGGTTTAGTTGCTCCGTGGCATGTGGGATCTTCCCGGACCAGGGCTTGAACCCGTGTCCCCTGCATTGGCTGGCAGATTCTTAACCACTGCGCCACCAGGGAAGTCCCGACTTTGCACACTTAAACATGTCCAGTTTAAGTCTCACAAGAACAAAATATTGGAATATGGAGAGGAAAAATCTTTTTTCCCTGCAGAGAGAAGCCCATTCCACTCTATCAGGTATTTTGTTTCAATGACATTCTAATCTTTACACACATTAAGAACTTCCTTTCATAATATTGTTTTGTTTAGTGTAAAGAGCATTTTAACAAATATGCTCTTTTCCATTAACTTCTTTCCAAACACAGAGGACAAATGGAGACTTGATAAGCATATCTTAGTGCTTCATTGAACCCAATATGTAATTCTAAGTATTTCCAAGCCTCATTTTGTTATAACTTCTATAATTTAATGGAACACATTGGGCCATGATGTATTTTGTGTTCATTAACTTTTAAAGAAGAAGAGAAATGCTATCTAATTGTCAGCATTTTGAAAAGAATATCAAGTGCTCTACATATTTTCCTGATTATACTGGTGACATAGACCATACATAGGGACATGGCGAATGGGAAGTAGAATTCAATGCTGTCCAGTAGAACTTTGTGTGATGATGGGAAATGTATTATACCCGTGCTGTCCATAGCACAGCTACATGTGGCTACATATGGCTATTGAACACTTGAAATGTAGTTAATGCAACTGAGGTACTGAATTTTTAATTTTACTTATTTTAACTTGTTTACATTTAAATAGCCACATGTTGCTAGTGGCTATCATATTAACAGTGCAGAACTGGATAATATATAACAAGATTTTTAAAAAAGGACAACTAATTCTACAACAACTAATTACCCTAATTTTTAGCTCCTGACACTCTTATTCCCACATTGATAATGTCTAAAATGATCAATCTTTGGGTTATTTTTAAATGCTATAAACTTAACTTTGCTAGGGAATGTCTGCCCTTTGAAGTATTTTGCATATACAGACACAATGAGATTTATTTAACTCTTTTTTGAATAAAGTTGAGCTGCTCAGATGAAATTTAATTTAAATTTAGCTGTTTCAAATTTATGATTTATTAATATAACTGAATTTCTTCTTTGTTTCAACACCATGAACAGTTTGAAATTTCTTCAAACAAGTATCAAGAACTATTTTTAGAATAAATAAAATGCTATCAGATCATAATTTTCTACTTATATGAAAAAGTAAAGTATTTGCCTCAGGCAAAATATATCTGCAGATACTTAATATCATATTATTTTAAATGTTGTTTACATGATGACTTGAGTTCAAGTAAATTTGTGGAGTGAAAGAGCATAACAAACATATAAAATTTTCAATAGACTCCTGCATTTTCATAAGTGGCTGGGGTTTGACTTATTATGTTAATATACATTTTATCTTTATTAGTCCAGTTGTGAAATTCTTAAATCATCATTTTATCCTTTTCTAGGCTCTACCATGATTACTACAAGATTATGGGCTAGCCATTCAGATTTGGGATTTTTGTTTGTTTGATTCCACTTAAATGGGTAATGCCATTATTATCTGCTGTAAGTTATTTTAAATTTTTTTTTTTTTTTTTTGCGGTACGCGGGCCTCTCACTGTTGTGGCCTCTCCCGTTGCGGAGCACAGGCTCCGGATGCGCAGGCTCAGCGTCCACGGCTCACGAGCCCAGCCGCTCCGCGGCATGTGGGATCTTCCCGGACCGGGGCACGAACCCGTGTCTCCTGCATCGGCAGGCGGACTCTCAACCACTGCGCCACCAGGAAAGCCCTGCTGTAAGTTATTTTAAAACTATTGATTGAACAAAACTAATTAGGATAACCTTATGACAACCAATACATATTTGTGGGGATAGGAATATTTCCAAATTTCATGGAAGCACCCTGGAATTCCTTTTCCTCTCTAATTCTCTGTATGTAATATTCTTGTTTTGTTTTGTTTTGTTTGAATTTATATATGCTACCACGACCATGGAGCATGTAGTACTTCATTACTCTAAATTCCTTATTCTTCTTTCTTAAATTTTGTTTTCCACAGATTAGCTCTACCCATGTACCTTATAAAGAACTGCAGTATCTTAACTATTCCAGCCCCAAATCTATTCCGCACTGCCTGTCAATCACATCACCTTCCAAGGTACTTCACTGGACACAAATCAAGTTTGACTCAAGTCTACTTCTAATCAATAGATCCTTATAGATTGCTTTAGTATACCTAAATCACTTCCCAGAAAATATCTCGCCATCTCATTTCTAATGGGAAAACATCAGATGAGATTTCAATCTGGGCCACTAAAGAAGAAAGGCTAATGTACTCTTCTGGTCCATTGGGGGCCTAAACTCCACGTACTTCTTACATGAAATGGCAAAATGTTTTCTCTCAAGTCAGACACACACAATGGGAACATTTTAACTGGGAGCTGTGTGGAATGAAGGAAAACGGCTGAAGGAAGTGCACACTGCCAGATGGTTTCAACACCGCAGAAAGCTTACGCCTTTCAGTGTGGACAGGCAAGCAAGTTCTGAAATCACAAGTGCCTCTTTGAAATAAAACTGCCAGGAGATCTTTTTTTTTGTTCCCCCTTTCTTTAGTAAGTAAACAGCAAATGTGGCTACTAATGGTACTCTGAATGCCATAAAAACACAGTCCATTTATTACCCATAATCCAAAGATATTTATTCCTCCAATAAGACAGTTAAATAGTATGCTAAGCAGCTGTTCTTAACAATCTATCCTGTTATGTAGCTAAAGGGAGGACTGACAAAATTTGTAATTATATGTTGCACTTTGCAGTTAAAATACTCTCAATACAGGTCATCTTATTTAATCTGCATAGCTGCCCTGTGAGAGTTAGTGTGTCCTTGAACCACAGTCAGGAAACTGAGGTTCTGATCGGTGAGGAAGTTGCCTGTGTTCAAACAGCTGGCATCTCTAAGATGTATCTTTAAACATGGCCAGAAGATTCCAGAAGCTGCCTTCTTTCCATTATATTATACAAAAAAAAGTATTACTTAGGTCTACCATTTTATCAGAAGTTTTCTGATATTTTAAATGAAAATATAATTCTGAAAAGTAATGAATTTTGTTTTAGGTGACTCCCAGGCAGAATTGCACTGTTTCGCAGGCCATGCTGCAGGTTGACCTGCTACACTCTGCCTAATGTTAAACTCTGCCTGAATAAGGATGGAGGCTACTGCAGGACATTCACTTCAGGGGTTTTGCTAAAACCAGATGTAGACTAGAGTCAACTGAGCTTGTAGTCCTCAATATCTTCGGAGAATACTTTCTTTTTTTTTTTTTTTTTTTTTTTGTGGTACGCGGGCCTCTTACTGTTGTGGCCTCTACCGTTGTGGAGCACAGGCTCCGGACGCGCAGGCTCTGTGGCCATGGCTCACAGGCCCAGCTGCTCCACGGCATGTGGGATCTTCCCGGACCGGGGCACGAACCCGTGTCTCCTGCATTGGCAGGCGGACTCTCAACCACTGCGCCACCAGGGAAGCCCAAGAATACTTTCTTGACTGTGATGGATACCTTCTAAGATGGCTCTTAGTGATTCCCCTCCTCCTGGTATTCATGTACAGTCCCCTTCCCTGGAGTATGGGATGAACCTAGTGACTTGCTTCATATGAATGAAATATGGCAAATGAGATGGTGTGTCACTTCTGAGATCAGGTTACAAAAAGCCTCTGGCTTCTGTCTTGCCCACCCTCTGTTGCTCTCTTGCTTGTTCATCTTGATGGAAGCCCAGCTGCCATTCTCTGGGCTGCCCTGTAGAGAGGCCCACGTGGCAAGGAACAGAGGAAGTTTCCAGCCAACAGCTGGTGAGAAACTGAGGCCTTTAGTCCAACAACCCGCGAGGGACTGAATCTTGTCAATAGCCATCTGAGTGAACTTGGGAGTGGCTCCTCTTCTAGTCTAACCATGAGGTGACTGTGGCTCTGGTGGTCACCTTGACTGCAGTCCTGGTAGGACCTGATCCAGAGGACCCAGTTAAGCTGTGCTCCAATTCCTGACCCACAGAAACTGTGAGGTAAAATATTTGTTGCCTTAAACTGCTAAGTTTTGGGAGTAATTTGTTACACTGCATTATATAACTAATACATTGACTTAACAGAATTCCTTTTTCCTACTCTTTATGTATGCAATACCCCTCTCATATTCCAGAATTAATTCTGGAAAAGGATTTGACATCAGTAACTATGAAAACTGTACAGTGGATAAATTCATTGCTTTGGAGTTAGAAACATCTGGGCTGTGTCTGGATATGCCATTTACTAGGTCTGATACAATGAGGAAGTTATTTAATGTCTCTGATTCTCCCTTTATTCATCTGTGAAATGATCTACCTCATAGGTTTTTTTTTTTTCTTTTTAGTGAGATCATGAAAACAAAACAAAAATGTTTAGTATCTAGTAGGCACTCAGAGAGTGTTAGCTATTTTTATGACAATTATTCCTTAATTTGAATTTTAATCTATTAACTACATCTACCCATTTTGGTTTTACATTTCTAACATCCTTATTCTTATAGAAAGAATTAATAATCAGTCACATTTTGTAAATATCAATGAACTAATATAAGCCATCCCTTTGGATAGCAGGAGCCTAGGGAACACACAAAGTGGGTGGGTGACTGCTTCCCTTATTTTGATATTGCTTACTGACAATACATGGTCAGGTTAGGTGGTGGTGAAAAACTATATTATTTCCCATAGCTTAAACTCTGTGTTCTGCATTATAACTATGCATATTTGGGTGTAACTGCAATATTTTTGCATATACAAATACTTGTACAGGAAGAAGAAATTTGGTACTAATATGTGATGTTCCTTTTTTGAGATTAAGCTGCTCATAGGCAGGATGGAGATTTATTAAATGAAATAGAGGGAATGTTAGCATTAGAGTTAGAAGATTTGAATTTTATTTTCTCTTTAGGTAGTAGATTCCTCATTGGAAAAAATAAAAGGGGGGTTTTAGCTGTAAAATTCTGTTATAGTTTGTCTGCATTGGAAGTCACCCAAGTATGTATAAAATAATGCCATGTATGTCACTAATAAGACAAACAAAACAAGTCAATTGTATATTGACCATTCTTTGAGCTTCTCTTTTCTTTATCTCCTCTCTTTCTTCCTCTTTTAGATAATGCTTTCCAAAAAAAAAAAAAAAAAGAGGCTGGTAATTAACTCCAAATGATATTATTCTATTCCCTAAGTAATCAAAGAACTCCCATTAAAAATGGAAATAATAGTGAGCTGAATACAAGGAGAATGTCAAGGAAGAGCAATAAAAGCCATTCTAAAATATTTTGCAAGACACAAAAATAATCTAAGTGCATGATAATAAGTGGTGTGTAACGTCTTAAAGCAGAAGCCAAGTTACAATGATCTTCATTAGATGCCTCTCAAATCCTATGGGTGACATGAGCCCATTTCCTCTGTCACATTTCTGAAGAGATAATTGCAGGAAACACTGTAAACAGTTTAACATTCACAGGTCATATTGAGAAATGTTTATAGATATTGACAAATAAATACAACGTATCACAGTGGAATCCACCTAACAATGAGTTCTGCAAATCAAAGGCAAAAAGTCAAGCTTTGCTATGGTAATGAAGGAATATAGAAATATTCATTGAATGAGCGAATGAGTGAATGAGTGAGTGAATGAATGAATAAAATGCTTTCCAGAATTACAGGTTTGTATGACATATTATATAAATATTATTAATGAAACAATTTTTCTTTTATAATATTTAAGTTAGAAACTCCTTGGATTTAGAAATTAAATAACAATCAACCCAAAATAGGAAAAGCAATTCTCTAAAGACTTTACTGGACAGACAGTAAATATAAAAAAAATTTCCTACTATTCACAGAATGTTATCAAATGTTTTTATAAAAACTGAAAAATTCATGGAGTTTACAAAAAAAATAGAATTAAATTTGCTAAAATCTTAAATAATAGAAATATCTACTAGGAAATAGCAACAAATAAACCAAGTCTCTATATAAATTATATTTCCCAGCTGACAATGTATAATTTAATATTTAGGGCTAAGTGGAAATCAATAAAATGTATTTACATTGATTGGACATAAGAAAAATTTAAATGTGGATATAAATAAAAGTTTGCATTAGAAAAGAAGGGTTAATTTTTCAATATTTGTTAGTTACACTGAACACGTACATTAAACATGTCAGTACATTAAACATACAGAGTCTGGGTGTAATTGTTTCCTAGTCTTTAAATGAAAATATGTGTGGGTGGAATAGATATATTTATATACACACACTTAAGAAATTATATACAGAACAAAGTTGCTAGTGTTTCTAATTGAATTACCTTTCCTATCTACTTAAGAGCCACAAAAATTGTTTTAACTACTGTATATTTTATCTATGCACTTCCCTCCTAAATGGCCTCTTTTTTGTACAATTTGGTTTCCCCTTTCTACTCTTATCTCCCCATCTTCTATTTATTATTTATTAAATTGTACTTTACAGCTAAAAATACATATTGGTGATTGTGAATGATGATTAGGTTCCTTAGAAAGCCATTTATGCACTTGTTCTTGTACCTTAAAAATTACGATGTTTAAATATTTTACCTTCTTCAAGAAAGATTTGAATCAGTTGTGTTTTTACATAAGAAATGCAAACTTATGTATTTTGTGATTTGCCCAAAAAGGCATAAAGTTTGGGCTGAACATAACAAAACAAAACAAAGCAAAATCTTGTTTTTCTAAGCTCAGGATGGTCTTTGCTCATATTAGAACTTGGCCAGGATAGAGAATGTTAATTGTTTCATGGAAATCCTATAACTAATGTAATATCCTTGTAAAATGAAAAATTTTATTGGATTTAAACGAAAGAAAAAAACAATGGCAAGCGAGAAAAGGATTAAAAAATGAGAAATCTTACAACCAATATTTATTTAGCACCTATTATGGGTCAGGTTCTGTTCCAGGTCCTTGGGTTATATTAGTGAAAAAAATGAACAGAAATCTCCGCTCTCTTGAGGCCTACTTTCTTGTGGGGGGAGGGTCACTTGGGTGAAGAGAGAGACAGTAAATGACAAACATAATAAATAAACTATAATATGTTAGAAGGTGATATGTGTGAAAGATAAGAGAAAATGTAGAGCAGGGTAAGGGAAATTGACAGTGTGTGGAGGCAGGTGAGGGAAGGGGTGATGCAAGTGGTATTATATAGGGGAGCAATGATAGGTAAGTCTTGCTGAGAAAGTGACATTTGAGCAAACACTTGAAGAAACTAAGGAAATTATCCCAACAAATATCTGAAGAAAAAGCATTTGAGGGATAGGAAATAACTTCAATGAAAACCCTAAGGTTGCAGTGGGTCTGGTAAAATCAAGGGACATCAGGCAGGGTAAATGTTGCTGGAGCAGAGGTAGCAAAGGGGAGTGAAGGGAGGTGGGTTGCAGGGGAATGGGCTTGGGAGTGGGGTGGTGGTGCAGTTCATTTACGGACTTGTAAGCCGTTGTGAAGACTCTGACTCCGACTCTGACTCCTGATTGGCCAATCCTTTGTCCTTGCCAGCACCTCCTCCCTCTCCTTCTTCACCATTGTCACCTTCATGTCCAAGGTATTTATTGAACACTTATCTTAATTTGAACGATAATAAGATTCTAAAGCTTTAGGAGTATATTTCCACAGTTTCCTTATTCTCATCAACTCTGTTCAACCCAAAGATATGTGTTGAATTCCTAACATGTGCAAAACTGTGTATTAGGCATATTTTAAAAAATAGAGACTGTAGCAGTCTATTGGACGCTTACCGTAGAATATGATTCTCTAGACTTCTATTGAAGAGGTCAATACTAAGTGTTTTATATGTACTAAGTCGGTCCTCCCAGCAGCCCTGTAAAATGGATGTTATTATTTTTCCATTTTAAAGATAAGGAAAATGATGCACAGAAAGGTTAAATAACTCATCCAAGATACACAGACAGCAACAGAACTAAAACTTGAGCTCAGGTATTTTTGACTCCAGAGTCTGTGTTCTTGACCATTCACAATACTGCCTTCTCTTGCTATAATCCTCTACAATACTCATACTCTTTGAAATATTTTGTTTAGTCACTTGTTCATTCACCAAGTGTTTGTTAACATCCTACTGTTTGCTCAGCCTTGTTAGGCATTGTAGAGATAGGGCAGCTGCAAGCCTCACACAAGTGTCTTTGTGTGAATTAGAAAAAGTTGTGTCTTCCTCATGGCACTTGACTTCCTTCTGTCTAAAAAGTACCGTAATATTCTGATCTTTTAGGAGCAAGATATTTAACTGCCATTGTTGCAAAACTGTCATAATAAATACACAAAATTGTATATAAGTCCAAAGGCAGAATAAATATGAAAGCCAAAATATTAAAGGTGTTTATGATATAAATAATGCCCCGAGATGTGATGCCTCTGTGAAATGCACAACCTGAAGTGATGTACATGATGCCCCTATATGAGCCAAATAAAAGACATAAACATTGCTCCTAGAGATGAAAAATTAACCACTCATAGTAGGTTAGGAAACTCATTTCTTTTCTACAAGACCTTTTGGGGCTTTATTGATAGACTCTTTCAAAATCTTTTCGTATGAACTCAGATAACTCAGCAATGTTGAAAATTATTTGAACAGTAATAAGACACTAAAGTTTTGGAGTGTATTTCTGCCATGTTTTTGGGATTGTCTCTTATTCTTGTCAGTTCTGTTCAGTTAAAAAATACATGTTGAATTCTAAACAAGTGAAAAACGGTGACATAGGCATATTTAAAAAACATGGGCCAAAAAAAACAAAAAAAAACAAAAAAAAAAACATGGGCCATAGCCTACTGGGCACAGACCACATAACTGTGATGCACTAGAGCACTACTGAATTGTACATGGTACCAATTCTTCATAGTATTTATATCCTTCACGACTGACATTAATCAGTTATCTACTTAAGAGAGTTTTTTTCTCTCATGAAGATCAGAGCATACCTATGCCATTAATTTTATATTAATTAGCACTTATCCTCAAGAGATTTTAAAGTATGACTGGTTATTAATTCCAACTTCACAAATTACAAAAAAAAAGCAGGTTCACGGCTGCTAATGGCGGGGCCAGTTTCAAACGCAGGAATTTCTGACCCCAAAGTCCATCAGGCTAGGTTGCCTCTCCGCGTATGGTGGGAGGATGACTAAGCCCCCATACCTCTTGCAGGCTGATAGAAAAATTTGAGGTGAAGATTATAGAAGTAAGAGACAGCACACGGCCAGAATGACAGCCTGGGAAGATCCCGCCCCAGCCAGATTCCAGCTTGCTTACGCCTACCCAGACTAGGCACAACACCTATTGTTTAGCAGCCAACTCAAATGGCTGAACGCTGAACTATAATTTTAAATGCGTGGAATGGTCCCAGAAGTTGCTGCAAGGTTCATTATATCACTCTTCTTCTCCATCTGTACTTGCTTTTAGGCTTAGTTATAGTGCTTCTGAAAGGGTAATTTGAAGATATCAGGGGGGTATGAAATAAGAATAACAAACACATATTTGTAGTTAATCAGGTGCCAGGTACTATTATAAGCACTTTATTATATTAACTCATTTAGGAAGTGAGAATCAGGCCTTTTTTTCCCCCTAAGAACAAATTTTAAGAGCCTAGGCCAAACCTGGAAATATACTGGAGTTGAAAGGCTGGGTAAAGTAATGAATATAAAGGAATCTTTGCATCTCAAACTCTCCAATGTGGCAATGTGACCCTGAAGGCATTGTCAATAAACCAGTGGGTGAGATGTTTCAGTCATAGGAATAAGTGAAACCATACTGATGAAAGGTGTTATAACTTCATATAATTCCTTCATTCAAATGGTCATTTATTTTTTACTTTTTCATGTAGTCTATAAATGACTAATTTGAGAAATAATCCATTGGGGGTGTTATCACAAAGAAAGTAAGACTTTCTTGTAGCTGATGAAAATATTTTTTTTAATTTATTTACTTTTTTTAGTTCTTTTCCTTCTTCTTAAAAAACAAAAAGAAAAAATACTGTCTATACTGTTTTACCTACCTTATTGTAAGCCTTAAGAACAAGAGCTAAGATTAATAACTCTTTGAGTTTTTAGCGTTTACCCTTCTACTTTGCACATGGAAGATTTCATTCATTTATGGTTGATGATTCACTGATGGTTTTTAAGCACCTACTATGTGCCAGGCATTGGGTTAGGCAAGGAGGTATGATGGCAACTAACACACAGTCCCTACTGAAATTGTCATTGTACAGAGAAGCCAGACAATAAATAGGCAGTTTCACTAAATATAAAGACAATGAAGGGCAATATAAGGGTGTTCACTAAAACAGAAGTACTGAACTCAGACTAAGGTGATAAGCGAGGACTTCTCAGAGAAGGTGACAAATATTCTGAGATCATAAAGAAAATAATAGTTAAGAGGAGAAAGGGCAGGACAGGTAAAGGGAACCACAGGATCAAGGTGTTGGACCCAACAGCAAGAGCTCAGTGTGTTCTGGGTACTTTACATATTCCTTGTGTTTAGAAGGAAAGTGAGGTTTTGACTGGTGAGACTAGAGAAGTAAGCAGGAGACAGCTCAAAAAGGGAACTCTGACAACATTTGTTTTTGATGCTGATGAGGCCCTTGGCAAGTTCATGATTCCAGCTAGAATTCCTATAGGTGTGGCTGAAAAGGTGTCCACACAGACAAGTCATTATGACAATCACCAACTGCCTCTCACAGAGGACAGAACAAAAGGCATCAGGGTGTTATCATTACAAGTTAATCCAGGGAGCAGCGTAAAATGGGTGAAGAATTCAGGAGTCATCAGTGTCTGAATCTGTCTGCTATAATTGTCAGAGTATTAGAAGAAAGGTGGAATCTGGTCAGTAGGTGGGTATTTTTCATATTTTCCAAACTTGTTTGGATATCATCTATGTGACCTTTAGATAAATATAACCTGAATTTTATAAACTACCTACCCAGACCTAAGCAAAATAGCTTTTGTTCTATTTGCATTTTTGCAAATTAAGCATCATCTGAAGGTATATATCTCATTGCAAGCAGCTTTTGCTTCTCTCAACCTTTCCTGGCTCTAAAAACATTTCTCCAATATGAGCTAGGTACTGAACTTTGAAGAAGGGTCCACTGTAATAACAGTAAAGTTTAATGGTGCATAACTTTGAGAGACTGACAAATTTCCAGCCAAAGTATTGATTCTTACAGAATTTATGAAGCACATGCTGTATTCTGTGTCATTATGGTCCATTTTTGGCTGAAAGAATCATGTAAAGTAGATTTTTAAATGAGTGGTAATAGCCAGACGTAAAGAAGGTATTGACGTGTGTCACGAAGTGTGAAATAGCATGCCGGATTAACGCATATAACAAATCAAAAACAACAGTACCCTCTACTACTGCAAATATAAATTTGCTTTTGCTTTTAATCATCCCTCCTATTTACTACTTTGCACATTTACAATTTCCTTTCTCATAGACCTCTTTTGAAGAACATTAAATATGTGTAAAATTTTTGCATAGTTGCATAGACTGCTTTGGGGAATACTAACAGTTCAGAAACTGGTTGCTTAAATTTGGCAAAGTAATTTGCTCTTATATGTAAATAATGTCCTTTGTAAATAATGCTAAAAGCTTATAATCTAATCTTTATTACATGCATATAAATGACATATTTAGTGGATTAATATTTAAATCTTTTTATGAAGTCAACAATTTTAAAGTACTACTGGAAATTGTTAGTTTTTCAGAAGCATAAAAATGTGTTTTTCCTTTATGACTTCCAGCTAAGCTTTTTCTTTCTGTCCCCAAATGCTCTCATGGAAGACATCCTTGCATCTAACTTGTTTTGAAAAAGTATAGAATCTACAGCCAAACCACCCTGAATGCGCCCAATCTTGTTTGAAAAAGTATAGAATTTATTCCTCTGGTCCTCTGCTGCCTATTTTTGCCCTGTTCATCTTAATGCCTGCTATGAATTAGTTTCTCAAGAAACAATTGAAATGTAAGTCTTTTTTTCTCCCAGTCGACATTTTGTTTTGACACACTGGGGAAAAAGTGGCTTTCAAAAATAATAATTTAAACTTGGATTTTACTCTTCACTTTGGAATACATGTTTATTAAATGTATATCTCCCCCACAGAGTAATCAATACAGATTGTGTAGTACATTACAAGGAAACCATGTCTGAGTTTATTAGAAAAATTAAATGCCTTTAGTTTTGCTTACTTGAGCAATATGTGAAAATTAACAGTTTAAACCCTTCCAGGCATCTGACCAGACTTAGCCTTAGTCAGAACTCATGGTGTGACTAGGCTTTGTTTCTTCTTTCTTTTCCTCTTCTCCCCTTCCCTCCCCTCCCCTTTCCTTCTCTTCCCTTCCCTTCTCTTTTCTTCTCTTATTTTTTAACTTATCTGGTTGGTTAGCATTTACCTAGTGCACATCAAATTACCTGAAATCCTAATTTTATAGACTAATATTTATAGAGAGATATCCACATTGAGAGGGGAGACAGAGGGAAAAGGAAAATGAGTGGCTATGGCTTTCTCTGAAAAGTAGTTCAGTGTTTCCATCACATTCCAGAAACCTTTTTAGAGCTAGAAAGAGAGGTCACCCAGGTCTAACTGTGCTAGGGACCTACGAATCCCAGGCACAGATACATCTCCCTCACATCCAGAAACCCCAAGAGAATGTTAAATCCTTTTCAAACAACTGCTTTTCAACAATTTAGGAGTTTATCAGCCTAACAAAAAAAGGAACTTGGCAGGAAGAAAAAGGCTGAGACTCTCAATAGACTCTTCTAGGGCCTGGTAGAGCCTGAAGAACTCTTCAAGGTCTTAGTCAACAGTGAACAGAGGAGTTTAAACTAGCACATTCATCTATACCACAAGCGAGAGACATTGGTCTTTACATAAACGTTTTTCCCAGGCCAAATGCAGACAAATTCAAATAAAATAGGCCAAGTCCTGGATGGAAGATTAGAACAACAGATCAGGGAACAGGAAAGTGAATCCCCCCCTCCAGTGCAGTATCTCATGAGCAGTCCCATTTACACCCTACTGTTCACCTGGGGGTGTTTCAATTCACGGTGTCTGTGTTCAGAGGTTTTTCAACTTGAGATTTTTTTTTTAAGAACTTTCTTTTCTTTTTTTTAGATGGAGAATTTTAATTAAATTGACATATTTAAGACCAAAAAGACAAAGTGGACATTGTCAGTGTATCTTCAGCCCTTGCCTTAACAGGTGAATGAACACAACTTGAAACACAGGTGAATCTTGCCTGACCTGTCTTTCGTCCAAACAGAATATGGAGATTTGGCCCAGTCTTGTGCTTGCCTCCCTTTTCCACAGTATGGCACTGGGCACACTTCTGAACAAAAATCTTCTTGCCCTTCTCAACATCACCCATTTTTAAATCGTTCTTTCTCCGTGTACGACTAAGACGTTCCCGCTCGCAAGCCGAACGTCCCGGTCTCTAATCTAAGAACTTTTAGTTCACTGATGTGTTAGAAGAATGAAAGTTTTAGAAAGGTATGAACTTCAGAAGATTTTTTTTAAAAAAACGTAGCTACACTCAAAGATATTTGAAATGCAGAGGCTATTATTCAATTTGGACCTTCATTTCCTGATTTTTTTCAAATCAGACCCAGCTTTCTTTAGACACTATAGGCAGACTATACACATAGAACGTGTACGTAAATGTACATAATTGTAGCATTTAGTTGTGACAAACTAGTTTTACTAACACGGAGGATTTAATAGACGAAATGAGGAAATATGTCAATGTAATAGCATATTAGATTTTGCAAATGAGCTATTCCTAAGGCAACATGAATTGCTTGCTTTTATATTTCCACAATTGTTCGTTCATTTGACAACTAACATTCAGAATCCATCTTTGATCTTGGAGGATTCGTACAAATCAAAGTATAGTAAATCCTTAGGAACTTAAAGTGACACTCAGACAAAAGATGTCTTCTGACAGAGTCTTTGGCCTGTTGCATATGCAGACCCACAATAAGACCTGAAGTCAGGCCTCGCTGCAGGCAGGCTTGGGAAGACGGCAAACTTGTCTTCAGGGCTCTCAACATTGCTCTGGGCCACATTTCTCACCAAGCCTCAGGGACCCCAAATTCTAGTTACCATTTACTGAGGATTTATTTTGTGCCACACATTTACATGTATTATTTCTGATCCTTACATCAACTTTCAAGATCAGTATTTTATCCCTATTTCACAAATATGAAAATAAGGCTCAATAAGTCTAAGTACTTCTAAGGGGCAGGGCTGGGTTTCCACCCTGTGTCTGAATTCAAAGCCCCTCTCGAGCTCATGACATCACTGCGTCTCATCATGAGACCTGAGGCTTCCCTCTGGAGTTCACACCCAAACCTGTTCTTCCTGTTTTGACTCCAGATTCCCTTTGGCTTTCAGGCTTCGAAATATATGAAATAAATGAACTTTTTAAAAGGGGGAGGGCCAGGTGGAGGGAAGGCATGAATGGTTCTACTTCTATTAACTTTTATTATTAGAATTCTATTTACTTTCTGACAGGGACTTCTTGGAAATGATACTTTCACCCAGAGGAGTTGTAACAAGATAAATTGCAAGCAGCATGGAATACTGTTGATCAGGCAGACAGCATGACTGCCAATTTAGCGTGCTGTTAAGATTAGCCATTTGTGTTGGCGCGACAATGTTGTGAAAACTCCTGTTAGCTTCTTGGAACTACAAAGCGTGTGATGAGAAATTTTCCTTATTTTGCTTTGTGACTATCTGCCATTTGATTTTCACTTTAAAATATAAATTGACAGCTCTTGGACTGGTAACAGAATTTTCCCATTGTGAATAAGTCCCTCCAAACACAATTAAAGACCCCTCTCTGAAATTTACTGTGTGACTTAGGCAAACCAGTTAACCTCCATAAACCTTCAAATATAAAATGGTCATCAAGGGGCTTCCCTGGTGGCGCAGTGGTTGAGAGTCCGCCTGCCGATGCAGAGGACACAGGTTCGTACCCCGGTCCGGGAAGATCCCACATGCCGCGGAGAGGCTGAGCCTGCGCGTCCGGAGCCTGAGCTCCGCAATGGGAGAGGCCACAGTAGTGAGAGGCCCGCGTACCGGAAAAAAAAAAGTCATCAAGAGGAGCAAACTGGGTTTTACAAAAGGGCTTTACACACTGTTAAGTTTATACAAATGTAAGGGCATTCCCGGGCATCATTCTTCTTTTTTTTTTTTTGCGGTACGCGGGCCTCTCACTGTTGTGGCCTCTCCTGTTGCAGAGCACAGGCTCCGGACACGCAGGCTCAGCGGCCATGGCTCACGGGCCCAGCCGCTCCGCGGCATGTGGGATCTTCCCGGACTGGGGCACGAACCCGTGTCTCCTGCATCGGCAGGCGTACTCTCAACCACTGCGCCACCAGGGAAGGGAAGCCCCTGGGTATCATTCTTAATCCAATTCATTCCTTCCTGAGAAGCAATCCTGCAAAATAAGGCATTGACCTGAGCCTTCCTCTGTGATCTCCTTTTGACCCTACCGTATAAAGGAAGAACTAAGACTCCTTTCAGCAATTTACCACTGCTCTGCCAATAATCAATATGTCATGAGCTCTGAACATTTCTCCTTGGATTTCCTAATCCTGACTAAATGGTAAATCCTGGAGTTATTAGTTGGCAATGGCTCATTTATCAAATCCGTAGAAAGAAGCTTCTTTTTTGGAATTTTTTTTCCTCTCCTATCATTTAGTAGTTTATCTTTTATAATCACTGATTGCTGTCTAGGCAGCCTACTTGAGAAAGAAAGCAGCAAGTAGCAGAACCATATGAGGAATGATAAATGAAGACATCTACTACTTTCTTCCCATTTGCCTCCTTACATTTGGGATAACAGGTACCTTTCATGCCCATTCATCTGATTCTTTCTCTAAAAGTACCTTAGTGCCCCCTGCAGGTTATATGAGTTTCTCCTTCCACAAACTTGTTTATACTTTTTTTTTTTAACCCTCTCCTGAAACCCCCAGTGCTAGTTTCTTCTCAATGGCGCTAGTATCTAGAAAAAAGATTATGACCTTGAAATTCTTGAACACTTTCTGAACCTTCTGTTTCCTGAAATGTCACTCATTCATTCCAAAATGATTAATTGGCGTTATCAATCCTAGGTTTATCTTGCTTATTCTAAGTGCAGAATGTCCACTGACAAATCCTTTATCATCCAAGAATTTTGAGCTCAGGAAAGCCTTTCTCTTTTGAAACTATTTAGAGATTTGGAATAAAATTTTGAAGGAACTAGTGCTGTATTTTAATCTAAATCCTTGGGGGAAAAAATTAAAATCCTGAGATATAATTAAGTCCGCAGATCAAAATGGAGGGTGAAAATATCTAGATATAAGTTCTGAGAGGCCAAATTTAAAAAGATGACTTTGTGAAATGGTAAGTGTTTAAACTACAAATCTATGTTTATTCAGCATCTGGATTTCTTCTTGCTAAGTAGTTTTAAAGCTACTTAGTATTTAATTGACATTTTACTATTTTACTTGCTTCAAGTCTTTCATACTCAAGCTCTCCCAATTACAGCTTGTACACAAAAAATTACCTTAGCCTGATTTCCAAATGGCTAAATAGTTTGATGTAATTTCTATTAGAATTCAGTAATACTGATACTGCAGGTGCTGGAGTAGCATTTTTCAATTGTCAATTATGACCCTTTAGTAGGTTGTAAAGTCAATTTAGTAGGTTGTGACAGCATTAAAAAAAAAAAAGAAAGGAATAGATTGCATGAAATATAAGAAAATGAGTGGAAATTAAATATTGTTATATGAAACTCTTGCTTTGTTATGTGCATATCTGGATTGTGACATATATTGTATTTCTTCTGTGAGTTGTAGTCAAACTGAAAAAAACTATTCTAGCCTGCAGATAAGAGCAAGAACTCCTTACCAGCTGTGTGAACCATTCTGAGCCTTGGTTTTCTTCTCTGAAAATAGGTGTAATAAGACTTTCATAATAGGGTTATTGTAAGAGTTAAGTAAAAAAAATAAAATAATGTTGGTGCACAGAATCTGACGTAGTCAGAGACTAATGTTGTTATCTTAGTGGGAGTTATAATGAGAATTATTTGAAATCATATTTGAAATCATATTTGAATCATTTGAAATAATAAATCAAAGTACTTACACTTCTCCTTTAAATTGAGTTCCCTTGCAAATCAAGTTTCCTTCTACCTCTTGAGCATATAGCCCCAGGGAAGAAGGTGTGCATTCCCAGGGTTAGAACAAAGAAGCCATTGATCAGTTTTGGATCTCATAAACGGACTCTTTTGAGACAGTAGTCATGAAATTTGGGTCGTTGGAAAGAAAAGGATTTTCTAAATTCCTTTATTTCTTCTTTAACATATTGAGAAGCTGGCCAAAAAATACTAGAGAGTCTTAAAGGAGAGGAGAGTGGGACAGGTTAGGAAGAAGGCAGGACATGACTGGCTTCTCAGCTCCTATTGGATTCTGGGTAGAAGAAGGTAGAAAGGTAAGTGAGCACTGCTCCAGTTTTTCTTCTCTACACTAATTCCTGGGGTAGGAAGGTGTTCAGTGGGAGAAGAGAATTGAAGAGATGTTCTAGAGAGGTTGGGGGAAATGCTGAGGAAAGTGGCTTTTGCCCTCCACAAGGATATTGGAAGCTATTGCCTTAGAAACTTCTGCTTAAACATGGAGGATGTTACAGCAAATTAAATTTAATGGCTTAACATGGTTTTGCACACAGAGGTCTGAGTTTAAGCCCCTTAGAGTCTCCCTCAGCTCGTGTATGATATGACAGCTATCCAGAAGTTTTGGAGCATCCTGGTTCGGAATGAACCAGAAAGATCTGACTGAAAGTAGTTGAAGGACCTGCCTAGCAACTTTGCCAAAGGAGGTTGCCTAAGGGGAATGAAGCCACCCACTGTAGGCTAAATTCCCACTGAGGTCACAGTAACATGCCACGGAATACATTTTGTCATCAAAAGTAGAGATGAGGGCTTTCCTGGTGGCGCAGTGGTTGAGCGTCCGCCTGCCGATGCAGGGGACATGGGTTCGTGCCCCGGTCCGGGAAGATCCCACATGCCGTGGAGCGGCTGGGCCCGTGAGCCATGGCCGCTCAGCCTGCGCGTCTGAAGCCTGTGCTCCGCAACGGGAGAGGCCGCAACAGTGAGAGGCCCACCTACCGCAAAAAAAAAAAAAGTGGAGATGAGGGCCCAATCAGTAAGTGTAAATGGTGCCCCAGAGCATTGTCAGAGTTAAGTAAAGATGAATGATTATCACCAAAGGCAGTTTCTAGCAATGGGGGCATCAGATTGCCCAGGGTAGGGACAAGTCACTGTAGGATGTCACCAGCTCTGGGAACAGACCAAACCAGGAGAGCTTAGAAAATATGTCATATACTCAAGAAGTCTACCTCCTATAAGATTACATACGCCTTATTCATCGTGTGTATATCCAGGTGGAGAGGGCAGAACTCTTGACAAGCATTTCCCTGACTCATCTAGGCAGAAACTGGGTTACATAAAGAGATGGACTGAATTACCAAATAACATTGAACCAACAATTTAAATTTAACTAAAATATGTTTTCTAAACTACCTGGTGGGTATGGGATTGTGAAGGAAGCCCAATTCTTAAATAAAGTAACCCCATTTCTTTCACATCTGAGCATAGTGTAAATACATTTGTGATGCTTCTGATTTTTCTTTATTATTGTGTCATATCATCACATCTATGGGAATTAAATTTTTCTAAGCCTTTATTTGTGCCAATCTTTGTATCACAGAGTATTTTGGGTAATAACTCCTTTGATACAAATTAACAGCTATCTAATTTAGATGCCTCTACCCCAAACCTCAACTATAGAAAACCAACCGCAAATGAATATGAAAGAAAAAAGGGAGAAGCCAGTCTCTGGGTTTCCAAGTGAAATGCTGCCAAGCCCCCATGCAACCCACAGTCCTGAGCAGAAAAGTAAAGGTAAACATTTAAAATTTATATGGGACTTTTTTGATTAGATAGTTGAAATTTAACTGTAATTTTGTATCTTAACCTTGAGAGTTTTGTCCCTTCCCCACAGTTGTAGGGGAAGGTGGTAGATGGTGGTGGAGGGGATATAAATCGTTAAAATGAAACAGGAAAAGACATGGTAAAAAAGACCTTCTATTTTCAGGGGACTGATCTGTCCAGAGTGGTTCCTTCTCCCCACAAAACACTGGCAGGATAAATGGCTGCTGCCAGCATGTTGATAGAGGAGCGTAGAGGGCTCACCTATATCAAGGCCTACAGACCAGCATGTAGTGATGGTCAGGGCTGGGCCAGAAATGTGTCCTTGTCCATGCCACACGAAGTAAGATGGCATAGTGGAAAACATTGGAGTTAACTGATAACATGGGGGCTGGGACCTCTCGCGTCAGTTAGATAAAATGGGCTCTACTCCTAGAATCACCATTTCTGAGAAGCGTGAACTTAGACAAATTACTTAATCTTTCTAACTTTAGGCTCCTGATCTGTAAAATGGGGATAAGAAATGCAGCTTCTCATAAAGCTGTTGGAATTTAAATGAGATCATTCATGTAAAACATACACCTCACTCTCTAGAATGGGTTCAGTGAAAGTCAGCCAATTTTATTCTCTTATCCTTTTGGGAAGCTTTAGGCTTGAACCTCACTTCCTACGTGAAATTCAGTAAAATACTTAATCTTTTCTCTCTCTCGCTTTTTCTTTTTTTTTTTTGGCCGCACTGCATGGCTTGCAGGATCTTATTTCTCCAACCAGGGATTGAACCTGGGCTCCTGGCAGTGAAAGTGCCGAGTTCTAACCACTGGACTGCCAGGGAATTCCCAAATACTTAATCTTTTTGAACTGAAGTTCCCTCATTTGTAAAGTGGGATTAATTTACATTATATCAGAATATTTGGAGATCATAATCAGAATTATATGTCAAGCTTCTCTCTTTATCCTCTTCCTCCCTTTGACCCTTTTCTTGTGGTCAGTCTATGCATGGAGGCCAAAAAGATCTCAGAGGAGATGGGACAGGGATATCATTGAGCCTGTGTCTTTGCTGCATATGCAGACTCTTGGAGAACTAGTAGGTCTGAGATGTGAGTAGGTGACCAAAGAGAGAATAGATGAGAAATCGATGGAAAGAGCATCACAAGAAGGGAAATTAAGAGTTAGTGCAGAATTAGAAATGAGAATCACACTGATGTCTGGGCCATTTGATACATCACTGTCAGATATAACTTTCTTAAAATTCTAATTTTGCTTAAACCAATACAGTGGCTCACTACTGCTTCTCACAGAAAGTCTAATTGTATCGAAGGCCACCTCTGATAAGGTTCTGGCCTCCTCCCTGCATTATTGCCAGCCGTCCCCCCTACCATGTGCCCTTCCTAGTGGGAAAGGAGGCAAGGACATTAATGAGGAAGTTATTATTGAAATGGAGTTGGCAGGGCTTGGCAACTTGGCAAGAAATTAATTTCAGGTGGAGGAAGGGGAGTGATAAAAATTAGAGAAAGGAAAGTCATAAATGACTTTAAACTCTTTTTTTCTTAACACATGCTAAATTAATTCTGGCAGCAGTGAGTTCCAAAAGAATGCAAGTGTCCCCTGATAATATTTCCTAGATTCTAAGACATAACTGACTGTAACATACATTATTAACATTCCCTTTTTTTTCTTCATTCAACAAATATTTACTGAGAACCTAATATAAGCTAGGCCCTGTTCTAACAACTGGAGATGCAGCAAAGTAAAATAAAAGTTCCTGTCTTCCTGAAGCTCTCTTTCTAATGGAAGGAGTCAGACTATAAACATAATAAATTACATAATTATGTAGATGATAAATGCAATGGATAAAAGGTGAAGCAAGATAAGGCGAACCAGGATTGCCAAACGGGTAAGGGTAGAGGTTGGCATTTTAAACAAGTTAGTGAGAGTAGGCACCACCGAGAAGTTGCCATTTGAGCAAATGACTTGAGGGAAGTGAGAGAACGAGACCCTTAAGGCAAGCAGAGAGGATAATCAGTGTAACTACATACCATGTACAGTAACACATGTTCCAGGGTTCTATAGTCACGTGAAATGGGAAAATATAGTTCCACATACTGTATCCTTTTCTTGGAGGTCAAAATAAGAATTAGCATATTATTAAGGCATTGTGAAAACAAAATAAAATGTTTTTAACTTTATTCAACCCAGCATATCCCAAACTTGTTAGATAACATAAACTGCTGTTGATGGACATCTGCTAAGATCTTCAAGGACACCAGTTTTCTGTGAAACAATGGAAGAAATGTTGGATTAGGGGAATATGATTTCTTTAACCAGTATTATTTGCTGACATATCTACTGTAAAATTTGAATAATCCATTGCTGAATTATGAATATCCTTTATATTTCTTTTGAGCTTTGAGCGTTATCGTGTGGTTATTAACTAGGCACCCAACAGCAATAATGCCATGACTCTATTTATTGAATTGATAATCAAAAGAGTAGACCACTGTATTCTTGGATTTTATGCCTTTCCTAGGATTAGAAATGTTATACAAGTGTTATTGACCCTACTATTCAGAAAATGTATTGCAAATTAGGGCTGTTTATTTTATTTTTTATTGCTGTATAATTGACATACAACATTATATTAATTTCAGGTGTATAACATAATGACTTGATATTTGTATACTTGCAAAATGATCACCACAACAAGTCTAGTTAACACCTGTCCCCATATAAAGTTTCAGAATTTTTTTCTTGGGTACTTTTAGGATTTTCTCTCTTAGTAACTTTCAATTATTCAATAAAGTGTTAGTAACTATGGTTGCCACACTGTACATTATAAATGTTTAAATTATATCCTTACTCTTGCACAGGTTTGAAAAGTTGGTGCTAGATGAGAACACTCTTTTACTCATGAGAACACCCTTTTATTCACCACGGAAGCAATGCATGCCGGCTGTAAAATGCCTCGCCTAACAGCGAAAGAATGTTCAGAAGCATGCCCAGCTAATTGAAACTACAGGGGGCATTCAAGTAGGCAAAGTGTTATTACTCAGTTTAAATTGTGTCCAGGATATCAGAACTACCATTCCCTACTCTTGCAAAAGGCACTATGGGAATGGGAATGGCCACAAATGTTAGGCCTCTGACTTTTTAAAATTTTCCTTATCCCAGTTGTTCTTGACAAACTCAGAGGGCCAACCACATTACCATCCACAAGAACTGGGGTTATTGTTACAAATGTGAGAGTCAGGTAGTTTTTGAACTTGTGGTATTGAGTGCAAACCCTATGCCATGAGGCTATCACAAGAAGTTCTCCAATGTCAATATGTTTTGAAAATTTGCCTCAAAGTATATATATATATATATATATATATATATATATATATATTTAAAATTTATTTTATTTATTTATTTTTGGCTGCGTTGGGTCTTTGTTGCTGCACACGGGCTTTCTCTAGTTGTGGTGAGTGGGGGCTACTCTTCGTTGCGGTGCGTGGGCTTCTCATTGCAGTGGCTTCTCTTGTTGTGGAGCATGGGCTTCAGTAGCTGTGGTACGAGGGCTTAGTTGCTCTGCGGCATGTGGAATCTTCCCAGCCCAGGGCTCGAACCCGTGTCCCCTGCACTGGCAGGCAGATTCTTAACCACTGCGCCACTAGGGAAGCCCCTCAAAGTATAATTTAAGTAGCAAAAGTGTAGTTCTTCATCTAGGACTTTTAAGTCTGAGGCAAGTTACTCTCAGTTTATTCCAAGATATTTCTTTGAAAAGATATTCCTAATACAGTGCACTGGTTATTTTAAATGAGACAATTTGCTATATTTGGTCTAATTTTCTTATTTGAAATTAAATCAGTTTCTTATAATTTCTAGAAAGCAAATAGCCTATGTTGGCCATCTATGAGTTTGTCTATTATTTAGGCGGAAGTGTTCACAAAAGTGGATGTGTGAAGAGCTAGAACAAATAATCCTAAAATTGATATGGAACCACAGAATACCTAGAATTGCTAAAGCAATCCTGAGTAAAAAGAACAAATCTGGAGGCATAATCCTTCCAGACTTTAGATAGTACTTCAAAGCTACAGTAATCAAAAAGTGTGGTATTGACACAAAAACAGACAAGTGGATCAGTGGAACAGAATAGAGAGCCCAGAAATAAACCCACACCCTTCGGTTAATTAACCTTCGACAAAGGAGGCAAGAATATATAGTGGAGAAAAGACAGTCTCTTAGGCAAGTGGTGTTGGGAAAGCTGGAAAGTCTCATGTAAATCAATGAAGTTAGAACACTCCCTCACACCATACACAAAAATAAACTCAGAATGGCTTAAAGGCTTAAATATAGTACAACCATAAAACTTCTTAGAAGAGAACATAAGCAAAACACTCTTGGACATAAATCCTAGTAATATTTTCTTAGATCAGTCTCTCAAGGCAAAATAAATAAAAGCAAAAATAAACAAATTGGACCTAATCAAACTTATAAGCTTTTGCACAGCAAAGGAAACCATAAACAAAATGAAAAGGCAACCTGTAAACTGGGAGAAAGTATTTGCAAACTATGTGACTGACAAGGGCTTAATTTCCAAAATATATGGACAGCTCATACAACTCAATATCAGAAAAACAAACAACCCAATCACAAAATGGGCAGAAGACCTAAATAGACATTTCTCCAAAGAAGGCATACAGATGGCCAACAGGCACGTGGAAAGGTGTTCAATGTTGCTAATTATTAGAGAAATGCAAATCAAAACTACAATGAGATATCACCTCACACTGGTCAGAATGGCCATCATCAAAATGTCTACAAATAATATATGCTAAAGAGAGTGTGGAGAAAAGGGAACCCTTCTACACTGTTGGTGGGAATGTAAATTGGTGCAGCCACTATGGAAAACAGTATGGAAGTTCCTTAAAAAATTAAAAATAGAGTTACCATATGATCCAGCAATCCCATTCCTGGGCATATATCTGGAAAAGACAAGAACTCAATTCAAAAAGATACATGCACCCCAGCGTTCACAGCAGCACAATTTACAATAGCCAAGACATGGAAGCAACTTAAGTGTCCATTGACAGATGAATGAATAAAGAAGATGTGGTATATACATACAATGGAATATTACTCAGCCATAGAAAATAATGAAATATTGCCATTTACAGCAACATGGATGGACATAGAGATTATCATACTAAGTGAAATAAGTCAAACAGAGAAAGACAAATATTATATAATATCACTTATATGTGGAATCTAAAAAAATAATTCAAATCAACTTATGTACAAAAACGAAAACAGACTGACAGACATAGAAAACAAATTTATGGTTACCAAAGGGGAAAGGGGAGGGGGAGGGATAAATTAGGAGTATGGAATTAACAGATACACACCATATAAATAAAATAAATAAAAGTATTTACTGTAAAGCACAGGGAACTGTATTCAATATCTTATAATAACCTATAATGGAAAAGGATCTGAAGCTGAACACCTGAAACTAATACAATATTGTAAATCAACTACAGTTAAATTTAAAAAAAAAAGTGGATCTGTGAAGAGTCCAGAGTTCAGGATCTTTGTTGGCAGTTGTGCATGAGAGCTTAGATATGCTGGTAATGTCTAAATTGAGTGTTCTTTTAACCTTCCCACCAACTGCTACAATCTGGTATCTACCCCATGTCTAAGACCTGGCCTAAATTTTTCCTAAAGAAAGAGTATGTATGTAGAAAAGAATGAAATACCTGTTTGAACGTTGCTCACGTTCTGGTTACTGGCACAGGAAAATCAGACTATAAATACAATAAGCACCAGCAATGATATAACGTAAAAATATTTTTATATTTCTACATATTTTCCCTGTTAACACAAAAAAATGACTTTTTATAAGGTGTCAGGGGAGGTTCTATGAGATTACTGATATGATTTTTTATTTGTTAATTGTTCCCCTAATAAATTATCACTTCCCAGTGGGCAGGGACAATCATGTGTCTGCCATACGGGACATATGGTAGGACCTCAAAATGTGATTGGTTCTTGGTTCTGCAATATGATGTATAATTAATTAAACCTTTTAAACTGCACTTTGTAGATTTTTCTCTCTCTCTCTCTCTTATTGCCACCCCTCTGTCTTAATTGCTATCATTTCTCCCTGGATTATTTTTCTCCTCTCTCTTTTATTTCCTTTCCCCAAAAGCAGATATGACACTAAACTGAAAATTGATTCACATAATTCCCGCTTGAACCCCTTCAATGTCTTTTTTTTTTTTTTTTTTTTGGTGGTACGCGGGCCTCTCACTGCTGTGGCCTCTCCCGTTGTGGAGCACAGGCTCCGGACGCGCAGGCTCAGTGGCCATGGCTCACGGGCCCAGCCGCTCCGCGGCATGTGGGATCTTCCCGGACCGGGTCACGAACCCGTGTCCCCTGCATTGGCAGGCGGACTCTCAACCACTGTGCCAGCAGGGAAGCCCAATGTCTTTTTTAAAATTTATTTATTTTTGGCTGCGTTGGGTCTTCGTTGCTGCACGCGGGCTTTCTCTATTTGCGGCGAGCAGGGGCTACTCTTCGTTGCGGTGCACGGGCTTCTCATTGCGGTGGCTTCTCTTGTTGCAGAGCATGGGCTCTAGGCACGCGGGCTTCAGTAGCTGTAGCACGTGGGCTCAGTAATTGTGGCTCGCGGGCTCTAAAGCACAGGCTCAGTAATTGTGGCGCACGGGCTTAGCTGCTCTGCAGCATGTGGGATCTTCCTGGACCAGGGCTCGAACCCGTGTCCCCTGTATTGGCAGAAGGATTCTTAACTACTGCGCCACCAGGGAGGTCCCCCACTTCAGTGTCTTAACCTGTCCCTGAAAATAAACTGGTATACATCCAAATTCATTATCAGGGCCTATTAGTATCTGTATGATCTCGTCCCTGTTTATTTTTACACTCTCTTCTTGGGTCACTTTCCTTCTCCCTCGTCCCTCACTATTCTGCAGCCACCCTGGTCATTCCATCCACCCCATCCCACCCCCTCCCCATCATACAGCCTTTGCACAGGTTGTTCCCTCTGTCTGGAATGTTCTCCCCATCCCCACGATTTGCATAGCCAGCTCATTCTCCCCTAAAGGTCTCTGTTTGGGCTTTTGTGATCACCCTGTCTAAACTTGGTCACCTCTATTAGGCTCTTGTTTAGCCATGTATACATTTCTTCCATAGCACTTGCTATAAACTACAATTATTTTCTGTCTATTTATCTGTATAAGGGAAGAAATTGTGCCTATCTTGTTCACCATTAAATCTCCAGTGTCTAATTCAGTGTCTAGCATGTGATAAGTGCTCAATATGTATTTGTCTAAAAAAATTATGGCAAAGACATAAGTTTTTTTCATTAAATTCTATGTTCTTAATGTACTTTGTAACACTGGAAGGACTTCTGAAAATAAAAATCAATCACAACGAATAGACTGAATAGACTGGGTAATTGTTAGGGGAAAAAAAGGCTTACGGATTGAGTTTAGTCATAAGATCGACTTTATAGTATAATCTGGATTTTGGAAATTTGAAATAACCTATTAAGTTCTCCTTTTCTTGTTTTGCAGATGGAGAAACAGAATCATAGAAGTTAAATGACCTGCCTGGGATCAAGCAGCTCGTTAGCAGCACAGCCAGAATTAGAATTTCTAGTTTGGGGTTCATTTCACTATGCCACTTGTCTGGTAGAACAATATCTAATAGATGTTTGGAATTACCAACAATCTGTAGGTTAGAATCTCAAAAATAAAAATATTAAATTCTGGAGAAAGAGATATAAGCAGAAGTTGTCTGTGTAGCTTTTGAGATTTTCCTTTAAAGGGAAAGATTATGCCTTTAAAAAATATCTTTTCCCTTTTCACTGTTGGAATACAGATATAGTAGCTAGAGCTAGAGCAGCCATGTTAGATGCATGAAATGAAAATATATTTGAGAATGGCAGAGCAAAAAGAAAGATGTACCCAAGGTCCCCAAATTATCAATCTGTACATATCAGTCCTGGAATGCCGAGGAAACCTTTTACATAAGAAGGAAATAAACATCTGGCCAATTTAGGGTTCCTTTATATAGCAGCTTAAACTCATAACAAGTACAGGATCTGGTACTGGTAAGTGGCATGTTGTCCTAAAAGAATCCTTGAATTATATCATTGAATCCTTGAATTATATCAGCATTGGGTGATGGGTGGCAATGATATAAATATTAATGGTTAGAAATCTGATGATCCTTCATTACACCATTGCAAACTATATGTTAAAATTGTTATCTGTGTTATGTTGGAAGTTAGACCAGGTGTCAACATACCTTGTAGCTCTAGAGCTATCTATATGAGTTGTACTGTCCCTAGGGGACATTTTGGAAATTTGTGGAGCTGTTTTGGTTGTTACAGTAACTAGAGGAGGGAATTCCATGGTCAGGGCCAGGGATGATAAATGTACCATAGAGTATAGGAAAGTCCCACACAACAAGAATTGATCCACATCCCATGACTTTCAAACATTCTGCTAGACATTTCTGTAGGTGAAAAACTTGCTTATAATTATCCAAGCCTAGAACCTAATTCTATTTCACATCCAACACAAAGTTTTTTAGGTTTATTTTGCACTGTTTTGACACACTTTCTTTCAGAAATGCAAAAGCTATATATATTGAGGGAAGCTTTTATGTTGTTTTATTCCAAATTTTACTAAGAGTTGTATTTTACTAAGAGTTTTAGAACATCACCCAAAATAATGCTGCCTCAACATAAACCAGGATCCTGGTATGAAGCTGTATTTGTGGCTATTATATTCACAGCGATTCTATGCGTAGGTGCAAGAATCTCACTACTTCATTATGTCTTCTGGTATGGTTGTACCTGAACAAATACTATGAATCATTTCAGAAATTATGTGCAAAAATTTCAGATTATGCCCTCAAAAGAAAGAAGCATGCATTCCTCTACCCTTTTCTCTTTTCCTGCTAGTTGAAGGCAGATATGATGGCTGGAGCTGGAGCAGCCACATTAGGTCAGGGGATGGAAGCCACAGTTGAAGATGGCAGAGCAATTAAATGGAGGGAACCTGTGTCCCTGACACTGTGCAGCTGCCATACACCAATGATCCCATCATATAAACCCTATGTGAAAGAGTAGACTTTTATCTTGTTTGAGCCTCTGTGTTTCAGAATTTCTTTTTTATGATAGCTTAGTTAGATTCCTATATAATATAGATGTGAAGAGCAAAATATAAATAAAATCTAGCATAAGTCACAGAACTTCTTGTTAAATATCCAATCCTAAAAAACATTTTCAATGATAAATGAAAAAAGAAACAGCATGAATACAAAACCAACAATTTGAAAATGACATTTTATGTATTTTAAAAAAATCTTTCACTGTAACCAAGACTGAACTGGCATAAAACTGGCATAAAAAACTTGAGGATAGAATGAATAGTAGGTTCATTCCTAATAGGGATAAAATAATTTTAATTAGAAATAGTGTTCCTCAAAGACCCAAAACCTATGGGATATAGCAAAAGCAGTTCTAAGAGGGAAGTTTATAGCAATACAATCCTACCTCAAGAAACAGGAAACATCTCAAATAAACAACCTAACCTTACACCTAAAGCAATTAGAAAAAGAAGAACAAAAGAACTCCAAAGTTAGCAGAAGGAAAGAAATCATAAAGATCAGATCAGAAAAAATGAAAAAAAGGAGGAAATGATAGCAAAGATCAATAAAACTAAAAACTGGTTCTTTGAAAAGATAAACAAAATTGATAAACCATTAGTCAGACTCATCAAGAAAAAAAGGGAGAAGACTCAAATCAACAGAATTAGAAATGAAAAAGGAGAAGTAACAACTGACTGCAGAAATACAAAGGATCATGAGAGACTACTACAAGCAACTCTATGCCAATAAAATGGACAACCTGGAAGAAATGGACAAATTCTTAGAAAAGTACAACCTTCCAAGACTGAATGAGGAACAAATAGAAAATTTGAACAGACCAATCACAAGCACTGAAATTGAAACTGTGATTAAAAATCTTCCAAAAAACAAAAGCCCAGGACCAGATGGCTTCACAGGAGAATTCCATCAAACATTTAGAGAAGAGCTAACACCTATCTTTCTCAAACTCTTCCAAAGTATAGCAGAGGGAGGAACACTCTCAAACTCATTCTACGAGGCCACCATCACCCCGATATCAAAACCAGACAAAGACGTCACAAAAAAAGAAAACTATAGGCCAATATCACTGATGAACATAGATGCAAAAATCCTCAACAAAATAATAGCAAACAGAATCCAGCAGCATATTAAAAGGATCATACACCATGATCAAGCAGGGTTTATCCCAAGTGGAGAAAAGGCAGTCTCTTCAATAAGTGGTGCTGGGGAAACTGGACAGCTACATGTAAAAAGACTGAAATTAGAACACTCCCTAACACCATATACAAAAATAAACTCAAAATGGATTAGAGACCTAAATGTAAGGCTGGACACTATAAAACTCTTAGAGGAGAACACAGGAAGAACACTCTTTGACATAAATCACAGCAAGATCTTTATTGACCCACCTCCTAGAATAATGGAAATAAAAACAAAAATAAACAAATGGGACCTAATGAAACTTAAAAGCTTTTGCACAGCAAAGGAAACCATAAACAAGCCAAAAAGACAACCCTCAGAATGGGAGAAAATATTTGCAAACGAATCAATGGACAAAGGATTAATCTCCAAAATATATAAACAGCTCATGTAGCTCAATATTAAAAAAAACAAACCACCCAATCCAAAAGTGGGCAGAAGACCTAAATAGACATTTCTCCAAAGAAGATATACAGATTGCCAACAAACACATGAAAGGATGCTCAACATCACTAATCATTAGAGAAATGCAAATCAAAACCATAATGAGGTATCACCACACACTGGTCAGAATGACCATCATCAAAATATCTACAAACAATAAATGCTGGAGAGGGTGTGGAGAAAAGGGAACCCTCTTGCACTGTTGGTGGGGATGTAAATTGATACAGCCACTATGGAGAACAGTATGGAGGTTCCTTAAAAAACTAAAAATAGAACTACCATATGCCCCAGCAATCCCACTACTGGGCATATACCCTGAGAAAACAATAATTCAAAAAGAGTCATGTACCACAATGTTCATTGCAGCACTATTTACAATAGCCAGGACATGGAAGCAACCTAAGTGTCCATCGACAGATGAATGGATAAAGAAGATGTGGCACATATATACGATGGAATATTAGCCATAAAAAGAAATGAAACTGAACTATTTGTAGTGAGGTGGATGGACCTAGAGTCTGTCATACAGAGTGAAGTAAGTCAGAAAGAGAAAAGCAAATACCGTATGCTAACACTCATATATGGAATCTAAAAAAAAAACAAAAAAGCGTTCTGAAGAACCTAGGGGCAGGACAGGAATAAAGACCCAGACGTAGAGAATGGATTTTAGGACATGGGGAGGGGGAAGGGTAAGCTGGGACGAAGTGAGAGAGTAGCACTGACATATATACACTACCAAACGTAAAATAGATAGCTACTGGGAAGCAGCTGCATAGCACAGGGAGATCAGCTCGGTGTTTTGTGACCACCTAGAAGGGTGGGATGGGGAGGGTGGGAGGGAGACGCAAGAGGGAGGGGATATGGGTGTATATGTGTACATACAGCTGATTCACTTTGTTATAAAGCAGAAACTAACACACCATTGTAAAGCAATTATATATACTCCAATAAAGATGTTAAAAAGAAAAAAAGAAAATACATGAAGGACAAAAAAATAAAAGAAATAGTGTTACTGTGAGTTCCAATTAAAATATGTAGTAAGGCACAGATATATGTATTCAAGGGAGATTCTCCACAAATTTAAAAACAGTAATTTGAAAACAGAATAAAAACAGTTCAAGAGATTTGATACTTTTTGTGTTTAACAAGTATTTTTCAAAAATAAAGGAGTTCTTTGTATTTAAAATGCACAGTGATCTTTTTATGGATAATTATCCTTCATTCATATAGTATTAGCCTGCTGGGAAGTTTATGTTTTCACAGAATGACAGTTTCACAAGTATATTTTGATTTAAGGACCAAATATATTTATGCAGTGCCTAGCTCAGTGTCTAGCATACAGTATGCTCTCACTAAACGTTTGGCTATAATGGTGAATGATTATGTTCCTGAATGGTGTATGATTGTATTGGCTCCCGTTTTATCAGTATATTGTGTTTGTAGACCAGACCAATTAAAATATTCTAATGAAAGAACTCAAATATTTTTATCTATAAGTCTGATTGTGTCCATTATAAAAACAAAGCAACAACCACAAGAAACAAAGGAAGAACTGAAAAAACTGGGATCACGGTAATCAAGTGAGTTTCTAAGAGTCAGAGAAAACTCTGAAGATAAAGATGAGAATAGAAGTTAAGGCTGATGATTCCCCATTTCAATGCTTTGTTTTACCTGACCACACTTCCTCCCTCCTTAGAGAAAATCGATGCACAATGAAATTATCTGTACTCATCTCTGGTAAATAAATAGCAGAAATCATTCTTGTTTCAAGACATCAATGTGAAACAATTGTTCATATGAAGAATTTGGTTTGTTTTTCTCCACGGCTCTTCAATTTTTCATTTTGCCAATTAAAAAAAATGTTTTCATAATGTGAGCAAACAGCAACTACAGAGAGGATACACAAAATTTTAAAATTATTTAGAGAAAATTTCACTCAAATATATATTTGACACACATTATTCAGAAACAAAAAATGTTTGTACGTTTAGTCAAACTTGTAATTTCAAAAGGAATTGGAAGGAATTTAAAATGTAAAGGAGATGAGCAGAAAAGATAGCAATTTTCAGGTGGATACCTGTATTTAGCAGCTAAATGTATCACCCTTAAATTGCGTGTCTGAGATCCACATTTTTACATCTGTGCACATATCAAATTTGTGTAAATATATGTGCAGTTCAGAAATTTTACAAATTATGTCTGAAAGTACACTTAGAATACGCACGATGACATTTTTACATGTGTAGAATGTTAGGCTTTTTCAGGGTGTTTTATGCCCTGCCTCTCTAATTTGTATTTAGATTTCAAACCTGCTTTGCAGGAACCGTATCTAATTCAGTGTTCTTTGCACCATCGGGCATACTACTTGTACTAAATAACTGTTTATCATCATTGAGTGCCTGAAAGTAAACACAACACAATTTCATCTGCCAAAATTCTGCTATGCATTTATATGTTGCTTTTAAAATCACATAACCCCAAGTAAATCACTTAAACATGGTCTACTGTACAATTTTGGTCTCCTGTCTGTTTCTTCTCTCATTATTCTTCCAATGTTACTTTTATTTCTATATCCCCTTCATCTTTATTTTTAGATCAAACGATTTTTACTATAAATTCAATTCTTTGAAAAGATAAGAAGTTTTTGGTCTCTGATAAACCTTTACCATTCAGAGAAAATGCTGAAAGAAAGAAAGAGAAAAAGCTGAAAGAAAGAAAAAGAAAAAAGAAGGGAACTCACACACACACTCAACATACACACAATAAAGAAGGGTCATATCATTCCAGAGCGAAATTCCAAAGATAGAGGCTTTCAATTACGGAATGGTTAACAACAGAACTGTAATCTGAAAAAGACTGGAAAACAAAAGAGATATTTAAAATATTTTAAAATCACTCTCACATCTTCCTGTGTTGATTTCTTTCACTTCTTTCAAAGAAACTTGACAGCTCTTGGAAAACAAAACCCTTCAAATCTTCTTGAAGCTTACAGTCTCCGTCCTCAGAAAAGAATCCTTTCTACGTTGTACACACTTAGAGCAGACATGGACTAAAGTACTAAACAACAGTTCAGTAGCAGCCATCTCAAATCACTGAGATTCATCCAGAAATGCCAAAAAGCACAGAACCAGCAAGCCCACAATCAATGGGATAAAGAAAGAAGGGTGAGATGAAAAGGAAAGCTTCATAAATGTATGCTTTTGTCATCAAAATTAAAAAATCACAATTTTCAGCCAGTATCTGAATTAATAAACTTTTAAAAAATAACTTGCGTTTATTTCTGTAACCTTTGAAAAAACTTTAAAGAATAGCTGCGTTTTTCTGCTCTTACCAGACACTGAAGATTCTCAGGCATAAGCCATGTAAAGTGTCTCCAAGATGGGACATGATTCTTAGAATCTTAGATTTACAGAATGGGGCCAGTGGGGTATAGTCAGAAACTCACTAAGTCAAGAATTAAAAGACTTTGCTAAGCATCTGCCTCAAACACTAATTACGTTTAATTTGGATAAAGTATTTAGTCTCTAAGCCTCAGTTCCCTTATCTGAAAAATGGGAATAGTATTATTTGTCTTAGCTCAAAGTTGCTGTGTAGATCAAATGAGATAATGTATGTGAAAGTGCTTTGATGATGGTAAAGTGTGCTGCAGCTAAAAAGTATTATCTTCTAATACAGTTCTAATGGGCAGATAAGGTAAATGAAGCCCATTGTAATGGCCAGCAGCACCAGAAGTAGAACTTTGGTTTACCATAGTCTGTAAAAGGAGATTCTCTTCAGATTTTCGTGGTGAGGTTTTGCATGAAACACACATAATCTGAAAGTGGCCCCATGTGTACCCCCTCTTTTCTGAATTCACATGATGATTTTCTCTTATGCTAGGAAGGAGTCAAGACTCGAATGAGCAGTAATATTCTGCCTACTGACTCTGAAATTCCTGAAACAATAATTCCCAGCTGGTGTTCCTTAGACTCCGAGGATGAAATTAGGGTGGGAGGAGGGATTGGACATGGAGTTGTTCCCAGAAGAATGCACACTAACCTCTGTACTAAAATATTCTATACACATTTGTATTGCTTTGCTTCCAATGTATGTAGCTGCTATTAAGATTATTCAGATAAAATTCATCTGAAAGCATTATGGAATTCAGAGTTGCTTTTAGTATTTTGTAATTTTTAAAATGAAAAGATATTTAAGCATACATACAACTACTAGAAAAAGGACTTCTCAGACTTTAAAAATTTGGGAAATTTTGCCTAATCCATTTCTTCCAATTCTGAAGTGATATAATGAGTAGGTAAGGTGGGAAACAAATTCAGTATAACATATTTAAGGGCAAAAGTATGTAAGAGCCCCTTTCCCCTCAAAAATATGTAAGAGTTAACTTTTCTTTAAAAGATAATTATGGGGCTTCCCTGGTGGCGCAGTGGTTGAGAGTCCGCCTGCCGATGCAGGGGACACGGGTTCGTACCCCAGTCCGGGAAGATCCCACATGCCGCGGAGCGGCTGGGCCCGTGAGCCATGGCCGCTGAGCCTGCGTGTTCGGAGCCTGTGCTCCACAACGGGAGAGGCCACAACAGTGAGAGGCCCGCGTACCGCAAAAAAAAAAAAAAAAAAAAAATATATATATATATATAATTATGAAAATAATAAAATTCTAATCATACTTTACTTGGTGATTGTTACAATACAAATTATGCTTTTATTTATTGATTTTCATTGCTCTTTGGGGGTTTCCAGATAATAAGGATGACCACTAAATTATTTTCTGAATTTGGTTTTTTGTTCAGCCAGAAAAAACTCCTTGGAATAATTTGGTGAGAAGGTAATCTCTTCAAGAAAAATCGTTATTCATAAAACTTTAGTACTCAGTTTTAGACTTATACTCAATAGATGCTGAGATTGTAGAAATTTTTAAAAAGAAAAGGTATGTTCTGAATTTGGTATGTAACTCTTGCAAATCAGCATCTCCAGGAATTCTAGCATGATAACTTGAAAAGTAAAGGAAAAGTTATGATAGCCTTATTTAATGGGCTTCTGAATACTTATAACAAAATATCAGTTATATATAATATTTTAAATATAAAAAGGGAAAAATGAGTACCAGAATCACTGGACTAATTAGTGATAATAATGCACATTTAAGCTTTTAATAATCCTAAAGTATAGTTATTATTATTTCCATTTGTAGATGAGGAAGTTGAAAATATTGGACCAAAGCCATGGAGCTTATAAGCGTCATAACTGGAATTCAGTTCTAACTCAACCTGAAGTCTAGGATACAAACTTCAGTTATCTGGCATGATGAAATGGCAACAGGAAAATTCAAATATTTTTTTTTTGTTCCAGCTGGAGCTAATGTACGGCTAGTGGTTCAGAGGTGTGTCCAGGTTTTGTGGGGTCTGAAACATAAAAATTTAAGAAATTAAAAAAAAAATTGATAATAAGGCCCATGCAGGTGAGGGGTCCATTGACCTTCCGGGTAAATAAATCCATCTTGGATGTGGTTTCAGGAATCCAGCCAATACCTATCCCAGGTCCTCCATTGTAAACATGATTCTAGCCCTAACCTTAAATCAAGAATACCACTAGGCATTTGTGCTAGTATGTGCATGTTTCCTGCTCTAACTTATTAAAAGATATTACAAAATCCCTTCCATAAAAATTGTTCATTAAGACATGGATTCCTAGCGGTAAATGTCATTGCTCTGAGCTGAGACCCATAGCTTCAGGATATGAGAGTTTGATTTTCTTCTTAAAATGAACACATTAGTTATTCAACGCTCTAATTATTTATTGCCTGCCTACTATTTGTTTAGTATGCTGCTAGTTTCTGGAGTACAGCAGAGAACCAGAGAAATAATTCCTAGCGTAACAAAGCTTCTAATTCTTGGAATTTCTATCAGTTACGTCACCTCTGTCAAATGCACAGCTTCAAAAACTTGGTGTAGGGCATGACTTTTTTCTCTCCTTCTCCACATATCCAATCTATTATGTTGATATTTTCCTGTGACATGTCTTTTGATTCATTTATAATTCCCCTTTTCTATTAACATGAGTCCTTTCTGCCTCAAACTTGAATTATTAGGATACCTTCTTTAAAGTTTCTTTCTTCTTTCAACAAATATTTATTGCATAACAGGTATGCATCAGATAGAGTGCTAGGTACTTATCTTTCTAAACTCTGTTCTTTTTCCTCTCCAGTCTATCACGTATACTAAAAATATTACTTTCCTCATGTCACACAGAGCCTCTAGGGGTTTTGTGCCAGAGTAATAAGATGGAACACGATGAAACTGAGTGTGATGAAGAAGATCACAGATACGTTTTGAGTCGGTGCCCTCCTGAGAAAAGAGCAGTTTGAATTGCTCTGGAATAAGGTGCTTCAGGGAACTCTACTCAATACTATATTGGCCTCTATGGGAAAAGAATCTAAAAAAGAGTGGCTATATGTATAACTGATTCACTTTGCTGTACAACTGAAACTAACACAACATTGTAAATCGACTATACTCCAATAAAAATTAAAAAAAAAAAATGAGGTGCTTGCCCGGATAGACTGCATTCTAGGTCTGTACTGGTATGAGGACTGAGCTGACACCTGGTAAATGGGAGAGGAGGGTTCATTCATCCTGAATTCCAGGGCTTGCCACTACTGGAAAATGACTGGTGATCAATAAATATTTATTAACTGATTGATTCCAGTATGTATTGAGTCACAACTCTGTTTCAGGCGTTCAGCCCTGTAGCCATCATCAGGCCCAGATTACACCTTCAATGCTTTCCCCTTCATCACTCACTCTCATGCAATAGTCAAGCTGACCTCTCCGATGTCCTGGGCACATTATATCATTCCTTTCTGTGTAGTTGCCTATACAGCTTCTCTTGTAAGCCCTATCTCTCTTCTTCCTGCTCTAAAACAAAATTCATGATACCACAGGTGTTGTTCCCCAATAACATTAAGTCTTATGTCATCCATTAATGACTTCCATATATGTAAGTCATGTATGGTCTAGTGGTGAAACTGCAGGCTTTCGGATCAGACGGGTGGGATTTTATTCCTGAATCTATTCACTGTCCTTGTTACACTGGGTCAGTTAGTTAACCAACATAACACCAAAGTTTCTCTGTAAGTAAATTGGACACAAACTGTAGTACTGGCCTCATAAATTTGTTTTGAGGATTAAATAAGACAGTCTGTTTAATGTACGTGGGACATTCTGTGTGCTCAATACACATTGCTCTTAATATTCTTAATATTCATCTTAATCAGTATCTTGAGAGTATCTATGTTATTGACTTACTTCCTCTCTATTTCCCATAGCACCTAGCGCAGACTGGACAAAGATAAGGATTCAATGCATACTTAATTGTGCCCAATATATATTGGACAGTTCATTGTAATAAACAATGCAATTATTCTCAGAAGAATGCCACAAGGCCCATCTGAAACATGCTGTTTATTCTTGTAACAATCCATTATTAGCACCAACTTTATCCCATTCTCCTGACCCCTCATCTTCATTCTTCATATTAAAAGTCACTAAATGCTCTGGATTCTTACTTTAGCATCTCTCCCAAATCTGTTCCTCCCTTGTTTCCACTGCCTTTCACCTCTACACCAGCTGCTTTGCTGCATATTGACCTCCCCTTGTGGGGCTGCAGCTCAAACTTCCTTCCTTGGAATGTATCCCCCCCCTTCACTGCCAGGTTAACTCCCTGATACAGCATTTTTCATCATGCCTTTCCTCCACTGCTCATTTACTTACCTAATAAAGTCCACACTCCTCCACTTGGTTTTTAAGGCTCATCATAAATCTCTTTTCACCTTTCCTGGTAACATTTAGATTTTACTTTTGGCTTTATCTGCTCTTCGTTTTGGTCTGGAAACCTTATTCATTGTCCTCTTAAAACACTCTTCTCATTTCCTCTCCAGAGTTTGGCTTCTGCTATTTTTTCCACTTACTATATCTTTTCCTATTCTCCTTATCAATACAAATCCTGCCCATTCTTCAAGATGCTGTTAAAATTCTATTTTATTCATAAGGTTTTCCTTCTAGATCAGCTAACAATAAACTACTGAGCCTCTAATTCTGCAACAGACATTGACTGAGTGCTCACTTTATACCAGGCACTATACTAGGTGTTTAGATTACCAGTATGAATAAGGGTTGGTTTCTATTCCAAAGAATTTAATTTGTCCCCTTTCTAATTCCTATAGCATTCATTGGATCACTTATTGTGGCACCCAACACATATTGCTTATTATATCCAACTAACACCACTTTGAGATGAGGAAACTGAGATTTAGGGAAGCTAATATGACTTGCTCAAGTTCATACAGCTGATAAATGATCTGCATTGTTTCTGAAGTTGCTAAATGGAGATAGATTCATGTAGGCACTTTTTTTTTTTTTGGTGATGTCAACAGTACCCAACAGATTAAATGCTCAATCTGAATTTACTGAATAAAGATATTCTGATTTTCATATATTGATTTTATTTTTTGCTTTTGCAATTTTTATACCTAGAGGTGATTTAAAAAGGTCATTGGCTTTTGATTTTTTTTTTTCTGGTATGCGGGCCTCTCACTGTTGTGGCCTCTCCCGTTGCGGAGCATAGGCTCCGGATGCGCAGGTTCAGCGGCCATGCCTCACTGGCCCAGCCCCTCCGCGGCATGTGGGATGTTCCTGGACCAGGGCACGAACCCGTGTCCCCTGCATCGGCAGGCGGACTCTCAACCACTGTGCCACCAGGGAAGCCCGGCCTTTGATTTTTAATACCACCAAAATATATCTATTAACCTGATAGCCAGAGAAATGTCGAAGCCAGAGGTGTCTCAAAATGGTCAATACAATTTCAAATAAAGTAAATATGTGCATTACAGTGATACAAGTAGGTGTGCCTGTGTTAGCTCTGTCCTTGGGCAAACTTAAGCTAGAATTTTAATAACAAATAGACAAAAATATCTGATTTAATTTTTATTTCCCAAATATGGAGAGTTTGTATATTTGAAATAGACTTCCCTTTGGGCAATACTGACACAGGTAATGTCAAGGAGAGTGTATTTACATAAGCAGGAGCTGTTTTTGAAGGAGGGAAAATACAAACACTCCTGAAAAAAAAAAAAAATCTTGAACATATACTCACTTTAGAGAAAATCCTCTATAGAAGGGAGCCTAACTGGGGCTTATAAAAGTTTAATGCAGAATGATGTTAAAAATTACATTTTTTTGCACATTCAAAGTAATTTTCCTTTGAAGATGCATATAACATTCTGTGTTTTCTTTCATCATATTTATTAATAAAAGGTTAAATTTATATAATGGCCATACATGTATATATAAGAAGTTTGCTACTTATAAAGCTATTATACCTAGATGAACTTGTTGTGCAGCTTCCATGTGAAGGGGGGTACACCTATAAGGAAACAATCTACAGAACATAAAGTGCAAAATAGCTGACCAGGATTTTTATTATCATAACTTGTATCATTTCTGGACCACTGTAACTAGACATTAATTCCCATAGGGTCAAAAGTTATTCTGCATTCCTGTGTGTTGCAAAGTTGTTCTCAATTATTAATAAAACAAGCAAATATTAAATGAGATGCACTAAATGATACAAAGAAACAAAATAAGCTTGCAAATCTGCTTAATTCTATTTATCCAGCTTTTCTGTAACTGTCTAAAAATGAGACAGAAAATTCTCTGTACTTTTAAACTGGGGAGATAACAGTGAGTGGCATCTCCATGTTCTCCTTCCTTCCAATGGGTGCCACTGATTGTGCATCAAGATGAGGATATATTTTTAATTGTTAGCACTCCACCTGCATTATGCTTATCCTCCTTTACCGTGCACCTCTCATCAACTTCACTGTCATTTAATGTCAACCCATGTTTTAGGGAAAAAATGTCAAGTAATTTGAAAGTCTCAAAGAAAATCATGGTAAGAGTTAGAATATTTGAGCCAGTGCTGTGCTGCGGAATGTCTAACCACTGGCTCTCCTCCCCCCCAACTCTAATTAAACCCTGATTTGTAGTGTTTGCGAATTTCCTTGGGGTAAATACTCCCACCAGTATTTCAAGCTACCAATGCAATGTCACTGAATGTAGAGTTGGGAAGATACTTTACAAACTATTATCAGAAAGTACATTCAGGTTGTCCATTTTGACATTTTTACATGTGTAGAATGTTAGGCTCTTCTTGGGTGGTTTTTTTCACCCTGCCTCTCTGATTTGTATTTAGATTTCAAGCCTGCTTGTTTAAAGGGAGCTGGTTTCAACATGCCACTGAGCCACTCTCCCTTTAATTAGAAAGTAGGTGTCTGAAACTAATCATGCTTATAGGATACCACTGTTATTTACAAACTAAGATGCTTAAAGTTTGTTGTATTTCAATTTATTCTTTGAATATTAATACACTCAAAATATTCTAATTTAAAACATACAAAAGGTGTGAGAAGTTTCTATCACCCCTGTATCCTAGCCACCAAGTTTTCTTCCCTGGAGATAAACAACTTTGTCAGTTTCCTGTGTATACATACAAAAATATTCTATGCAAATGTGTATATCCCATCCCCTCCTTTTAAAAACATAAATGGTAGCATACTTTACCAACTGTATTACGTCTTGTTTTTTGTTTGTCTTAAAATATATTGATAAATGTTTTATAGTGTTGATGTGGGTCTATTTAGGTTTATTTTCTGTCTTTTGCTTTTACATACACAGACACACACAAAGCTCCTATTATGGCACTACATGTAGGTGTGGTTTTGCACATGTATATGTATAGTCCTAGAAGTGTAATTTCTTTTTCAAAAGTTTTTTATGTTTGTATGCTTTCTTTGCTTTGCTTTGCTTTTGCCAAATTGTCTTCCATCGAAGTGGAGAGATTCAGTTTCTTCACACTTTCATCAATGCAGTGTATTATCACCTTTCAGATCTTTGTCAATCATACACATGAAAACAAAAATCTCTAGATGATACTGAATTATATTTCCCAGATTATGAGTGAGACTGACCACCTTTTGTTTATTTAAAAGTATTTGCTTTTCTTTGAGATTTTTGTAGATTTCCTTCACCCGTGTTTTATTGGATAATTTTTTATCTTGATATATGTTGTGGATAGTTTATGGATCCAAATTATTTTTTTCCACATGATCATCTTACTTTTTCAATGTTTTTTATTAACTAATTAATGTCTTTTCTACGTATTTGCTATGTCGTCTCCACATACTAAATTCTCCTATGCTTTTGGAATTTCTGGACTTTTAAAACTATTCATGTTTGTGCATGTTTGTGTGTATGTATGTACATGCATGCATGCCGATATTATATGGTTTTATATACTGAAGCTTTATAAGACGTTTTAAGAACTGGAAGGTCTAGTTTACCCCTCATGACTTTTCTCATTAAGATTTTCATGGCTCTATTTGATTGTTTATTTTTTCGTATGAATTTTAGCATCAGCTTATCTGTTTCCAAATATACGTGGATTGATATTTTACATAGGATCACACAATTTTTATAGGTGAGCTTAGGACAACGGACAACTTTATGACATGTGTCTTATTGTTCAAGAACATTGTTTCTATCTATTCAAGTTATTTCTATTCTATAGTAGCTTTTCAGATTTCCTCATATAGTGTTTGTTCACTTTTTTGGTTAAATTTATTTCCAGATTTTTTTTCTGTTGGTATTAGAAAGCCAAACTTTTATTGTACTTCAATTTCTACTGAACCTTTGAATGTAAATAAATTACTAGAAATGAGCCATAGGCTTCTTGTTGAATAAGAATAAAGTTTGTATATTGGACTGGAAAATGGATACAAACCAAACCAGAGTTAGCTTGATCATTCTTTTATATGATAAAGATAGCTCTCTATCAATTAAGAGGTAAAATATAGATTTTATCTATTTTAGCATAATTACATATTAGTTCACTGGCTTAAATCATTTCAAATGTTAAGTTTTTGTTCTTTTTTCCCTTAAAAAGTCAGCAAACAAGTAAATATAAAAACTGGCAATAAGTACAGCTTAAGCTACATACACCTATAATTTTTGAAGATATACATCACAGGACAATCCTAGGATTCTATTCCTCGACATGTGCTACTGGCCACTCCTTCTACCACTTAAGCAACCTCTGCACATGCCCTTACTGAACGGTGATGAAGCTCTCTTGAACTGACATCTTATATTCATAATGTTCCTCCAATAACATTTCTTCCTACCTGCTATCTCAATATACAACTTAATCACAATGAACCAGCAACTCTTTTCCCAGATTTCTTGGTCCTTACCATTTCACCAGTTCTTAGCATTGATTTTATTAAATCAGTACATAATTTATTTTAAACAAAGTATATATCTCGTTTGAATGACGGTGATAATGTCTTCTCAACACTGCCCACAGCAGACAGAGGTTAATACACACAGGGGAAGGACTACTAAATCATGCTGTGTGTTTTGTACACTCAGCCAAAAGAAAAGCAGAATTTAATTCCTCCACATCATTTTTTCCCGTGTCTCAGTAGAATGACACCTTCCTCAATCACCTAATGTGCGGAAAGAATGAAAACTCTTTGAGAAATCAGTGACTCAGAAAGTTACAAACCAAAAATTATGAAGCATCAAATGACATGCTATTTATCATTTTTCTTCTTCATAAAATCCACCACTTATAGACTCTGCTAGTGGCTATATATAAAAAGCTTCTCTGACTGCGTGGTTTAAAAATAGTAGATATATATGTGTAAGATATTTTTATCATAAAATTATTATTTGCTTATTCAAAAAGCCTTTAAAAATAGAGAAATGTAGGAACAAATCCCTGATTCATTCATGTTCCTAAATTCAATTACATCCTCTCGTTCAAATCTTTTGAAAGCATAATTTTACCCATACCTATCTATATACAATTTTATCCTGTATAACATAGTAAAAGCATTTTACTTTTTACAGTATATTTAAATTGTGAAAGAGTTTAAAGATAAAGTATAGAAAATAACACAACAGATTTCTCCCATTTAATTAACTACTAGAGACAGTGGAATACAGCAGGAAGTACATGGCTTTGAAGTCAGACAGATGTGGGTTCATCTACTCTCTGTGTCTTCCTCTATATGTTCTTCACTTTTTCCCTACCAACTGAATTGCCGATTTTCAGCTCAGTGGATGACCTCCCAGAATGAAAGTAACATTTCCTTGCCTTCTTGCAGCTAGCAGTTCTATCCAATGTGACGTGGGTGAAATGGTGTATGAAACCTCCTAACCTGAATTTAGAAGTGGAGGAATATTCTCTTCCTCACCCCTTTCTCCTTTCTGCTAGCTGGAATGCATGTATGAAGGCTGGAGTTCAAGCAACCATCTTGATCTCAGCAACAAGAGCACATTTCTGGAGCAATGGAAACCTGAAAAAGTTTTGGTCTCTGAGGACTTTGTGGAATGCCGTATTTGCCCCAGACTACCTATCATGGGCTTTTACAAGACAGACTTTTATCCGTGTTTAAGTCTTAGTTATGTTGGAGAAATTCTAAATCGCTCACAGCTTTATCTAATTCCAATTAATACAATTGCTTTCAGTACCAAATAATAGATGAACAGTGGTTTACACCAAAAGGATGTGTACTGTTTCCATAAAAAAACAAATAGGGCTTCCCTGGTGGCGCAGTGGTTGGGAGTCCGCCTGCCAATGCAGGGGACACGGGTTCGTGCCCCGGTCTGGGAAGATCCCACATGCCGCAGAGCGGCTGGGCCCGTGAGCCATGGCCGCTGGGCCTGCGCGTCCGGGGCCTGTGCTCCGCGGCGGGAGAGGCCACAACGGTGAGAGGCCCGTGTGCCGCATAAACAAAACAAACAAACAAACAAAAACCTTCAAAGGCTGGCAATCCCAGGGTGGCTTGGCAGCTTGCTGCAATTTTCATGTACCTAGATTATTTTTCTTGTTTACTTCATCATTCTCATTATTTTACTCTTACACCTTCATGATCCCCAAATGGCTGCTTCAGCCTCCAGCATCATCTACTTACATAAAAATGTTCAAAGGCAAGAAGAAAGGTTGCAGAAAAAGAAAAGAAAAGGAAAAAAAAAGGTTGGAGGAAGCTATTTAAAGAAGCCCCCAGCAAGTTATTCTTAAGTCTTGTTGACCAGAATTATACTGCATGCCCATCCATGGATTTAACTACTTACAAAGGAGATTGGGACTACTCTAATCAGCTTAGACTATTCTCAGTTCATCTCTTGGGGCTATTTACTTTTCTTCTCAAGCAAAATCAGGGCTCCATTAGCAATAAAGATTCAAGAATGGCCAAAGGATGAATCATGTGGTTACACCAGCCATATGACCTTGGTTTTGTGTCATTACTTATGTAATGGGGTGAAAATGGTGCCCAACTCTTAGGAAATCAAGAGATGTTATTTGAAAGGAGCTAATAAATGTAGTGTTTATACCGAATGCTCAATATATGGGAGTTATTATGACTATCATTATTTCTTTGAATTGATGTATCTTAGTTTACATAACTGATCCCATCTCAAAGATATTAGGTTATTTTTTGCTTTTTTTTTGGCTATTGTATATATCTCTAAAGTTAATATCCTTCTCTATACAACTTTTTTTTCCCTCTCTCTGTTTAGGATTCTTTTCTTGGGTATACTCCTAAAAGTATAATTACTGGGTCATTCAATATTATTGGAATAGATTGTGGCCCTTCTGGGATAGTATGAAATTACATAGAAATCAGGAAGTCAAACACTCCTTATACCTTCCTAGGAAAGTATACTGGGCTGCACATAAAGGAAGACACAACTTTGGGGGATCATGAATATAAACAAACAGAATTAATCCTGAGATATGTTCATTTTGCCATGGTTCCAAACGTTTCTCTTCCGAATAGAAATCAGTGTGGCCTAATAGAAAGTTCATTAAACTTGTCTTCAGATTTCTGGGTTGAAATTTCTGCCTTGTCACTCTCTGTGTGACCTTGGGTATGACTCTCTGACTCCATTCCCTCATCTGTAAAATGGGGATTATAAACATGGCCTACCTACCTGAAACAAGTAAATAGATAGGGGAACACTTTGGAAATTGTAAAAGACTGTAGAGATATAGATGATTATTAGTATCTAATGAAAAGATCTGAGATAGAAAAAAAGGGAATGCTTTCAGTTCAATATAACAAATATTTCTGTGTTCCAGGCATAGTTCTTAGTACTTAAGTTATATTACCTCATTTAATCTTCCCAGTAAACTGAGGAGATAAATACCATTAGTATGGCCATTTTACAGATGAATAAACTGAGGCACAGTGAAGTTAAATACCTTGCCCACAGTCATTGTGGATTTGAACCCAGGAAGTTTGGTTCCAAAATGCTGAGGCTGAACCACAATGCTGTATAGTTTGTGTTGTGTTAAAAATGTTCAGATGAATGCCCCTTTCCTAAGACTTTAACAATAAAGCAGAAGACTTCCACCTGAGTGGCAGCCTGTGTAGACAACATTCCCTATTCCTCTGGATAGTGAGTCCTCAGTGTAGCCACACTGGGCTTCACACAGTGTGAAACTTGAAGCAGGATCTAACAGACATAGGTTGGGCCTTTTTTGTGGTTTCATGTGTTGAGATGTGTATCAATATAAAGGTCTATGTGTGATCAGACATTTTCGCTAGTATTGAGCTCTAAAGAGAACATAGCAAGCAAGCTATTCCTAGGACAAATTGTGAAGAAGGTGACATCGTTTCTGATCTGCTTACCTACTGCTTTACAACAGCTCCTACCCCCTCTCAGTGTCTTCATGTTGCCCTTCCGCTCTTCATTTCCTCTCAGCCATTTCTATCCCTGCCTGGTTAGTACCTGTTGCTCAGGATTAAGCTCTCTATCCTCCCTAGCTAAAAACCTACTTTCAATTAACTTCCCCTTTAAAGGGACCTAATCAACGAACTTATTATTTAAGGTGTTAATAACAGAAATGAAGCAATGTGCTAGCTTTCTCTCCAAAGATAAATGCATTTTAACACAAAGGGGGGGGGTGGCTTAGTTTGCTGATGATAAAATTTTAGGCATTAACAGAAACTGGTGGTGAGGAAGAATTTTGGGGTGGGATTTGCAGCACTCTTCAACTCATGCCAACTGAGTCTAGTCTGTCTCAGACAGGAAGCGAGGAGGAGAAAGAGGTATGGTAAGAGAAGGGAAAAGACATCTTTGGCAGGTAGACAATTATTCTGGTTTTCTTTAGGAAAGCAAGTGCCAGCTCTCCCAACCTCCCTTGCACTGAGGAGTGGCAATGACCAATGAGATAGTCACTGTCTACGCTGAATTCCTCACGTGGGTGCTTTACCTCTCTCCTGGTCACTTTCTCCTTCTTCTTTTCTGAAATGAAGACAAAGACTGAGGCAGCAACAGCAGCTGTATGTTGATGGGTGGAGGGAAAAGGCTAGGTTAATCCCAAGCAGCTTGATTCTGACATCTTTATGCCACTAATCAACACCAAAAAGGCACACCTCTGGGTGTGGCATTATGTAGGGATAAAAAACGTCCCCATTTGTCTAAATTACTCTGTTTTGGTTACTTGTAGCAGAACACAATTCTTAATCAATATGACCTCTGGCTGGAATGGGCTAAAGGCATTTAAAATGGCCTTCAATGAGTACCTTGAAACTTTCTTATCTAAATATGTCTGAAGTATTTACTATTTATTAAGCACCCACTGCACCACTGGCTATTTATACAATCGCATGAAGATGATTATTATCAGTGTCTGACAGAGGACACTGAAGCTCAGACAGTCTGAGCCATTTGCTTAAAGTCGCACAGTGAATGAATGAAGGATTTGGTATAAACACTGGGTCTTTTGCTGAAGGGTATATATACATATATATTTCCACTCAGTTCTCCTGTCTTGTCTCCTAAGCAAGAACAGAGATTATGCTCCACATGGAGCATGGTCAATGCTGAATTTATAAGAATTTTCATTTACTGAAAATATTTCAATATTTCAAGCATTTCAATTCAATGCTGAATTTATAAGAATTTTCATTTACTGAAAATATTTCTTAAATATTATTTTATCAAACTATTAGGGTTTATTATAAAAACGATCTGTATACATGGAAACTACATGGGGCTCATGGGTAGTCTTAAAATAGACCTTAAAATTCAGGTAATACTTTAGAGGGGTGATAAGGGCCTTGAATAAGATGCAGAAAAATAACAATGCAGGAAGAAAATAGAGGAATCTAAATATCAAGAAGAAGTGTTGGAATAACACGTGGGCTTAACCCCTTTGGACACTTCAGCCTACTTTTCTTTCATGGTCACTACCACATGTATATCCCTAACCTTTCAGCCCTTTTGCAAAGGTGGGTGATTGGTCCTGACAAGGATCAGATAAGTCATGGAGACAGAGCCATACGTCCATTCTCATTTTGAAAGGAAAAAAAAAAATGTAAAGTGCACGCTATTTTTGTAAATATGATTCAAAAGCCTAATGTTTTGACTAATCATCTCAGTTCTGGACACTTACCCTAAGGAAATAATTATTGACATGGGCAAAGAATTAAAGGAAAGATAATATTTGCAGTACTGTTTATGTAGACAATATACTGGGAACAACCTGAAAATTAAAAGTTTGAATTTATAAATTTGAATGGTTATATTGGAGCATTTGGATGATTAAATACTTCATTCCAACAGTAGAACGCCATGCAGCCATTTAAAATATAGCATAATCTTCTGTTGCTCTGTACTGCCAGTGAATAAGGTAGTATGTGCTGCATGATATCATTTTTTTGTAAAAAATATAATGCATGCATTTTTGTTTTTTGCGGTACGCGGGCCTCTCACTGTTGTGGCCTCTCCCGTTGCGGAGCACAGGCTCCGGACGCGCAGGCTCAGCGGCCATGGCTCACGCGCCCAGCCGCTCCGCTCCATGTGGGATCTTCTCAGACCGGGGCACGAACCCGTGTCCCCTGCATGAGCAGGCGGACTCTCAACCACTGCGCCACCAGGGAAGCCCTGCATGCATTCTTATGTATAGAAAATACAATGGAGGGACATAGATATGACAAATGTAAATGACAGTTATGTTTGGGAAGACAGGTTTCAGGAATTTTTTATTTTCTCCCGGTTACATACATTTTCTTATTTTACTACATTGAAATATTATTTTTCTACATATCATTTTTGTTCTAAAGAAGAAACATTGAAAGTAAAAATAGTGAAAACTATAAAAGAGGCTACATGTGCAAATCATACAACAAAGTAAATGGCCCACTCCTACACTGTCTGTAGACATTGCCATAAACAAATGCCAGAAGATTGTTATTTTGTGCTAACAGAAAACATTTTTTTCTTGAGGTGCTTGGCTCCTTAGAAATACAATGCCTCTGTCTGAACAGATTCTGGTTGGAAGGCACCATTGTGTTCTAAGCAGAGGCAGAACCATATTATTAGCCATGAATAAAGGGAAGTATTCATTTTATAGCCCCTTAAAATAGCATTAACAGTAACAAATGAAGATTCTCTTATACTACCTTCCCTAAGACACTAATGCTGCAATTTAAATTACTTATTTTCACTCTTTCCTGTCCTTCTCTTGGTGTTATCTGTTTGCACACGGGCAGGAGATGAAGAGCTCAAGTGCCAATCAGAGACTGAACTGAGATTGTTGAAAGATGGAAAAAAAATTAGATATAGGCTGTCACTGAACATATCTTTTGCATTAAATTATAAACAATATACTGTTAACATTTATATCAGGAAGGAGTACCAGAATTAAAAAAAAAAATGACCCTGCTTCTTTTCACTGTCCCATTTTCTCTTCACCATGTAAATGTCAAAAGTACATATCTAAGTATTCCATATTGCCAGGAATACGCATATATGCACGTACACAACATTGAAGAGATGGCAAGACAAATGCTTTATTAAATTTTATGTCTGATGCAGAATTTTAAGTGTGTTGTTTTCAACCCAAATTTAATATCTTGGGGTTTTGGTACATATAAGCTTTACAAATCAACTTTCTGTTCTTGAGTTAAAGGAAAATAAAAAGCATTCAGAAAATTTCATGAACTTCAAATGTCAGTTGCAACACAAGATTCTCATACAACTCTAAGTAAATCTGAAACATGTGTATTGAATTTTCCTAGCAATATTCTAGTGTTTGGAAGGAAAATCTGTGCAAAAATGTGTTGCGGGTTTTCTGAAACCCCAAAGTTGAAAAAACATTTTGATTTATTTAGATTTAGAAATGGGATAACCATTTTGCACCCCGGGAAACCTAATTAAGTACCAAATTAAGTTCAGCACTGCATACACAGGGACCTGAATGAGTGAATCCCCCTTTTTAGTTGTATTAAAATGTTTGAATACATTGTAAGTATGGAATCTAATCAGTTAAGGAGCCAAGAGGTTTCTAACTACCCTATATAATCTCCATCAGCTTCCCCTCAAGTCACCTCTGATAAACATGCAATAAATAAACAGTAAGCAAACACAATATGTAAACCCAAACAACCATACCACCTAAGTAAAAATTGTGAGGTTGCTATACAAACTAAACCTCCAGACAAGTGTTCCCATCCTCCAGAAATTCTTGTGTTTCTACTAGTTAAGTATATGTAGAAACACTGATGGACCTCCCTGATCTTGTTTTGTTATTTTTGGCTCTTATTGCACACCTTTGTCCTTTAGTTTGATTTGACTGGACTACTTCCCAACCCTCATTCAAGTTCCATTCAGGAACCCCTTGTTCCAGCAGTTCACACCTGTCTTTTACTCTGCTGGATTGGAGATTTACAGAAGATGACAGGAAGGAGGAGAAAATGGGCTAAAATACCTTTAGAGGAAGATTTCATTGCTATGGGCTACTATACCCTTATCAGACTATGGTTGCTATCTATTGGGTTGTCCCTCAAAAAACACTGATTTGCAACTGCATTTTAGGAACATTTCCTCTTCCAGGTTAGGAGTCTCTTCCAAATTAGAGATTAAATAAATGGAATTGGTTTAGTACTTCCTCTTCTTGCCTTTCTAAAAATGTAAAATCATTATACAGAAACACAGAAATAAAAAAGTGTAAGCTTTCTATTCAGGCAGTCTTTGGATTACTTTTTGGTTACTGGTTATAAAAACTGGAGTAAGTACTTTAAATTCTGGAACTCATTTTCCTCTTTTGTAAATGTGGAGATACTAGTACCTCCCTCATTGTGCCATTTCAAGAATTAGTGAAATAGAATAAACAGTTTAACTGGCAAAGTGTTTTGTACATACTAAAAATTCAATTAATGCTACTTTCTCCTCCTCATTTCTTCTAATATCCTAATAACTACACTGCTTGGTATTTTGGTTCAAATCATCAAAGTATCAAAAACAAATAAAATAAAAATAAAATTTCAAAACCAGAACCCATTGTCTGTTATAAAATTCTCTAATTTTTGATGTCCAGGAATACAGAGATATTACGAAGCATCCCCTCCAAAACCATGACCAATTCTTTACGTTCATCCTCAACAAATTAAGAAAGTGTCAGGGAATATTTAGAAAATGAACAATCTCTCTCTTTTCCTTTCTAAAATCAATAAGTATTAAAAAGAGAAAAAAACATATAAATACAATTAGAAAACATTAAGGAACAAGATATCTTAATTTTTCACTCACTATATATAAAAAGTACATTTTTTCCAAGACCACAAAGACATTACAAAATTTAAAGATTCATGCTTTTTTCTCTATCAGGTATTAAACACTGATTTGAAAGATATATGCTATTAGCAGGCATTGGGGACTAGGTAAAAAAAAAAAAATTAGCCAAGAGAAAGCAATGATTCTGATTAAGTAAATTCCATTGAACTCTTTCCAGTAAGCATTATTCAGGTCATGAATGCTAATTTGTCCTGCAGGGGGCTGTGGGTAATTACCCAGAAAAACTATCAGCTTTATTGAGTTGCTACGAAACAGATTTACTGAATGGTACACTGTAAAGGAAGACAACCTTGATATGTACTCACAGAAGAGTGCATTTTTTTCCCTACTGGGAAGATTTTAGAGCCTAGATAGAAATGATAATAAATGGCATTTTGCTTAGAAAAATAAAGCCACATTGGTGTCATTTCCTACTTAATAGTCAAATAAAATTCCTGACATGCAAAGACATGTATCTGAGTAGTGCCACCAAAATACTCGAACAATTTTAGCTTTCTGCATATTTAAAGTTGTGTAGAATCAGAACCATCTCAAAAAATGAAGCAAATATGGCACATTGGCTGCATTCCAGCAACTACACAGAACTGCTGATGTTACTAAAATCTAGACAATTTAGTCCCATATGGGAATCCATACCACAATTATATTGTCCCTGCTCTGACACAGCCCTGATTTTGCCCTTCTTTAAGCCTGGCTTTTTATAATTTTAATTCCCTTCACCAATAAAGCAATTTGCATTCACATAGTCTGCCTGGCTAAGAAAGAAAGAAGAAGAAATCTGTTACATGACCTTGGTCTCTTTACAGTTGATTACAAGGAAACAAACTCTTCAACTCACCCATTCTCTCATCTTTTTTTAATTGATGTGGAAACATCACACTATAAACCATTGAAGACTACAAACAGCAAGCTGGAGGCTCACAAATTATAATGTAGATGTTTTTAAAATCACTTGGTTCCCTCATTTAGCATGATGAGGTAAAACCCATACTAAGTTCACACAGACATACATCATGAACAAACGCATACATATTAAAGAGATAGCATTCTCCTTTTAAAAAATGGAAAAAAGCTATTACAAAACGTTGAGATCTAAAAAGTGGTTTTTACAACTCCCCTTCCTTTCCTGAACTAACCTGAAAAATGTGCTTGCTTGATTCATTAAGGCCTATCCTGACACTTCATAAGTTTAACAAAAAGTAATCATTTCCAGGACATAGTTTTCTCTATAATTTGGCCCAAATAGTGTCAAATATTCACATGAAATATATTTTCTTTTTGACTCACCTTGCCTCTCTGAGAACACAAAGTAGTACAGAAGAAACTTGTAGAAAGTATAATCATATCATACAATTAAACTTGATGGAAAAAGTGAGATTAATTTTTTAAAAATCCTATGTCATCTCCTTTTCCCTAAAAGAAAATAAAGGTGCAAGTTACCTGTAATTATTAACAGCAATACTTTTAGAGAACTGAAATATTAAAGAAGCAATCCTGAAGCTCTTTAATCATCTGTGTATTGAAAAGTCTGTGGTCTTCTTTAGTTGTGGTCTTATTTGAAAAGGGAGACAACATCCCTCATGTTACCAGTAGCATTTTGATTGCCTATGATTGCTTATTTCAGAAGGGTTTTATTCCATGTTCAAAATGGTCTGGTGACAGTATCTGGCTGTAGCTGAGATATTTCATATTGTTTTAGACACAATATAAATTTTACCTTGAGGGGCAGGGAAGATTTTATTTATTAAAAAATTTTGTCCAAGATCAAGAAATATCTCCAGATAGTCTTTGTATACCATTCACATTTAGCACTAAGATACAGTTAAAATTTGAAGCTCTGATTGTATTCAGAGTTAATATGATTAAGCTTGCAGGGCATGCTCTTCATTTCCTTTCTTCTGAAAACTTGTGCGAACTTGTATATACTCACATATCAAACCAAGAAAGCTATTTTTTCCTTGTCAAATAGTTTTTTTAAAGGAGCCTGAAAAAGGCACTGACTATGAAAAAAGACAACCCAATAATTGAGAGTTCAAACTGTTCATGTGTACTAATAACGAAATACACCAAAGTATTTTTCATTCTTTCTACACCTTGACAATGACAAAAAGGAGCCAACATAAATTTCCCCCGCTAGGGGGTTAAAAGCAGCTCTCAGGTTCACTGTAACTGTAACCTATGTCTAATAACAGCCTTTCAGTAGAATTTTTTAAAAAAATCAATATTATTACCAATGCATATCTTCTCTTGTTCTAGCCTTGAGAATATAAAATTGTGTTTTATCATGGCTCATTTTAAGGGAAAATGAGTACCATATGTATTTCATACATAGTATTAAAGAGTTTGGATGTGTTTGTCAGGTTAACACTTCTGGTTCTAGTAGGGAATTTTGTTTTTCAGCCCTCTTTTCATTACTCACCTAGGACCTAATTTACCATCCTTACTCTGAAAAAATTCCCTCCAGTATTCAAAATTGGGCTGCTGGGGTACTTGCACGTTTCTGTCGAATCTGCTTTAAATGGGAGTATATGCACCTGAGAAATATTATTATATTCAGCTCTCACATGATCATTATCACTCCTAACACAACTAACATGAATGTTAGTTCAGTCTAATTTAGTTCATTAGCAGGATAACTCCTTTGATTTCTAAAGAGGCATCATGACACTTTAATCAGTGGGTAGTAACAGCCTGTTTATTACCATCATTCATTTAACTTTTTCTCCTAACAGTGGTGTTTGCTGGGTGAGAAGAAACTGAATATAGAACAAAGCTCCACAAACTTTTTTTTTCTGGACTTGACTGTGTGCAGTGAAAGACTCGAGGCTTCCTTCATCTGTTGCCCTGGAATTTCCTCTGTTGGGCAGAATTGCAAGGATTAAGAAAGCTGTCCTGAGCATGTATTTCACTAAATCCTCACATGCCATTCAGAGTGGCTGCTGCCTGAACAAGTTCCTCCTGTTTGCACACAAGAAATGGCTGGTGCCGACAATTCAATTGAGAGCTTGCTTGGCACAGCGATTCAGGGTGTTCGTTCAGCTTCGTGCCAGTTGTTAATCCATTTGCTTTACATAAAAGATGGAAAATAGGGCTTTGATACTTGAACTAGTTCTTCAGGCTCTGTGTAAAGGGGTTTTTTATCATTCACGTTTTCTTTTTTCTTTTTTTTTTAACAATTTCTAGCATCCTAATGCTTCTTGTTAGGAATTTGGTAATATGATTTCTACTACAAGGCAGGCAGGCACCAGGTTTACAGTACATTTATATGAACTGTCTGTCAAAATGCTGCATATTCCACCTCAGTTACAAAGCACGTATCTGAATAGGGCAGGTCAATACAATAGGTAGAGTGGTAAAAGGAATGTGCCAGAAGCAGTTTTTATGTCTGTACTACTATAGGCAGCATCATTTTTGCCATGTCACTTACATATTTTTTTTTCTAAGTGATTTTGCACGAAAGGAAGACAATACACCTTGAACAGAACGAGGATTATATTGTCCCCAAGAGAATATGTGAAGGCAACCAGACCCTAAGATATGGTTAATGGGGTGTCAGAATTACTAGCAGACTTGTTGGCTTTGTGTGTTTTGTGCATTAATTTCCAATTCATTTTGGCAGTCAGGGTACTCCGTTACTCTAGATTTTAATCTTTCTGAAAGACAGGGATTTGATTCACAAAGAATGTGGCAGTGGTTGAAAGAAAGAAGGAAGCAAAGGGTGACTTGAAATGTGATTTCAGCATGAGAAGGGGGAAGAGGAGCTATGATACTGCATGCATTAAAAGATGGATGGACTGCTCCATTAGTGGATCAGAAGTTTCTAGAATTGAGCCTAAAGAAAAAGGGCACAAGGATTGGGAGCATTTTGAGCTTAGTTGTTCAAACTAAGTCCTGAAAAATATTTAATATATATTCTTGGTGCGTATTTCACCTGCTAAAGGTTATGTCAGAGGTACATCTGGAAAATAAATGAAAGAACAGCATTTGTAACACTCTTTGTGAGATGGCAATACCCTCATTTGTGTTTTCCACTTTGCCTCTTGGTGTGCTCTGTATAAAGTTGTCGTGGGTGTACAACTCATGCACAGAGCCTCAGAGCAGTAGGGCCTGGCACTTGCTTTAATGCTCTACTGTCACAGGATTGAAATCCCTTTTTTTCCTCCTAGGGCATGCTTTTCATGTATAGTGTAATCAGACTGATAGAATATGGCATCAGCCAGTGAATGTCTTGATCTTAAACAACTTGCAAAAATAGATTTTTATTCCTTTCTTTAATCCTAATTTGATGCTATTAACCAATTCCATGATTTAAGTTGACTATTAATATTGGAATCGCTGATTTATCAGAATGTATTTCCTAATAATAAGATTTTCTTTTTAGCCTCTTTTGAACTTCATTTTTTCCCAGTTTTTTTTGAGATATAATTGACATAGAACACCGTATAAATTTAAGATGTACAATGTGGTCATCTGATACACACATATATTGGAAAATGATTACTACAAGAAGGTTAGTTAACACAACCATCACCTCATAATTACACTTTTTTTGTGGTGAGAAAATTTAAGACCTACTCTCTTAGCAATGTCTTTCAAGTATATAAAACAGTATTGTTAACTGTAGTCATCATGCTGAATATTAGATACCTACTGGGTTGGCCAAAAGGTTCGTTTGTTTTTTTTGGTAAGATGGCTCTAGTAGCACTTAGCTGTCTTTAACTTCATTCGAAACAATTTGTTAGGTTGTATGTGATGGCTGTCATATCAACGTGCATTTTAAAAAAGACATCAAAATTGGTGAATTTTTGTGTAGCCATTTTAATATTGAAGATGGAAGAAAAGAAGCAACATTTTCGGCCTACTACGCTCTATTATTTCAAGAAAGGTATAAACGCAACTGAAACGCAAAAAAAAAAAAAGAAAAAGATTTGCGCAGTGTATGGAGAAGGTGCTGTGACTGATTAAACATGTCAAAAGTGGTTTGTGAAGTTTGGTGCTGGAGATTTCTTGCTAGACAGTGCTCCACGGTCGGGTGGACCAGTTGAAGTTGATAGCGATAAGATCGAGACATTAATTGAGAACAGTCAACGCGTTATACCACACGGAAGATAGCCGACATACTCAACATATCCAAATCAAGTGCTGAAAATCATTTGCACCAGCTTGGTTATGTTAATCGCCTTGATGTTTGGGTTCCACGTAAATTATGCGAAAAAAATCTTCTTGACCGTATTTCCGCACGCGATTCTCTACTTAAATGTAATGAAAACGTTCCATTTTTAAAACAAATTGTGGCGGGCCATGAATACTGGATACTGTACAATAACATGGAACGTGGAGAAGAGAAAGTGGGGCAAGCGAAATGAACCACCACCAACCACACCAAAGGCTGGTCTTCACCCAAAGAAGATGATGTTGTGTATATGGCGGGATTGGAAGGGAATCATCTATTATGAGCTCCTTCTGGAAAACCAAATTATTAATTCCAAGAAGTACTGCTCCCAACTAGACCAACTGAAAGCAGTACTCGATGAAAAGCATCCACAATGAGTCAACAGAAAACACATGATCTTCCACCAGGATAACGCAAGACCGCATGTTTATTTGACCAGGCAAAAACTGTCACAGCTTGGCAGGGAAGTTCTGATTCATCCACCGTATTCACCAGACATTGCACCTTCGGATTTCCATTTATTTAGGTCTTTACAAAATTCTCTTAATGGAAAAAATTCAATTCCCTGGAAGACTGTAAAAGGCACCTGGAACAGTTCTTTGCTCAAAAAGATAAAAAAAAGTTTTGGGAAGATGGAATTATGAAGTTGTCTGAAAAATGGCAGAAGGTAGTGGAACAAAAGGGTAAATACGTTGTTCAATAACGTTCTTGGTGAAAATGAAAAATGTGTCTTTTATTTTTACTTCAAAACGGAAGGCAATTTTTGGCCAACGCAATAGAACTTATTCATCTTATAAGTGGAAGTTTATATCCTTTGACCATCATTTCCCCATTTCCTCCACCTCCAGGCTCTGACAACCACCATTCTACTCTTTGTTACTATGGGTTTGGCTTTTGTTTTTAGATTCCACATATAAGTGAGATCATATAGTATATTCCTTTCTTTGCCTGACTTATTTCACTTAGCAAAACACCCTCAAGGTCCATCTATGTTGTAACAAATGACAGGGTTTCCTTTTTTTTTTTTATGGCTGAGTAATATTCTATTATTCTTTATCCATTGACACTTAGGTCGTTTCCATGTCTTGGCTGTTATGAATAACACTGCAATGAATACAGGGGTGCAGAAATCACCTTGAGATAGTGATTTCCTTTTCTTTGGATATATACCCAGATGTAGAATTGCTGAGTCATATGGTAGCTCTATTTTTAATTTTTTGAGGAACCTCCTTACTGTTTTCTATAATGGCTGTACCAACTTACATTTCCGCCAACAATACACAAGGGTTTCCTTTTTCCACATCCTTGTTAGCACTTGTTATCCCTTGTCTTTTTGATGATAGCCATTCTAACAAATGTGAGATAATATCTCACTGTGGTTTTACTTTGTATTTCCCTGATCGTTAGTGATGTTGAGCATCTTTTCATGTACCTGTTGGCCATTTGTATATCTGCTTTGGAAGAATGTCTAGTCAGGTCCTCTGCCCGTTCTTTAAATCAGATGATGATGATGATTTGCTATTGAGTTATATGAGTTCCTTATATATTTTGGATATTAACCCCTTCTCTGATATATGGTTTGCAAATATTTTCTCCCATTCTGCAAGTTGCCTCCTCATTCTGTGAATTGCTTCTTTTGCTGTGCAGAAGGTTTTTAGTTTGATGTATGAAATTCTTAATAATTTTATCTTTGAACTTGTATAAATAAGTCTGTGGGGACAATGGAATATGCACATACATGCAATGTATGTGTCTATTGTTTCTCGTGTCCTCGTTCACATAGAACTTTGGTGAGGCCTCATGAGCACAAAATTTTGATGGACCCATAATGTGTGGGAGTTCAGTGAGTCTCAAAGTGAGTACAAGGTAAGAATGTTATGTCTGTTATGAGGTGGTGGCGATGATTAAGACATAGAAGGAAACTAAAATATAGGGCAACACATAGCCTTTTTTCCTGTCATTCCTTCCTTACTCTTTAGTGAGGTAGAGAGTGATGATAGAATGTGCGTGTATCAAGAAGTGAAATGAGGGCTTCCCTGGTGGTGCAGTGGTAGGGAGTCCGCCTGCTGATGCAGGGGACACGGGTTCGTGCCCCGGTCCGGGAGGATCCCACATGCCGCGGAGCATCTGGGCCTGTGAGCCATGGCCACTGAGCCTAGCGTCAGGAGCCTGTGCTCCGCAACGGGAGAGGCCACAACAGTGAGAGGCCCACACACCGCAAAAAAAAGTGAAATGAAAATAGTTGAGTTAGTTTCGTGTAGCATTTCCACTGTTCTGGTAAGAATAAAATGCAAATACATATCCAAGTTATGGAATATGAACTGTATAATTTCAGCGATTCTATGTGACTTAAATGTTCTTATATTTGCATTTCAAATGGGCATTGTGCAATATAAAATTGAATAAAATCCATGCTAATAATTAAAAATTTTACTCTACTTAGGAATGACATTAAGTAGCAAATAAACACCAACACAAGTCAAGAGAAAGAGACCTTGGAGGAAAGGAAAAGAAAGCTGTATATTTCAGTACCATTATTTTGAACAACAGTCTCCATATTTTAATTTTGTACTGAACCCCACAAATATGTAGCTGGCTCTAAATGTAGGAAATATTTCTACCAGGGACATAGAAAATGTGCTGTGTCCCCAGGTAGCATAAGGTAAACTTTCATGTTTCTAAATTATGTTATCTTTGAAGGAGTGTTATTCAATCTTGATTACAATAGTAAATGGAGCCCTTTCTTGTGGTATCAAGAATCAACTCAGGCAAACATGTCAGTCCCCTGTCATTGTTCTGCTCAGCACAGCTCAGCAACATGATGGCTACCTCTCTGGTTATGAAAAATGATGTATTACCAGTTGCTTCCACGTGCTGCCTGCCTCCTGAGGAAGAAGATAAATGGCTGCCATATAATGTGCAATGGAGGACTCGAGAGTAACACACTTTCATAATATGTGGTCAACAAGGAGAGTGTCATTTTATATTCTCACCAGCAATGTGCCAAGGGTTCTAATTTCTCCACATCCTCAACACCAATTTTTTTTTCTTTGATAATAGCTATCCTAGTGGGAAAACTTACTTTATCTTTTACGTTTCATTAATATTTTTTCCTCTTTGTTCTGTGTAAAACTCTGGTGATATGATTACTAAGTGACATACTGAGTTGAGATTATTTTCAGTCCAAGAATATATTATTCTTTCTTTCTCACCAGATTAGGTTTTTCAAGACAGCATAGTAATACTGTGTTTGTAATTGCAGATTATGTGTATATGAATGTATATGTATGTTACTATCATTCTATTTGTTTTTGGTATATTATCGATACGTACTGCCATAAGAATACTGAAAAAGGTAGGCTAAATATTCCTTTTGACATCTTATTTTTTACCGAAGTGATAGGCTTTTGTTTTGGGATTTGCTAGTGATGGAATCAATGTATCTCTTTTTAACTTTTTGCACCGAGGTTCACATCATGTTGCACCGGCAATATGCTCCTATTAAATAAGACAAACAGGTGGCTCTATGTTTTGTGGTAATTTTAACAATTGGGTTTTGTGGTAATTTTAACAATTGGGTTCAAGTCCCATTCCCTCCTCTAAATTAAGTGCAAGGAGATCCATCACCCCGGCCAATAACTTCCATGGCAGGTTGTGTGGACCTCACCATATAGGCTCCAGTGATCATGTGCGTGAATCATAGCATTTATGCTGCCTCAGGCACTGGCATATGAAAGCACAGCCTAGACCCAGATGATTAAGCTGTAGCATAAAACAACACTTCAGTGGTCAGGAACATGACAGCCCACAATGGTTTACTGGACCGAAGAGTATAACATTGTAATTTACTTCTCTAATACATGTCATATTTTCTCTTATTGTTTCCCCTTATGGAGTGAAATATGTAGGTAAGAGATTGCTGTACAAGCTTCATGTGTTATATCCCTCCAAAATTAGAGGGTAACAAACTGTCTTTATTATCCTGTGCCTTTGGTTAGCTACCACAAATCACAGAAACCACTGCAGGTGAGCATCTAGTGGTTTAAAAAGTCAAGGCAAACTAAAAGACTTCATGTCTCTGCCTGAAGCTATTTTTGAACTACAGTACAGCTAGACACAATTATTATACTTCCTGGCGCTTCCTTCTTATTGTACTTTCCTAACCATTTTTTCTTTCTTATTGACAGGAAACCAGGATTTATAAAGTCTGGCTCAATGCAAATATTTAAAGACTTAATTTCTTCCCTCCCCCAAAACATAACAATATAAGTTGAATAGTGTTTTGGTGAGTTTATTTTTCTTTTTAAACTGGAATTCATGGCTGTTCTCCAACTGAAAACAGCACTAGTCACAGATAATTTAAAGAGAATAGCTTGCTTGTTTGTCAAGCAAACATGTGTAATCTGATGAAATTATTAACGTCACAGTGTTAACTCTCTTCTCATAAATACAGTTAACATTGCTGACACTGCAATTATGCTCAAATGTTCCGGCTCTTTGCTTATTCGCTCAATCTGTCAGTCCAGTATGGGGGAGACAAATTGCGGTGGGCACTTGACAATGCACAAAAGAGGTATAAACCTATTCTGATTAAACCTTGATGAAAGATTAAATGGTTCTGAATGCTTGCCAGATTCTTATGATATGACATTTTTAACCAGTGGTAATAAAAAGTTCTATTCAATAGAGGTTTTTTTAGAAAAGCTGATAAAGATGACATATATACACATATATAAGATGTGCATAGGCATGTGCTAGAGTAAGAAAGAGCACAGTCACCTCTTACCTTGGATTTAAACTTTGTAAACAATATCAATCATACTACTGGCTAGATTTTTTTTAACATCTTTATTGGAGTATAATTGATTTACTACATTGTGTTAGTGTCTGCTGTATAATAAAGTGAATCAGCTATACACATACATATATCCCTATATATCCTTCCTCTTGCGTCTCCCTCCCACTCTCCCTATTCCACCCCTCTAGGTGGTCACAAAGCACCGAGCTGATCTCCCTGTGCTATGCAGCTGCTTCCCACTAGCTATTTTACATTTGGTGGTATTTATAAGTTCATGCCACTGTCTCACTTCGTCCCAGTCCCAGCTTACCCTTCCCCCTCCCCGTGTCCTCAAGTCCATTCTCTACAACTGCGTCTTTATTCCTGTCCTGCCCCTAGGTTCTTCAGAATTTTTTTTTTTTTTTAGATTCCATATATATGTGTTAGCATACAGTATTTGTTTTTTCTCTTTCTGACTTACTTCACTCTGTATGACAGACTCTAGGTCCATCCACCTCACTACAAATAGTTCAGTTTCATTTCTTTTTATGGCTGAGTAATATTCCATTGTATATATGTACCACATCTTCTTTATCCATTCATCTGTCAGTGGACACTTAGGTTGCTTCCATGTCCTGGCTATTGTAAATAGAGCTGCAATGAACATTGTGGTACATGACTCTTTTTGAATTATGGTTTTCTCAGGGTATATGCCCAGTAGTGGGATTGCTGGGTCGTATGGTAGTTCTAGTTTTAGTTTCTGGCTAGATTTTTGTAGTCGTTTTTTCTGAGAGGAAACAACACGTATTGAACATTACCAATATTATTGTCTTCTCTTGACTTCAATCTCCTAGTGAAAAAGCTGCTCACAGTATCCCATTCATAATGAGTGGTCCCTACTTTCATTTTGTAGAATTCTTATTAGAATTTTTGCCATATCTATTCTGTCAGCAGTCAAGGAGGAGTAAAGATTTAGTGTATGCATTAATCTTTTGATTGTTAAGCTTATTTCACAGCTTTTCATTTTTGGCTTTAGAGCAAATAAAAATAGACCAGTTTATAATAATGGTTAACAATTACTTTAGTACTTACTATGCTCCAGTAGTGTTTCAGGCATTTTTAAATATACTTTAAATCGCTTAATTCTTATATGAAGTAACTCCTAGTATTTTTCTCCTTTTGTAGATGAGGAAACTGAGGCACAGAAAGGTTAAACGACTTTCTTAGAGTCACACAGCTAATAACAAGTGGAGTTAAAATTTGAATCTAGATATATTACAACATAAACTCATAATAAACTTGTAGATTAAGAACTTATAACTATTCTTACCTTCTTAGATTTACAGATTATCATAGAGTTGTTTTGTTCCTTAAGATTAGACCTATTCCTTCTCCTCAAATTTCCCACCTTGCATAGATAAAGAAATCCTTGACTAAACTTCATGAAATAATTAGAACATATATTTAAAAGTCTATAGTATGATGGACTGGTAATTATTTGTGTTCATATTAAGAAGTACACTAAATTGAAAAGTTTCTTTAAATAAAAAACAAAGAATGCTCTTGCATTGCAGCATTCGAGTGCCTGGAGCAAATGCATCCATTAAATGTGAGAAATGGGGAACGCAGATGAGGGGACCCTGGCTACCCAGACCATTTTGTTGACTTAGTTGGAGCAGATAAATAGAAGTAATAAAGAAAACTGCAGCTTTCTACACAGTGTTATTGCCAAAACCTTGCTGAAAATTCAGAAGGAACCTATACAATCGCTCCTGGCCCCAGCCCTTTTGTTCTCTTTACATTTGGTGAAAAAAATTGTGTAGTTGTGCTTTTCCTTTTCTACTATGTACAACACACTGAAAAACTTGTGTGAGGAAAGATCATGCTAAGAGAATGCAGAGGGTTTTAAAAATAGTTAATAGAAGAAAAAAAACAATTACCAGGTAGAAAGGTGAGGACAAACAAAGCAAATTTGCCAAAGAAAAAAAAATGTTTTCTTTTTTAATTGTGTTAAACAGTTGTTTCCTACTCTGAAAGTTCATTATATTTATTTGTCATCAGGGTAATTGATCTACACTTGTTGCTAAGTCTGTTGCTTGCCTTCTGATGAACGGATTCATTAAATTCATTTCTAATCTCTGTCTTCTAAATTCAATAAGCACTATAAAATTTCTTTCCTTGTATGGGAATTCTAAGGTCTTTTTTTTTTCCTCAACAGCTTGAATTCCTGTATTCTGATTAAGATAGATGAAGTATTTGCATTCTATCCATATTCATAATCCTCTTTCAAAGTCAACCTAAAATAACACATTTGTTGCCCAGGCAGTCACAGGCAATGTGTTCGTATTGCTCTGTAGCTTTTTGTTTAGATGGATAAGGACCTATCCCTTTTCAAATTCAACAGAAGAGGTGGTCACTAGGTGAATTCAGGCTGTTAAGAAACCAGGGCAATCATTGTGTCTTTTGTCTGTGACAGAAACTGTAGTTAATGACCCCCCCCCTTTTTTTGCTAAAGAAAGATGTGCAGTTAACAGACATTTTATTAATAGTTTCTACCAACTTGCCACGCATAAAAGGCTTTATTGGTTGCAATGCCAGTGTAAGGAAAAAAGTTCTTTTTGATGAAATGTTCAAGATGGTTGTTTCATGGATGAAAAATGGAGGCAATCTGTCTACTGCCACTGAAAGTTTGGGTTTCAACAATAAAACTATTGTGACATTTCCCATTGTGTTATTTAACCATCTGCCTCCTACTGGTCCAATCAATGATAACTTTACCTACGTCTTCTCTACTTAACAAGAAAACCGCCAATATTGTGTCTCATGGTTAATTTACTAGAGAGGTTTATTATTATTTTTTGAGAGATTTATTACTGATAAAGGTGTTTGCATATTTGGTGACTGCTGTTCTTTCTATAAAAGGGAAATTCTTTATTCTCATATTTGAGGGTTAAATATGCAGCTTGACAAACAACAGTGGATGCTTGTATCCCCTCAATAACTAGAAATCTAGAAACTGTTCAAGGGAGCAATGAGAAATGTATGCAATGACAAAGTCTCATCAAAAGTGTAACATATGACTTTAAATAAGCATCTGTTATATTCCTGCTTAGCATTTAATGAAAAGCACATTTTCCAAAATGTTTTCTCAAAATGGGCATATTAAATCCATAGTTATCTGAATTAGAATTTTTCCCCTATTAAATGCAATTTTTTCTTTAAAGTAGATGTGTTGTTTCAATGATCTCTGCTCATCAGTTAAGAAGGGAAAAACACATTTTACCACATGGATTCACGATAAAGCAATGAAGGTGCTTTCTCATAGCTTACTTAATCCTCCATTACAAAGGGGTGAGAAGAAAAGGGATAGTCAATATTTTAATAAGTCTTTAGACTTTCTTGCAGCCCAAATGGAGTTTAAGAAATGTGAAACACGAGATACTAAAGCATTCTAATCATTGACAAACTTGCAGATATACCTGCTTTATTTTGCTTAATCATCATTATTAATTTAAACAGCCCTCAGTATTTGCCTATATCTTTCACAAAGTTCAATCTTTAGAAGTCTCAAATAGCTCACATTTTGGAAGAAGGCAGGCAGCTGGAAATGTGCTCTTTGCACATTGATCTTCAAGCAGTCATTCATTTTCTCTGGGAATTTTTATGTAAGCTCCCTTATTGGGAATATGCTAATGACATCCGCCATGATTACTGATTTTCTTTGAATCATTATTCCTCTGTGGGCAAAGCAATCAGAAAGGGAGAACAGGAGATTTCCTTCTTGCTTGTGTGCCTTCTTCAACCATCTGCTCTCTCCTGATTTATTTGAATAAGATCCGTAGTTTTTAGATTCTTTACTATGACACTCTAAGGCATTTGATAGCTTAAAAGTAGTTAATCGTTATCTATCTATGTCACAAATGTGGTTCTTGGTACATTCTAGCTGTAAACTTACCTACCCAGGGTTTACATGGGCAAATTAATTTTTTAAGTAAAAAATGGTAATGTGGGTTAGCTGCTTCATTATATGGAATGTATCAGTTCTGAACACTTACGCTATTAATGGCCTTGGGCACAGACGTTGCAAAAAAAAAAAAAGTAACCAATGTATTAAAACAGTATTCCAAGAAAAGAATTGTGGATTCTCAATCTCCCAAGGTGAAGAAAAAAGTAAAACTGCAGAATGAGAGAGACAGAGAGAGAGACAGAGAGAGGCTATGTGTAAAAGGAAGTGTTGACATACCCTTTTTAGAGTAACATTTGTAGGCATTTTGACAAGCATCTTGGACTAAGAATCAAGACTTCTGAGTGCCAGCCCATACCCTGCCACCAAAATACGGTGTACTCTTAGAAAAGTTACTTAATTTCTCCCAGCTCCTGTTTCCTCTGTGGTGACAGGAAATGAATGTCATAGGTGACATTTAAGGTTTTCTCCACCAGCAAGATTGTGTGACTGTATTATTTATTCCACAAAACACATTGTAGATGATGGGAAAGTTACTTTATGGTTTGGTTTTAGCATGTGCATTTGATCTTGCCCAGGGAAAAGCCGTTTCAAAACAACTATCTACCTTCAGAAAAGGGACTCAGAGCCTTCTGACTACACTTTTAAAAATGATGGGTACAGTCGAAATTTTAAAAATGGGACACCACATCTTGCTTCAGTTTACATGGAACAGATAAATTGCTAAGAATGTTGCTGATTGATAGAAGCAAGTCTTCCACTTCAGTGAGTGAGAATCAGCAAGATTCTGACGCTCCTAGCAAGGCAGAGCTAACTTAATATGCAGAATTGGCATTTAGGCAAGAGAGTTTGCAAAACCTGGGGCTATTAGGTCAGTGAACATTGTCAAAACATGAAGGAGATGTGAGTTTGGGAATGTTGACACTCTTTTGGTATTCAGCTCATTTAAAAGTGAATAGACCTGTTAATGTAAAATTGTTTCAGAAAGTGCCTGGATCTTGTCCTGCTCACCCAACAACTTCTCTTATTTCCTCCACGTTAAGAATCAGACTGAGAACAACCCAGCTGCCCCCATGTTTTAAAGAGTTATGGGATTTTTGAATAAGTATATAGCATCCACTGACCCAAACTTCTGATGATGAAACCGCTGGCTTGTGCTGTGAATGACCAGTGACCACTCCCTTCACCTTATAAATGTAATTCTTCTGATTCTGTGCATTTTCTCTGGCAACCATTACTGATTTGTGTCCTGGTTTCTGTTTGATAGTTCTGGCTTATTACAAACTGAGTGGCAAAGCCAAGACTTAAATAGAAATTACTTCACTGATGTGTTTCAGCTGACCAGAGACAAACTCGCACCCAAAATAACCTCCACTCCCTTCCTTCCACATATCCCAACAAAGGGAAGAAACATACAGGCACTCTGTCTTCCTTTCAGATGTACTATACAAACAGAACACTTTTGAGAAAAAGGACTAAAAATAGGAGAGCACAAGTATATCGTAATATTTCATGAGCTAAATTTCAAGGGCCTGAAATTGAAGATAGGCAGGTAGCCAATGATATAGGAGAGAAATATTTATTGCAATCATTGGCCTGTATTTGAAGAACAACAAATATTCTTTCACTAGGAGCTCAGCTTTTGTCTATTCTAATACACTGTCTTGTAATTGTGATGTGCTGGGAAACCTGATATTGCATCTGCTCAGCTATCACGCTATTGCATTTAGCTTTTTAGGATTTTGTTTGTTTGCTCCATACATATATATTTCACAGATCTCCTTAAGATTGAATGACTCTGCCTCTTGTGATAGTTAGAGGTGTACAGCATTTAGATGAGGGTATTTCTCAATAGTACTAGGATTCTATATTTTTTTTAAAAAAGGATTTTTTAGTTCCTTTTTTTCAGGTTTTATCTATTACTTACATATACTTTTTTTTCTAGATTAAAAAATATACATTATATACTTGGTGTCAGAAGAGGTCATAATTCAAGTCATTTTATATTACTCACATACTCTACTATTCCCCAAACATATGACTTTCCCGTTCTGTTTCTGGATGAGGAAAAAATCCAGAATGGAAGTATATTCATCAGTCCCTACATCAGCACATTTCCAATCAACGTCAGTAGTACACCCTGCATCAGCACATCAGAACAGTATCTGGACGGCATTATTAAGTGCCTTACTGTTTAAAATGTCTTTCGGAACTGCGAATATTGAACAGTATATCCAATTTTGAGGATGATTTTATTCATATGAAATCAGTTTTTCAAAGTTTAGAAATGAAGCATTTTTAGTTTAGGTTTAAATATTGCACAGTGATGATTTTCAACGATTAGAAACACGTTTGTACTATAGCACATCTAGGCCCAAGTATTTCTCATTTACAATCCATTTTTTTTCCTAGCAATAATCTAAGTATTTCTAGGTTTTATTATATTTCTTATTCCCATGTGATATTGGTCAATAGACTGTCATTATCACAGTAAAGTTCTCTACATTTAACTGAATTTTGAACTTATGAAATATACACAAATCTACTTAAAAATTGATATTAAAAAAGTTAATAGAATTTAAAGTGTTCTTCACTTCTTTGGTCATTTTACAAAAATAATTATGTAAAAACAACTTCTCGTTTGTATGTTTAACATCTACCATTTGCTTTTCTTCTTTTATTTATTCAAACTATATATGCAAAGTCACAAGAGTTTTAAATATATTAGGTAAAGATAATCAAAATATTTAGATTGGAAAAAGGATGAAAGAAATATCCCTGAAGATTGGCAGTTTTATTTTCTATTAGAAACAGACAAAACAGTTATAATTAATGCACACTCTTTACTAAAATATTTCACTGAATTGAATGCATTTTGTAAGTATTTGTAAGGCAAATGTACTTTAGACTGACATATATGTATATTTTTCTACATCTCCTCTTCAGCCTGCCCATTTTTCAAGTAAGTAAGAGGTTATCTGAATACTCGGATAACCTCTGCTTCAAACTTTAGAGTATAACCTTGAAATGGTTATGTGAGTTGACAGTATTATTGAATATACAACTTTAGCTCCTTTATACTTCATCAATATTGCCCATTTTCTAATATATCTTTAAATGTGTTTATATTGCTTGAAATTCAGGCATGACTAGGCCCTTTTTATATTTCTTTGTTTTCAGTTCATGCAATTAGCCTGTCCGGTACTTGTGTCTGGTCATCTCAACACTTCCTACTACATTTCTAAAGTCTTAGACACTTTCAAACAGGTACACATTTTGTTGAAGTTACTTTTTCCCTGTTGAATCAACAGTCACAAAATAGAACTAGAAATTAAAGTATTCAGACATTTAGAAATCTGCCAAACATGAGACAGATTTCCTAACTCGTATATCCAAAGCATGAGAAATGCATCTCCATGTACAGTCCGAATGAAAAAAGGACAAGGGGTAAGACTTCTATAACTCTGGAAGCAAAAGATAAATTCAGAATCTGTGAGTTTTCTGGGAGAAAAAAAGACATAATGATTATAACTTGATATTCATTTTAAATAATTCACTTCTATTCATTAGCAGTATACATTTTATTGAAGTTTTATCCCTTTGTAGTAAATGTTCCTCATTAATCTATCAATAATTGGATTTGGCTTTTAAAATCTCAGAATGTGTATTTTTTTTCTTTTTTTTTTTTTTTGAGATACGCGGGCCTCTCACTGCTGTGGCCTCTCCCGTTGCGGAGCACAGGCTCCGGATGCGCAGGTTCAGCGGCCATGGCTCACGGGCCCAGCCGCTCCACGGCATGTGGGATCCTCCCGGACCGGGGCACGAACCCATGTCCCCTGCATTGGCAGGCAGAGTCCCAACCACTGCGCCACCAGGGAAACCCCCAGAATGTGTATATTTTTCTCTCGAATAGTTAATACTTATGACAAAAATGTTGATTTTTTATGATTCCTTTTTGGACTGCCTTCAAAGACAACTTTTGAATCACACAAAAACATCAGATCTTTTCAACCAATGGGCAGTGTGTCAGGGGTTGAAATAGAAAGATGACAATAACTTGGTTCCTGATCTTGAAAATCAGCCTTATAAACAGATGATGTAGATAAAGTTCAGGAGGGTCAATGCGAAGGATGCACACACATGGGTTTTTGACCACATGTACACTGTCTGACTTATTAATCCAACTCACTAAACATGGCTACAACTACCTTTTGCCTGGTTTCAAAACCGAACTCCTCTCAGAAACTACAATCTCCTCTTGCTGAGGATGTTCAAAGGAAAGATTTAGGCATGTTTTCACAAGAAAGTTAGCACTGTGGCTTGTATATGGAAGGCATCAAAACAATTGTTGAAGCCGTACATGCACACAAAGCATGAGGAAAGCGTTGTACATAAGGCAGAGGTGTTGGCTCCGTTGATGTCTAATCTCTTGTGGAGGTTAACTCTTGAGTCTTTACTTTTACGTGCTGATTGTTTTTGATCTTCAGTCCTTCACTTTATTCATCATTTATACATGATTCATTGATAGGTGAATCAGGCTGGACTGCTAATCAATGTTTACTTGAGTGGATCTGGTTCTCTCTTTCCCAAATGCTTGTTTAGTCTTCGTGGAGTCAGGGGCAGTGTTCATCAGCAAACTTCCTAATGCAGAAAGGTTACACCACTCTTTGGTACCTGTTGATACTTTTATGTACTCTACAGCAGTGCTAAGAGATTATTATTTCACTAGGATACTTGGGCTCATTGCTCTTGAGGCATCTTAGAAACACCTCTTTAAAAATAAAATATTGCATTTAAACCAATCCACACAAGTACCATTTAAACATATTAAGGAACATTTTGATGTTTATATTCTGCTTCAATAACAAATATACTTCAAAGTATACCATTTTAATATGTGACAGAAAACTTTTGTCACAAACATATTCCTAAAATCATTTGAAATCTTAAAACAGGAGAGACATGGAAACTCTAGGCTTTTGATTTGAGTTAATTTTGCCTTTTCAGACAACCTCTCTTATAGACCTTTACATTTTTCCCTCTGAATTCTTCTGATCTTGAAAATCCCCTTATGATTTTGATTTCTTTTCTCAGTTTCTAATTATTGTACTCCACTGTAAACTTATTTTCATTCTTCAAGCACTTAAAAAAAAAATTCCTTGCTTTTCTTCTTTAGACTCAATTTCCCAGTCTAGCTGAACTTACAATGTTCTATCTAGGGGCATTTGAATATCATAGCTTGTCAGAGCACTCAAGGCATACGGTATATTTATCATCCTATAAAGTTTTTAGTTTTTCTTCTGAATTGCCCTCTGAATCTGGCTTCTGGCTTAACTAATAAAATAAGACAAAAAAGGAGTAAAATGAAGACAAAACTAGATTTTCCAGATATTTTATGCACAGAATCCTTCATTTGCTTATACTAGCTTCACTCAGATTTCACTTACGGGAAGGGTATGTGAGATATGCAAACCTCCCAGTTTTTTTTTTAGTACAATGCGTGGAAAGATGAAAAATTATTGTAACAATACATTTTCCTTTATAAAATGGCGCTTTTTTTCCTTTTAAGAGGCTGTGCTTTATGCCAAGTCGTCCTGTTCATGAAGCAAAAAACTAAAATCCTACTTCCATTGTGTACAAGATAACCTGCTATACACTAGTTGTAACTGAATCAAAACGGAACCGAATCATAGTTTAGAGAAGAAAACTAAAAGTGGCTCTTCCTGCTACTGGTTTTACTCAGCAGTAAAGAGAAATCCTTGCAAGTGTTGTTTACACGGTACGAAATCCTTGTAAAGTCGTAGTGGAACAAGTCTGGTATCTGACCCAGCCTTTAGGGCTCCTTAAACACCTGTGGATTTATGGAGTTCAGATGTCTGCAAGGGTCTGTGTGGAAGTTCATTCAGAAACCTGGAGCCCAAATAAAATGATCTGTTGACATGGGCAAGCTGTTTTGTTTCTCTGTAGTCCAATCAGCCTTTTGAACTTTTAGGAAAGAAATTAAGATTTAAGAATGTACTCTTTAAATAATTAGATTTAACAACAAAAAATGTGGAAGTATTTTTTATTTCATTGTGTGATTTTGATCAATTAATCTTTGAATTTTATTCCTAAATTTAAATTTATAAAAGCCAGATCAATAGGGGATTTATTCCCCTACATTATGTGTGTATAAGTAGCCCCCAGCAGGTATACACACACATCTGGTGAGGGGAGCTGGCCCTTTTATACTGAAGACTTACACAATTTAAAACATGAAAATCTATACTCTTTGGAAACCTATACCCTTTAAAAATGATCAAATATAGCCACAAAGTTGTCTTAATTAACTCCATTACAATTGCTTTCATTTGGGGATTTGATTTAACCTTTTGAAAATCAAGACACCATGATTTAGAGAACATTTCAGTCTTATTTCAGAGAGCTTGAAATGAGCTTATTTTATAATTGTTAAACATGTGTCTTCCATTTCCATATGTCTATTAAAAGCTTTATGAAAGGAAATATGGTTGAAAACACCTTGTTTAAACTCAAACATCAAGTCACATCCAATGTAAAAAATACTCTTGTCAACATATCTCCTATTTTTATTCTCTAATCATTCTGTGACTGACAATATGTGTGGAGATGTGGGCAAGACTTCACAGTGTCTGGCTTCTTGATTCTGTTTACACATTGCTTTTTTTTTTTCCTTTTGCTTCTGAAAAAGAATATATATTCCCATGCAGTTTGGGGTTTATGTAGTGTTATCACTGAAAGAATAAATTACCCTGAAGTACAAATAGCTGTTTATCAGATAATAATTTGGCTCATTTATGTACTGTTCTGCTCCCTCTTAAAAATTTACCCCAGGAATATTCTGTAATTTGTCAGTACACTTCTATGCTTCTAAAGGCACCAAGGTGCTTGAGCATTCATCTTAGCTGCTTCATATTCTTGACTGATTCGTCTATCTTGTTAGGATACACCAACCACGAATCTTTTTTTAAATGGGTTAAAAAAGATTCAATATGAAAGGCACTTATCACTCCTAACTTGAACTTAAAGGTCTAAAGAGTGTCTCATAGGAGGCTACATAAGACAGACATAGTTTTAGAAATGATCCTGTGATGTTCACGTTAGGTTTGGGTTTAGGTTTCCTAAAACAGCTCATGGAGAATTATTTTATTAGTGAGTCCATGTTCTGAGGACTATAGTTTTTTACCCCTTGTGATGTCACATGGTGGTCAACTTTGTAGAGTAAGTTTGAAGACAAACCAAATAAGAAAAATAACCCCCAAGGCTTGGGTATATTCATACATAAACATATTGGAGAAAGCAAGAGGAGTCAAGGAGGAACTCGTGATCAATTTAAATAAAAGTAGAGTGGTGTATAATAAGTCTCTGTGTGCTTAATGTAAAATGTAAGGATGTGTATCATGCAGGTGTAAGGCTTAAAATGATAATGTATAAGAAGGAATTATCTATATCACATCTATAAACAGAATCCTACCTAAGGTCTGCTCTGTTCATGAATACGAAGTAATGATATATTCCTGCTGTGATATATTTGATCAATTTTATACTTATTATTATCCTACTAGCATAAAGCACTGATAGTGATAGAAACACAAGTTAAAAGCAAAGGGGAAAAACTCAGTGAATTCTTTCAATGTAAAGTGGACACAAGGCAATTAGTATATGTGGCTAATTCAGATATTTTGGCTTTGGCTAATTCAGATATTTTGGCTTCACCTTCAGAATCATACAGACAAAACAAGGTACAAATGGCTATTTGCCTAATTTCTGTATAATAAATTATATGTGTGAGTTCAGGTAAAAAAGATAGTAATTATATATTTTTGAATTAAAAAATTTTCTCTAATGCACATGTTTTACTTGGGTAGCAAAAAAATAATACACATTTTTAAAGTGGATACTGAAATGAAGCCTCCACTAGCACTTTTCCAAGGGAAAGCAATGCAGAAAGATACAATGCTTTATTTAAACTTTTTTGAGGCCACAAACTACATTCTATGTCAGAAATAACCAGTATGTTTCTACTAAAGACCAAATAATTGCTTAGTGCAGTCATAGCAGTGCTAAAATATCAAACACTTTGATATTTTAAAATAATATAAGCAGTTGGTATGTTGGATTTTTATTTTTCAAGGGAATATTTAACCTTGTATAGATAGAGACTTTTCAGGCTGAAACAGGGATTAGTGAGGTCTGTTAGGAGAAAAAGAGCTGTAGAAAACAGAATTTGTGGACACAGTGTGTCTGGAAACATCAATGGAACACATAGATATGGGTGGAAAGGTCCCAAAGATTTGCTGGTAATTGGCTTGAAAAGATGCGAAGTGAATCTGGGTGAGATGGAGGGGAAGAAACAGGGAAGGACTAAATATTTAGGGAGGGTGGAAATAAGGAGTAGGAAAACAAGGAATCTACATAGGTGTAGCTACAAAGTAGTTGGATGTACTCTGCCGTTTTCAAAGTGTTTTCTGACCCTCTTTGAAAATAAGCCCATACTGTAAACGGGGCCAAAAGTGGGTTAGGGAACATTGTAATCTCATTTCACCTTATTTTGCTATGTGCCAGAGATCTCAGCAGGTAGGTCAATTAACTCCCATTAGTTAAATGAGAAGAAAATGAGGTTACCCAGATTAACAAAACACAACTCTTGGTTCTCCTCCAAAACAAGGGGAGGAAGGCTTCTGGCTGCCCATAGCTGGTCCAGCCCCAGGCAACTGTCCACTTGCCCAGGAGCTTCCGAGCTAAGGACCATAGCTCCTCCCTGCAATCTCACCAGAGACAGTGGAAACAACCTCAGAAGGATGACTAAAGCATTAAAAGTGATGTTGAATATTGCATTCTTCTAATTTCTTTTTCTTTTTATGGAATTAATGCGTAAGCTTCATGGGGAAAAAATTTCCCATGTGATTTTACATCTGAGATAATTTGAAAAGGAACATTTTTTTTCCTAAAGCTTGAATTCTGTGGAATTATTTCTCTGTTGACAGTTTATTGGGTTTCCTATTTCAAAAACTGCAATTAGCTCCTCTATTATTTTCACAAATAATTTCCCAATATCTACAGTTTTGTTTTTTTTTTTTTTTTTTCGGTACGCGGGCCTCTCACTGTCGTGGCTGCTCCCGTTGCGGAGCACAGGCTCTGGACGTGCAGGCTCAGTGGCCATGGCTCACGGGCCCAGCCGCTCTGTGGCATGTGGGATCTTCCCGGACTGGGGCACGAACCCGTGTCCCCTGCATTGGCAGGCGGACTCTCAACCACTGCACCACCAGGGAAGCCCTACAGTTATTTTTAATATGTTTAAAATAATTGTCAGTAGACACTGATAGAAATAACTGGGAAACATTTAATGAACAAATATTTTTAGTGTTACCCGAAGTTCAAATTAAATTTCTTTAGTTTGTATCTATTGTCAACATTATTGAGTAGTTTTACTGACGATGACTGGTTTTAACAAAAAGTAACATAGGGCTTCCCTGGTGGCACAGTGGTTGAGAGTCTGCCTGCCCATGCTAGGGACACGGGTTCGTGCCCCGGTCCGTGGCCGCTAAGCCTGTGCATCCGGAGCCTGTGCTCCGCAACGGTAGAGGCCGCGACAGTGAGAGGCCCGCGTACCGCAAAAAAAAAAAAAAAAAAAAAAGAAATAACATAAATGCTGAAATACACATATGTTATAATCTGGGCATACAAAAGTTTAGGGCATCTCTTCATTACTATAATCAATATATTGGCAAAATTACTCTTACAAGTAGTAGTCAACTTATTTTAAGACAGTATATTGCGATGGTTGAATGTGGGCACTATTATCAGACTGACTAGCATAAATTCCTGAACTGCGTGACCTTGCCTCTTTGCACCTCAGTTTCCTTATCTGCAAATGGCTTTAATAAAAATCATACAACAGATAATTTTGTTGTGAGAATAAAATAAATTTATAAAAAGTAATTAGTAGTTAAATAATGAATGCTAGCTATTACTGTTGATCTATGATTATGATGAACAAGGAGAAGAAGCAAGTAATGTTGAAAAAAATGTGTACTTCCTTTCCCCAATATGTTTATCTATACCTTCTGCTATTTATAAAATATTTCCCAAATGTTTTATATAGAGGTAGGGTAGGTTTACACCATATGTTCTGAAATAAAACTTTTATTTGAAATATTACTCTATTTCATGGTGAATTGTCAAGATAAACACCATATAGCTCCTAACTGACCAACTGAGAATATTTCAGTTTCATCTAGTAATGTTAGATTAGGCATCTACATTTTTGATATAAAAGAGAAATGAAGGTAACTAACATATACTGTGCCAAATATCTGATCTTTTACCTTCTCTAGTCTTCATAATAATCATATGAGTGTGATACGATTTTGTCTATTTTATAAATGATAAAACTAGGTTCTGGGAAGTTTAGCTGCAAGACCAAAGTAACATGGTTAATAAATGTCTGATCCTATTATTAATACCTAAGGCTGCATCACTGTCCTTGTTGGTTGTTTACTAGGTGAGAGAGTATGGTGGAAGGTAGGTAGGTCAGTCTAGAGCCAGTTAGCAGGTTTCCACCCTTTTGTTGTATACCAGGGACTGAGCTTGGGATCTGCCAACTCTGTCATCAGCTGGGTGACCCCAGCCCACAACTTAGCTTGTCTGAATTTCAGTTTCCTTATCTATAAAATTCAGAATTGTCATGAGAACCAAATTTGATAAGGTCCAGAAAATACTTTGCATACAATTTAAGGTATAATTATGACACGTAATGATAATTTTAAAAGGATGATCTTGAAGTTGAGAGAACAAATGAAGACATCTGGTAGGTTGCTTAGAGTATGATGTAAAAATGAAGTAATTTTAATTTGCACTATTTCATTCCCTATCTCCAAACCTTAGGTGCCTGATGCTTAGAGAGTATATAAAGGAGTTTAAGAAGAAATCAAAGAAAGGCAAATATTTTAATCAACAACTCTAATCTTGGGGACAAAAGCCAAGAGACATACAAATTGATTATAAAATAGATTAAAATGCTATTTATGTAATAACTTTCAAGCACAACACACATCAAGATAATTTATAAAGAAATAGGTTAAATACTGATGGTGAAATAACTGTACAGAAAAACAGAATACATTAAGCACTTACATGTAACTCACTGTGCAGTTTTAGGTATTAACACTCATGTTATTGAGGAAGAGCTGCAATGAAATGGAATGCATCTAAAAAGCATCCCCCATTTTTGGTCCCACTGAAACAAGGAAAAAACCCTCAGATAAATGCATGCAGATGCCGGTATTTTTCTCATAATTGCCATGATCAACAAGCACCACCCAAAATGCTAAAAGCAATCAGCACAAACTTTGAACCACAGAGAAACACTGATGCCCGCGTAGAGACTTGCTTGGGGTGCATATTATAAAGGAGAATCTGAACACTGCTGCTATTAATAAGACTACAAATTGTAGCCCATCAAACCAGAAGGAGCCTTGAACGTATTTTCTGGGAATTGCTTAAGGCTTAAACACCAGGAACTTGAAACAAACTGTTCTTATCACCTTTTTCCAAACAGAGATTAAGATTTACAATGAAAGTGCCAGCACCAGCTGCACTTAAAGAAAGCACCACAGGTCTCCACAAACTCCAAGAAAATGGAATGGAGCCCAGTTCAAGCTGGAGGTGTCATCTTGCTCAAGCCAGCTGGGTGACACCATGCTGAAAGTGATGAGGTGCTCACTAAAGTGGATGAACAGAGTCTCATCGTAGGTAACTTCCAGTGGCCTCCACAGAACCAGCTAGAACCCTGCACATATTGCCCAGCCTGCCTGGACACAGGAACCAAGCATGAATTCCAGCATCTCTTATCTGGTACTTCACCTTTCAGATTTTCCCCACAATGGTTTTAGTTGGAGATGATGACTCCTCTTGTCCATTGCACCTATTTACCACTTCTCCTGAGGAATAATTATCACATGATGCAAAGTGTTGAACACAGGCCCCTTCTGAAAGCAGAGATTAAAACAACAACCACCGGGCTTCCCTGGTGGCTCAGTGGTTGGGAGTCCGCCTGCCGATGCAGGGGACACGGGTTCGTGCCCTGGTCCGGGAAGATCCCACATGCCGCGGAGCGGCTGGGCCTGTGAGCCATGGCCGCTGAGCCTGCGCGTCCGGAGCCTGTGCTCCGCAACGGGAGAGGCCACAACAGTAAGAGGCCCGCGTACCGCCAAAAACAAACAAACAAACAAACAAAAACAACCACCACTAGATTAAGGTCTATCTTAAAAAAATAAAAACAAACGGAAACCCAAGCTGCATATAACACAGATGTACTACACCTATGGGAAACAAGCAAAAATCACACCCAAACATACAAGAAATGTTCTCTTCAATTCTGCAACACAGCATCAGATTTGTTCCATCATATTTTTCATACCTCTTCCTATTGAAACCACACAAGACAATGTTATAGCCAGAACTACATTATAGTGACAGATCATTTAGAAATGTTTGCAGCAGCCCTGGTAACTGCTTTTCAAAACAGAACACGTGACATGACCTAAAGCAGCTGAACCACTAAAATAAAGAAAACACACGTTTTTTTTTTCCTATATCTAAAATGATAACTTTACCAAAGTTTTCCTGCTGTTAGACTGTTTAATACACAGCACATTGATTATCCAATCTGCAGTATATTTATTCAATGTTCCTGTGCATCTCTTCAGTTTTTCACATGATTAGTAAGTAGACTACTGAATCTATTATCCAAATGAGGCAGTGCCGGGGAATATTATCCTGTCACGAACTTTAGTAGTTTGTGTAGTCTAAATTTCTTCTCTACCCAAAGACTTCTACAACAGTCGTGAGTCTGAAGCCATTACTTTGCCAGGAAGCTTGTTTCTTTGCTGTATAACGCCACCTTTAAAGTTGTTCTTTAATAGACTGACTGAAATCTTATATTCACATAATCTCAATGCATTGTTCCAGTTCTACCCTCTGTAGAAACAGAATAAATCCACCTCTTCTTATACATCTCTCCTTCAGGTTGACATGAAAATGTTATTTTCTCTCAGAACAGTCAGATATCAGTAGTAATCCTCGCTCCATGACTTATTAGCCTAGTGTCCTTTTGGTCAAGTTACTTAACCTCTTAGTGCCTCCATTCCTCATTTGTAAAATGGGCATAATAATCCATCGTGGAGGGTTGTTGTGCTCATTATATGATATGACACATGTAAACTGTAGCGAAGTGCATGGTGGGTAGAGAGTATTGGTTCAAAAGTAGGTTGCCAGGAACTGTCAACCGATCTGGAGAACAGAAGGGAAAGTGGGTCTATAAACAGAGTAGATAACTTTTATTTTAGACAAGTTGAACTAAGGTATGTGTAGGACAACTATGGGTATTTCTACTGGGCAGCTTGAACACAAGGCCAACATTTAGGCAGTCTAGGCTAGGCAGGTAGATTTGGCCATCAGTCATATAAAAATACAGTTTGATCCATGGTTGTCATGAACATTTCTGAGGTCAAACATTTCGAATGAGAAAGCTGAGGACAGAATCTAAGAAAATATTGTCAGAGTAGGAGGGGCCAGATGAGGGGCTGGAGAAAGACGTAATATGACTACCAAAAATCCACAGGGTCTCTTATGTTAAAATAACATAATGTTACCTGAAAGATGCAATGAAAGATGTGTAATGATGCACTGCAAACTGGACATTTAGCAAATCTTTAAGTAGGAACTTAGTGAGATTCCAATGGAATGGAATGGCATCCATTGTAAGGAGTTGAGAGGTCAATGGAAGAAGAAAAATGGAAGGTTACTGGGCACGCTATTCTTTCAATAAATTTGTCACACAAGAGAAGGAGGAAGGATCTTGGCATGAGAGGAGGGAGCGTAGGTGGAGGCTTTCACTTTGGAAAGAAGGAAGGCTGTTGTTTCCATAGTAAATCCAATCCATCTTTTTCTCCTCTTTTTGAGCACTGGAAGAATATTTGCCTCATACCTAGATTTCTAGAATTTTGGGCACTCTCTACAATTCTTTTTTTTTTTTTTACTTAGAGTAGCCCATCAATCATGTATTCAAGTTCTCTCAGTGGTTTAAGGAATAATATGAAGACCTCAAAGATGTGAATTAGTCTGAAAGAGTCAAATGATCTTATTCTCCTCCTTTTCTTTTTCTTTTTTGGGTATATGTTCTTTCCAAACCATGAATTTGTTTTAAATTTAAATATCTAGTGGGAAGAATATTCTACTCAGTGGAAAAAATAAATTCAGAACTAGTTCCTCAATGTTGGCATAACTAGGATTCTCTGACATTGATGGTGACTCTTCGTCCTCTGAACACTCACTGGTTTTCTTGTTGTGGCAGAGAACTTTACCTTCTAGAACAGAAATGGAAATACATGGCTTCTGTGACCCTACTACCCCATTCCTGCACTATGATCATGACACTCTTTCCTACACAGATTGTAGTAGCCTTAAAATTTTTTTAAAGAACCTGCTCCAAATTTTTTTTAAAGAAACTGCCACTATTAACCGAAGTTGACACTTGAATTGACGACAATTTCATATTCCTACACTTTGTTCCTTTCCTATCTATTTGATCTACTTGTCCCAATGTTTACCCTACTGCTTCCTTGTCTTTCGTACTTCTCTGCCCATCTCCCATAGATTGCTGTTTTTCTCCTTAAGGAAGATGAAATCATTTACAAAATTATTAATGGTTGCAGCATTGTTTTTTCACCATCCATGAAATGATGGAAATTAGATTAAAATTGACCCCATTTTTATTTCAAGAAATGGAAAAACAGAGATTCCTAGTTCCCTTTCATAAAATATTCTAAAATATGCATAAATGTTTAAAAACTTTTTGAGAAAGATCTCATCTATTTAGCTTAAAGGCGAGTTGATACCTTTGAACAAAGATGTCAGGCAGCGAAGAAAGAGAAAGAGCTACTGGGACTTGGACCAAAGTAATGGAAACTGTGATGGTCAACCTGGGCTCAGGGGAGGGGCTGATTATCCACACTTCTTTTCAGCTAAGTTCACATGCCCAGATAAAAGAACCATTGCCATCTTATACTTTGAAATACAATAATCATGAATATGCTACGGGTATATTTTTATGCCTATGAGTATATTTTTCAAAAATGTTCAGGCATGAACTTTTTTTAACTAGAAGTTTAACATTTTATTACATTTGTTGACTTTGAAGTACAAAAACTGATGTCAGTGACTTTTGGAACAGAAATAGAACACTGAAGCCTTATAAACCTAAAGAACTAATCATGTTGACTTTTAGGCCCTGAGTCCTCAGTGCAGGGATCACAAACCACCTAACAAGGTGTTTTGCTAGAGAAGGTTAGACTCCAAACAGGTGGCAACATATATCTCTGTCAAAGTTACAATCTTTCTCACTTTTACTCGAATCTACATAAAATAATGAAAAGTGTTCATCATACTCAAAACCCAATCTCCAACAAAATGACCAGTAATTGAAAAAACAAAGGTAATTGGCCATGAATGATGGAAGAAATTTTACTAAGGATCTTACTAACTGAACGATTTTCAATAACTCTAAAACACTGGAAATATTTGAAGCACCACAAGCTTTAATATGAGACTATTGGTAGGGAAAATTTTAAAGAGTTCTGGATAGTATAGAATCATGCAGTGATTTGACTATACTCTATAATTTCTAAAATGGACTGCATTTGCTGAACTGACCAGCAATCCCTCCCCTTGTCTACCAGCCACTTCATGCTTGTTAAATGACACAGGCATTGCTTTTCCTAACAGAATAATCAAGTTTATTGAACATGCTAGACTCCATAGGTACAAAAGGAAGCACTTTCTCTTCCGATTACTGCTGCCTTCAATCTTACAGTGTCAGATTCATTTATTCATCCATTCAACCAATATTTATTGCATACCTACTATGTGCCAAGTACTGTTTTAGGCCCATTGGAGTATGCAAGTGGAAACAAAACAAAAACAGACAAAATGACTCTGGCTTCCTGGAGCTTAAATTCTAATGGAGGAGGGCTTCCCTAGTGGCGCAGTGGTTGAGAGTCCGCCTGCCGATGCAGAGGACACAGGTTCGTGCCCCAGTCCGGGAAGATCCCACATGCCGCGGAGCGGCTGGGCCTGTGAGCCATGGCCGCTGAGTCTGTGCGTCCGGAGCCTGTGCTCCGCAGTGGGAGAGGCCACAACAGTGAGAGGCCCGTGTACCGCAAAAAAAAAAAAAAAAAAAAAAAAAATTCTAATGGAGGAGACAGACAATAAATGTAATAGATCTTTTAATGCCTCTGAACTTGGAAATATTCCATATATTTTCTGGTCTTTTTCATGTATTAGAAGTATCACTTTCAGCTATTAAAAAGTCCAGTTCTAGCCAAACCAGAATGTTCATTTTGCATACTATTCAAGTCTTTCTTTTCTCCAGCTCAAGCCTGCTCACATTAGGAAACCTCCAATAGGGAGAGGGGAAGTGGTCTCTTCCTTCTGCCTCCTTGCTCTCCCTTCTCTTCTCCTCTAACTATAGCCTCTGACTTTCTCCATTTGCAAGAAACCCAGGTTAAGTTTTTCCAAGAGCTTTCTTCCAACTTCAGCTCCATGTACCAGGGGAGAAAGTTGCCTAAGTGTTTCTGCAACCCTACAAACATCTATATAGTGTGAGGTGTCAGTCTCTCCTTTGGATCTACACCTCAATCTGAACAAAGGGTTCTCTTTTGAAGTTCTTCTTTGCTTGGCTTGAGGTGGGGAGAAAGCACCATCCCTTGTTCAATGGAAGGAAGATGCCACAGTGCTACACTTGGCAGGCCTATATTTTTCCTTTACAAAGCATTCTTCACTCTCCAATTAGTTTGACAATATTAAGCTAGAAGTGGGTGATGGGATGAGGGTCATAGAACCATTTCTACTATCTGTTAGCAAGGGTCTCCTGGATAGTACAGTACTGTGCTGTCCAACAGAAATATAAAGCAAGCTGCATACATAATTTAAAAGCTTCTTTTAGTCACATTAAAAAGTCAAAAGAAAGAAGTAATATTTCATTCATCCAAATTAATCCAAAATTTTATTATTTCAATGCATAGTCAACACAAAATATTAATAAGATATTTTATATTCTTTTTTCATACCATGTCTTTGAAAACTGGTACACACTTACTGCACATCTCAGTTCAACTAGACACATTCCAAGTGCTCAATAGACTCATGTACCTGGTATCTACTCTAGAATGCACAGGGCTAGTCCCTCTCTTGAAAGTAAGGTAATGGTCACTTTTTATTCTCACTTTTTGGATCTTTACTGAAACTAGGGCAATTGGATAACTTAATTCAACATTCTAAACCTACACAAATCTTTCTTGCATATCTCACCATTCCCTCTGCCACTTCTATCACCATTATCCCCTACCCTCCATGTCTGATTTGCTTACACTGATCCATCTAGGTCACATAACAGGCTCTGGAGTCCTAATCGTGAAGAGAATTTCCATAAAATAGTTGGGAAATTAATAAATGGGTCTTCAAATAGACCTTCCTGCTCTCAGTTTTCTTCCTACTCCCGCCAACTGTTTTTACTTTCTCTTTCTTCCTAAAGTATTTAATATGTTAAATCATAATCTTACGTAAAATATTGCCAACTTGAAGTGTGGATAGAGAATCAGGCAAAGAAAAACAGAATCTTCCTTTTTTTGTCCTAAAACTTCATTTTCTTTCCTAAAATTTCATTACAGTGCCATTTTGTTTAGAGTTGGGGGTTAGCAATGTAGGGTACTACCAGGGCACATAATGAGAGATATTTAGACTAAAGATTTCTTTTAGGCTAGTGGATTTTCCAAGTTCTCTTGTTAATGTTTTTGGCTAAAATGCACATATAGGCTATCTGACACGTATTCAGAGAAAAAACATGTAAAGTTGGGATTGGGAAAAAATATATCCAATAACTCCCTCAGACATAGATAACATTTTTTTTATTTGATTTTTATTTGTTTTCTTTGAACTTCTATTTTACATGTAGGTCATGATATGTCAAAGGAAAGGAGATTTAAATTATATTTCTTCATATCAGTATGGAGCTTCAAAAAGGAAGTTATTTGGTATTTCAGGGAAAAGTAATTTGAGGGTAAAATATTGAAGAATGAATGCTCAAGCCTTCTAACGCTAAGTTTTGACAAAAATTTACATTATCTTTAGCCAATAGCCAATATCCTGAAGTAAATGATTCCAGAAATACCTTAGATTATTTATTCTCTCAGAATTCCTATTCTAACAATGGGTAAGATGCTTAAAATTTTAAATTTGGTTTTATCCAGTTATGAATAATAAAGATCTCACTTATTAAATGAAATTTAAAATTTAGATTTTGTCCAGTTATGGATAATAAAGATCTCATTGTGCTTCTGCAAGTAAAATATGTGGAAAAATCCAATTAGGGCATTATATTAGGCCTATATAAACTTTTCTTAGCAATTTTAATTTGATTCTGGCTTAAAACTCTGTTTCTATTCAACAGCTGTTTACTGTTACATGAGGTGAATCATTTCAGTTTCTAGTGGCGTGAATTCCATAAATACTACAGTAAAACGCTCTGAAACCCTTCAATATTAAACTACCTTGCAAAGGGTATACATTACTTAATCATTAAATAGGATACTAATGAGTCTTTATTAAACCTTCCAGATAAACATTGTATTGACATCTAGTGGCTATAGAGGCTGATAACAGATATACTATTTTGAAAGCACATGGAGCATTTTAATATGTTTTCCATTTAAAATTCACTTGAATGAAAAATGGGCAAAGTATACATATTACTGAATAATGCTAATTATTGATAAGAAAGCATAAAATCTCTTTGTATTGGTATGTTAAATGCTAGGGATGGATTTGGGGTGGTCTGAAAACAGAATCGTAGCAGAATGCACGTAGCAGAATGCCCAAGGATTATAGGGAAAATGCCTAGATACTTGGTAAACGGTTTACTAAGACATGTCGATAGCAATAGTGTCAACTGCCATTTACACAGTTCCTCCTACGTCCCAGCCTTGCAATGTGCTTAACAGGTCTTATCTCATTTAGACCTCAAAATTTTCCTCCAGATGAGTTATGATTTACACCTGTATGTTACCAATGATGAAAGAGACGAGAGGGTTAGTGACTTGCTGAGGGTTACACAACTAGCAAAAGTGAAGTCAGGATATGAAACAGGTCTGTCCTGTTCTTAAGTCCAAAGGCAGAGAAACCACTCTTCTCTCTATAATATACAAGTAACTCTATATGTTAATGACTTCATCTAAAATTAACAAATTAAAAATATTATGTCATTTCATTTTTCCAAAACTCACTTTGTGACATTTTTAAGTTTCCCTGTGACAACTGAATCTTGCTTTCTGATTCCTGAGCAATTATTCTTCTTGTATGCTATTATGAGCTTCTTTCTACATCTAAAACTTGACGTACATAATCATGTGACACATGTGTATTAAATAGTTTAGAAATATAATGCAGAAAGAAGTTGGGGTTCTTTCACTGGTGTGTATATATATATATATATATATATTTCCCCCCCCCACTGGTATATATTTGACTTTAAAAATGTGGGGTTATTTTTTTGTTTGTTTCTTTTCCTTTGAAAAGAAAAAAGACTTTGAAAAAAGTCTTACTTGAAAAATTACCATAGACAAGTGTCATGGCAGGAAGTAAATTTACAAGGTAGAGTTGAGAAAATACAAGGTGGTGACTTGGTAAATGAGAATGTAGAACTTGAAAGTAGGTGATGGAGACAAAAAAAAGAATAGGGAAGACAAGAAGTAGTTGAGTGTAGAATCTGATGAGAAGGGAAATAGTGAGTGGGAACACCAGTGGGCAGAAACAGGGATAATGATGGATTTTACAAAGCTCAGTTTATGTAGGAAACAGGCCTTTGAGGTGGAAGGCAAAAGGACATTCATTTCTTTTATAAAAATTTTCAAATAAGTCTGCAATTTGCATCATCTGAAAAAGAATAGAACACATACATAGATGTTTATAACTCTCAGTTCTGTGTCTTCCTTCCTGGCTCTATGGATGATCCTGACTCAGTGTTAGCTGTGTGAATCTGAATAAAATGAGTTGAGGAAAGGAGAAAGAAATAAGGGTAAGGAACAAATGTGTTTCTAAGGCTTACAGTAATTCCTTGACATCTAGAGAGGCTCTTGGTCATCCATGTTGTGGAACAGCTCTACAAATAGCATCCCTTTGGTGCAAAAGCATTACGTATTGCTATCAATCCCAAGGCAGACTCTCATTCAGACCTATAATTCTGGGGTTATTTTGGGGCTGAAGGAGCCCCTGGGAAAAGAGAATAGGGAGACAAATTGGATGGGCTGCGTTTAAGAAACACACTGTTGAGATGTTCATAATGAGCAAGGGAAATGACAAGAAGTCTGACAGTAGCATTTTGCACAGGAAAGCGATGAGCCTATTGGGAGGAGACAGATAGAAAACTAGAGTCTGAAACAGAAAAGTCCACTATAATGAGATAAAAAATTGCTAAGAGTCTTAACTTAGCTCTAGGATGAAGATTGAAGAAAGGAATAGAGCCTGCCTGTGGGTTTTTGGATAAAGGGAAAGAAGTAGCTAACACTGAAAAGGAAACTTTTTCATGCTTAAACTGGCAATAAGATACCAAAGATAGCTAAAGACAGGAAAGTGAGTAAGAGCTGAAAACTCAGAGGGATAACAGTTCATCTGTAGTAATTTAGGGGATGAAAGAGTATAAAAGGAAAAATAAGAAAGAAGCTGAGAGTGTATGAGAGGCTGTAAGTGAGTCTGGCAGAGGCACTGAGTATGGTGATGTGATCCTTCTCAGAAAAGATAGCAGATCAAGGAGCCTTGTGCCTGATATCAACTGTAAGATGGAGAAGCATTTCTTTTTTTCTTTTTTTTTTGCGGTACACGGGCCTCTCACTGTTGTGGCCTCTCCCGTTGCGGAGCACAGGCTCCGGACGTGCAGGCTCAGCGGCCATGGCTCATGGGCCTAGCCGGTCCGCAGCATGTGGGATCTTCCCGGACCGGGGCACGAACCCGCGTCCCCTGCATCCTGCATCGGCAGGCGGACTCTCAACCACTGTGCCACCAGGGAAGCCCCCGGAGAAGCATTTCTTGTAACTATGTACAGGAGAGGACACTGGTGTCTTTTCAGACAAAGTTAGAGAAAACTGAGGGAGAAGGCATATACAGCCCTGTTTCCCAAATTTTGCTACACACTAGAATCTCTTGGAGAGCTTAGAAAAATCTCTTGATGCCTGAGTTACACCCCGTACCAAGAAATCAGAATGTGTATGGTGGGAGCCAAGCCTGGGACTTTTTAAAAGATCCCCAGGTGATTCCAATTTGCTGTAAAGTGTGAGAACCGCTTACAGAGCATGCCTTGAAAATTTGAAGGGAAATTGAAGAGCAGATGGTGGGTCAAATGGTCAAAAAAGTAGGACAGAAATTGTCTCATGATATGGAAGCGTGGATTATTAATGACCCACATAAATCCTAACACTAGCCACTCACTGGATTGTACTTGTTTTCTTGACCTCTGACTTCCATGGAGGCTCCCTGACAGTCTATTTTTGTTATTGTGATACATTGGATTTTCTCTTACTATCTCAGTATATTAACATACTGAGCACACAAATTACAGAACTTTGTACGTCAATTGAAAAATGAAAAATGCTCGGTTGATGAAAACTTGGCATAAATTAGTCACAACATATTCAAAAAATGCAGCTTGAAAGCTGAGCTACACACAGGATATGCATGAAAATCTGATGTGGTGATTATTTCGTGCACAGGGTATTGGATTTATGCTGTCATCCTTTAAATATTAACAACTTACGAGTTATCGAAAATGCTTCTATTCAAGTTTGGGAGGTGGTTTCAGTCACATATTTTGCTCTGTTTTGGGTTTTCTTTTTTTAAAAAACACAGTTTGTGTGCATTGTTGTCACAGAAAACTTCTTTTCCCACAAGAAACCAACTCTTATCAAAGTACCGTGACAAATGATGGCATGCATCTTATTTTTATTCTTTGATTAGGCTTGTTTAATTCTGTATTATCTGCCTTAACTTTAATGCCAAACAAAAGTAAAATTTCAAGTATAATATGCTAAATTTATAATGGTGAATTTAAAACAAAATTACTTATAAGAAACCAACCTCAGCACCTAGGGACAAGGATGAACTATTAGCATAATTTATACCAGTAAAGATATTCTACCTTAATTATTTGTGGCCAATTATCAATTACTGGTCAATGCTAGAATCACTCACCATAATTATTTCCCTAAGGAATCTTCTCTGGATATAATGGAGAGCTTCATCATATTTCTTTTCTTACAAAAATAACACATCTTTTTTTCTTCAAGATTTTTAATCTAAGAGAAAAACAAATCTAAGCTTTTACTACCGAGGATTTCTCTAAGACTTTAAATCTTCAGGTCTTAAATATCTAAAGCAAAGAGCTGAATGTATGAATCCATAACCAGCTTGAGAAATTTCTAGAAAAGACACCTAAAATATTGCTATTTCGTCCTATTATTTTTGATTAATTTCAGTTCTGAAAAAAACATTTTGAAATTGGAAAGATTAATTTATACTTCATAAGTTAACATTTTAAACATTAATTCCTTTCCTTACATATATAGTTCCTTTCTATTAAAATCGTTCTCAAAGCCTGCAAACACTATCCTTACATTTGAATTCCTAATGATTCCTCCTATTGTCTCACTTCTGTTTTGAACCTGTCAATCAATGGTGAAGAGTGTTAATCACTCCCAGAAACCCCAATCTTGCTCACAAAAGTACCAGTCACTGAAAAAATAATACCGATTGGTCATGGATGGGCAGGAAATCTCACTAGGGATCTGAGTGCACAATGGAGTTTATTAAGTCCATTTTGCTCAAGTCCAGCTCTCCCTGCATGCAGGGTTTGGAACTTTAATTTCAAAGTCAGCTAAAACCAGCTAAGGTAACTTATATTCATTAGCCCAGCTCTGACTGAAGTGCTGTGAAATCTCTTGGCTAGTGCTCTTGGCTCTTGATAATAGCAGCAGCATTTATTTTTACTATTTTTCTCCCCTTCTTTCTAAAGAGCAGAAAGAGACTTAGTTGAATGCTAGTTGCTTTAAATTCTTAATTGGTCCATGTTCTTTTTCATCTGCTTATTATTTTCAAACTTCATTCTTTTAAATGACGAAACAGCCACACGAAAGATATTTCCCATTAATTCTCCCTGTGCAGCAGTGCCCCCTCTCAAAGCCATGGCTGCATTTATTACGGAAAAGCAGTTATGATGTGTATATACAGCATGGGTCATAAAGTATTATAGCCTCAGGTCACAGAAAGGGATGAAGTTCAGCAGTCTGATTGTCCACATATGCAGAACACCAACAACTTTCTTCCAGTCTTGTTTTTTTAACTGCAGCTTATTTGCTTTCTGAGAGGTGGCAGCTGCAAAGGGCTGGTGTGAAGGAAAAAGAGGAAGACGGTACTATCATTAAAGAATAAACAGTAATTACCTTGTAGAAATCTCTAGAGTGATTGATTACCTCTGCAGCTTATAAGAACAGGCCTGGGAATATACAATAATTGATTTCTATTAGTCATGTGTGTTTTCCCTTTAACTTTCTGAAGAGGCAATGTAGTTTAATTGACTTTAATTTCAGATTATGTATTTTTATGACTTTTTCTAGAGTTGGCTAGGAATTAGAATGAACAGAGTTGCTGGCCCCATGAGCCATATTATCAATAGAAAGTAGGAAGATAAGGTGTGTTTGTGAGATATATATTATATGTACCTATCATTGGGTTGCTTTTGTCTTTTAATATAAGTAGTTGTTAGATTTAGATGGGTTTAGAGGAATTCCAGGGTTTATCAAATTTGAGTGAGCAGTGTAGTTTTAGCAAGGTCTGGCAAAGACACAGTGGGGATGAAACCTCTTCAAGGCAAGCCTGACAGATAAGTGTGGGACAGTCCCTTGAACAGGGTCAAGCTGGGCACCATCAGACATCAAATTGTGCTGGCCCTGCTGTGATGCCATGGGTTCAGTCACATTCCTATGAAATTGCAGGGAACTGAATTTATTTAACCGACAGCTTCAACTTATATTGATACTTTGGCATCATGAAAATCAGGCATGTTTTGGAATAACAGTATGCCTTTTGCTGCCTGGGAAATTGAGGCATGGATTGTCACATAGTGCATCCAGGAGAAAAAGAATCAAATTATATATAACCAGACCCTTGCCCTTGACAAAACTGACAGTGGCTTGGGCTAGATAATATTTTGCCATTACGTGAAGCAGAGAAGATGGTATTCTCTGAAGCATCGTGTCTCTTGGCTTCCTGCAAATTACTTCTGGAATGCTTCTCTGACATTTTACACATTTTTGTACACTGTACTTTCATATATACAGGTATATGTCTATACCTATATATAGTACCTTTCCACATCAAGCCATAAATATTGGTTAATGGACCATTTTGCTTCTTTTTGAAAATGATTGCTGCCTTTTCAAATTCTTATTTCCATTGCTTAGCCCAGTCTGTGGCACAGTTTACGTGACTGAAAATATGTGTTAGGAGTCTATAATGACTGATCTCTGAGATGTTGATTATATCATTCATGCAGATGCTATGTCCATTCTGCTTTGTTTGGACAAAAGTGATTAGGATGCTATTTATTCTTTGGTACTATAAACAAAGCAATGTTACAAAATAACAGAAGACAGCAGAGCTAAAGGATACCTACAACATTTCTCTAATTTCAATATACTAAGGAAATGAAGATGGCTATAAAGAAATCTAAAACTCCCTAGGAACTGGTGTACCCATATTTGGGGGACCTAGAAAAGATTTTTAAGTTCTTAATATTACTGTGAACTATGATTCCGTGAAAAAATCTACTAGATTAGCAAAAATCATGTTATTAGCATCTGCAGCTTAAAAGATTTAGGAGTTTTCCAAATGGAGAACTTTTTTTCCTCCTTCTAAACATGGAGCACGATTAATTATTTTAATGTAACAGGTATAAAAGAAGCGAGTTAATTTCTGTTATTTATATATTACCTTATACAAATAAAATCATGTGCCAAATATCCAAATTATTAATTTCTGATATCTAATTTATACATTTCTCTAAAAATAATAGACTTTTTCAAAATTCAAACCTAAAGATCTTAGCTCAGTAAATTCTCAACAAGTTGGCATTGCCGAATAGCTTTCTGTTGAAAGAATTATTGCTTTTATGTTGTGTAAAATATTTGTAACTCTAGGAAATCAGATTGCAGTATTTGAAGCTGTCACTTTAATAGTGAAGGATTTCACAAACAATACAGTGGATCTAAACAATGTAGCTGAAATATGTGACCACAGACATCAGGGTATCACTTGGACAATGCCACCAATAGCATGAGTGACACTTGACGGTGAAACAGTGGGCGACTGGTACTTAGTGGTCTTGCGCTTTGTCAAGTATTCCTTTTTCTTTTCTTTTCTTTTCTCTCCCCAGTGGCTACTTGTCATTCTCGGAAGACTACAGACTTCCCTTCCCCTGGACCTTTTTGAACTCTGCTGTCTTTGAACATCATGGATATTGCAAAAGAAACTATTTACTAGGCAGTAATTATATGCCACCCCTCATGTAAAGGTAAATGATAATGAGGTATGTGCGAAGAATAGGCAGCTCTGTCAAAGGGGAAAAGAGCGGCTTTTAAAACTTAGAGCCATGCAAAATGCCTTATAGACTTGTTCTGGAGTAACTGTATCAATTAACCCTGCTAAAAGCTCTAACTCAGATGGGCACTACACACAGCATGTCTACTAGTGTTTTATTATCAAGTCCATTATGATGAGTTCTTGTCCTAGACAAAGGGAGAACAGAAAAAGAATTCAGGCTGACAAATTAGACTTGAAATCAGTTTCATTTACATAACGACTGGAAGTTCATTAATAACAGAGTTTTAATTATTCATGCTCTTGTTTCACTAGATACAGCAGTTTTCCCCCTGCTGTGCGGGATGTCTGGATTAGCTAAAATGAACCTTAGCAAACTGATAGGCTGCCCAGATCCTCAGATGCTTTTCTATTTTCACACCACTAGAGATGGGGGTGGGGTAGGGGAGGATGGAGCGTGTGTACAGATTGGGGCTGGGTAAAGAGGAGAGGTAGGAAGGCGAAGAGGAAGGCATTAGAGAAAAAGAAAGGTAGCTGGCAGGATTCTTTTGGATTTACATTTTGCCTTTGCGGAAAAGAAAGAGAAGGAAAAAAGTCAACTGTTGTAAATTTATACTTCATGGGAGCTTCCACTTGAGATGATAATACTTTAAATATCAATCATTTCAAGATTTCCTGATGGGGCGTACTACTAATATGATTGTGTGCATGAGCAATTCTTTTCTTTCAGATATAGGAGCACTAATAGGGTTTATTTTGGTTTGTTTGCATTTTGAAAAAAAAAAGGAAGGGAGAAGGAGAGAAGAAAAGAAACTTTTTTCCCTCTTTTACATTATCTGGACAAATCTGAGAGACAGGTTTAAAGCCAGCTTCCTTACAACTCTCTTTAATAAGAGCAGTGGTGATATTTTCATTCTAACTAGTAATAAATAATGGCACTAAGAATACTTTGCTGCAAAGAATTTGAACTGTTTTCACACACATCAGTCTTCTCACTCAGCCTCAGCACTACCTCATGAAGTAAGTAGTTCAGGGCCAATTGGACAGGGGATTATTGCATTTCTGGTTCATTTATTGTCTATATATTTTCCTGACTAATTTAGGTGACTGTCTCAAAAAAAGAGAATCCATGACAAATAAAAACAAGACTCAATTGTTCCCAACACCTTTAGAGTTCAGCCAGAGAGGGAACGAGGCCAGAGGAGAACCTCTCTTCATTTTGAAATCAGACAACAGCTGCAGGTTTGGGTTTCCAGGGCTGTCTTTGGAACAGCTTTGTAACAAAAATTCTTAGTTTGGGGAACCATCATTTACAACAAATAGTAGAAATATTTTAAAGAAAAAAAACTTAGTACAGAGAAATTATATTTAACAAAACCTGACCGAGTACCAAACACTTTGTCTAAGTTCTCCTGCTTGATTTAAATGACACAAAAATTATTATATCCATTTTACTGAGGAAGAAATTGAGCCTCAGAGAGACCAAGAGTTTAGCTAGTAAAGAAGGGGGTAAGATTCAAAATCTTGTCTGTCTGACACCAACTCTCCCCCTGCTATATACACATTTGAAGACAATGATTATTTATATTTTTTAGATAAAGTTTGTACAACTTGTTTTATTTTTCTATGTCAATTTTCTTTACCCTCCCACTGATAAATGATTTTCTACAAAATAAATACAACAGCCTGTTTTTTCAGAATGTGGATAGCTTTCTTAGATCTGGACTAACCAGAAAGTCATAAAAGTCAAATATTTAAACAGGTAATAATACAGGAGCAAGGTGCTAATATGAGCAAGTCCTATTTCGCGTAAGAGATAATTGAGTGAAAATTAGACAGACTACCTGATAACTTTAAGTCAAATGCCACATTTGTAGCTCACATACGAAAAAAATTAATCACCAGAAGCTGCCATCTCTCATTACTTTAAGTTTGCTTCTAAGTGGGCATTTTGTCAATGTACTGTGAAGAGCAATCACGGACTAATTAAGCTAACTTTTCTTCCCTTCCTTCACTCCTTCCTTTCTCCCTCCCTCCCTCCCTCCCTCCTTTCCTTTCTCTCTGTCTCTCTCTCTCTCTCTGTCTCTCTCTCTCTCTCTCTCTCTCTCTCTCTCTCTCTCGCTCCTTCCTCCCTCTCTCCCATTTTTCTTCCTTTTTCCTCTTTATTTTCTTTTTTTGTAGGGCTACCAGCTATTCATTTCTGCTTTGAGGAATTCATGTTTACTTGCTACTTTTAATTTTTATTTCATTCCTTCACTCGTGGGCAGATCCCTCCCCCAACCCTGTTTTGGCTTGTTTTATAAAGCTATCCTCATATGGGAAATTTGAATAATTAATTACTGCTTCATTGTGATCAGAAGCTCTCAACATGTTTACAATATTTTATCTTTTTATCTCTTTGAAGTATATATATAGATATTAAAGTACAAAGAGGTTACATGACAAGCCTAAAAAAAAAGTGTTTTGAAAAGATAAAACAAGATAACTTTACTAGAGAGCTACTCCAAGCAACACACTGGATTTCATAGTAAAATGCAATAAATGGAAATAAATGGACAGTTAGAACTATGTACTGATGAAAATCAGAATCAGTGCAGGTGGCTGGGACATTATTGATACTCAGACATCTGAGATAGTAGTTTCTCAAAAATTGTCTTAGCCAATCTAAAAATTAAGACAAGAAGGACACTCTTCTAAATCTCTGACCAAGGATTACTACAAAAATCTGCTATGTTTTTGAAAAAGATAATGAAAACCAAACTTTTTAAAAGACTGAAACAAACTAATTTTTCAAAAAAGCTTTAACTGATCAATGGGTGATGTGTTTGTTCTGCTTTAAAAACATATTTTGTTCTATTTTCTGGGCTCCTTTAAAAACTTAGAAATATTGCCAAAGGACAAAGAAAACAATGGAAGGTTGTATGGGGAAAAGGAGGAGACAGAGGAGACATCTGGATTGCGTTTGATCTGGCAGCTCTCTCCCTGTCCGGTTAGGTGGATGCTGCCCTGGGCAAGCAGGAGGGGTCTGCCTGGGCTGATATTTGATTTCCAGGTGCAAGTATTCACTCATCTAAATCCTGACCATATGCTGTCATACATCTGCATAAGTACTGCTGTTTCCTTTTGAACTGGATATGAAACTGAGACATACAAGATAGATGGTCCTGAAGCGATGAAAACTCCAGCAATTTTGCAGGGAAGATTTAGGCCATGAAAATGTTTCTTATAGCTTGAGTTCTGACATGTCTTTTGCCTAGTTAGAAGTGGCATTCAGAGGCAAATTGAGAGGAGTAAGGAGATCAAAATTTTCCAGTCTTGTTTCTGACCAGTTTGCTTGTCACATATAAAGTAAAAGGAGTAACTCTTCAAATCCCTAGAGGCATATCCAATCTGTGGGGGGAGACATGTTAAATGCACAAATTCTGCTAAGTTTCAGTTATACAAGATAAAGAAGTTCTAGGAATCTACTGCGCAACAGTGCCTATAATTGGCCATATTGTATTGTACACTTGCAAACATATTTTAAGGCTAGATCTCATGTAAATGTTCTTAGTACAATAAATAAAAACAAAATGAAACAAAAACATTTACTAACCATTGGTAAACTGCTATTTCTCAGGATGTTGCTATTTGCCAAACAGAACAGAAAGTCTATGTAGAATAATTATTGATTTAGTGCATTTGAGTATCATTGGTTTACTCATCTGATCTTGTTATTATATTGGGTCTTTGTAAGAATTCAAGATAATACAAGTAAAAGCATCATAGCTGCTTAAAGCATGGGAGTAATCGTTATTATCTGACTGAAAGTTAGGATGCCAGTTTTACCTATTGGGCTTTCAATTTGTAATTTGAAGTTACATAAATTCTGTAGTGGCAAATTAAAAGGCATGTGTGATTTACTCTCAAGAGTGGGACCAATGATTGCAAAGGTGACTCCAGCTGTGGAATGATGCGGGGCCTCCACCTGGAGAATGCAGCAGGTATTCAAAGAGAATACTTTGAAAATATCAAAACTTTCATATTTCATCTCTGGGCCATTTTATATATAAACCCATTACTTAAAAAAATCTATTTGGCTGGAAATTTCTGTTAACTCTCACTTTTGTAGATTTTTGGTAGTTTTTATAATTATTAAAGAGAAATTTAAGGGAAAAAAATTAAAATATATTTTTATTAGTGGCATTTTACTATATTCCA